>NW_017275196.1:0-119498 GCF_001594065.2 Cyphomyrmex costatus
TCATGCATAAGAAAATGGGTCAATGAAATTCCTTATGCACATGCTTTATGCGTTATGCAAAAGCTGTGTTCCCCGCTATATATGTAATACTACTATATGGCTAGTGCCTGGGAGTGAGAGGAAGCGGTCCCAGAACCACAGTATGATTAAAGTACAAATGTGTGTAAAAGTTTTTAATTAATACACATTGTCCAAAATATTATAAACTTTTACACATTTCAAAATATATTGTATAAATCATGTATACATTTCTGGTTATGTAGAGATCATTAGTTGACTTGTTTTTACTAAATTTCAGTTGCTGAATCCAAAAATCCTAATAAAAATATTTTTCGTATAAAACTTTTGGCACATTACAAAGGTTTTTTTTTAGTAGAAATGTGAAAGTATAATTTTTTTCACATATAATTTTTTAATTATTCTACAAACATAAAATATTAAAGTACAGAACTATCGATAAATTAATAGTTTATGAGATATTTTATATTTTATTTTAGCACATTTGGATATAAAATATTTCATACTTTTACATTTTAGTAACTGTTTCTGCATGAATAATAAAATTAATTAATTGATGTAAAGAAAACATATAATAGGAAAAGAAAAATATATATATATACTTTGTTTAAATTGTAAAAATCTATATATATAAATATTCTATAAAACATATTTAATACATTTAATATTAATAATACTACCAAAGAAAAATTTGTAACGTAATAGTAATTTCTTTTTTATAAATTTTTTTAATAAACTTTTGGAAGTTTGATGAAGTAAACAATCACAAGATTCTTCTATATATATTTATTATTGTTAGCTTGGTTCGACGCCAGTGTCAATGAAATCTTTTATAACAACATGTGCATTTTCGGGTAAAATCCTGAAAATAAAATTATATTATTTATCTATATTTTAATTATATACTAACGCAGAATATTAAATTACAAAATGCGATATATGTTCTAACTTATTCTTTTCTACATTTGTACAATATATTACATAAAGTTACCATATTATACTTAATAAATAAATAAATTTATATTTAAAATATTTGATATCATAATTTAAGATATGTATGCGTATGCGCATTTAAATATTACATTAATATCATATGTATAAAAATATTGCAATTTGATTACCTAACAAGTTTTATAAGTGGTAACCAAAATGATGGTACAGATCTTGCTCTAATATTTTGTCGTTGAGCTTTAATTATTTGTGCAGCTGTATCTTTCGGTGTGCTTAGTTGTAAAAATGTTCCCAACCTATAATTAAATAGAAATACTTAATTATTATAAATCTTAATACTCCAGATTGTCATATTTGTATGCGTAATTACATTTATCTGTTTGAATTAATTGTATTCATTTTTTCTATAATAAAACGTACATTTTATTTATTTTTGGCTTTTTGCAAAGTCCTGTATCTACCATATAAGGATAGATAGTAGTGAATTTGATTAAAGATTTTCCCTTATTAGATACATGTAATTCGTCTTCAAGTGCATCCATCATACCTGAAAATAGAATCTATGTGAGTGGAAAGCACTTAAATATTTATGAAGAAATTATTTATCTTTTTGTTTCTGAATATACTATACAAAAAGAATAAAGTATAAAACTTTGTATTCATCATTACTTTTTGGCATGATGTCATCATGCCAAAAATTAATTCAAGATGTCGGCTGGAGAAAAAATTAATTATCGCATTAACCTTTGAATTGTTTCAAAGTTACTTATTCGCTAATTTTTATTTTTCCGAAATCATGAAGTAATTTTTAGCATTATAGACACAATTTAAGACTTGAAAAAATTAGGTTTACCTTGGACTGCATGTTTTGTAGCGGAATAAGGAACTAAATTAGGAAATCCTACAACGCCTGCTATCGATGATAACGCAACGATATGACCATAATTTCTTTTTATCATACTTGGCAAGTATGCTTGCAACATCTGAAAAAATTGCATAGTAGTGTAATATTATACATATTATATTTTGTATGTTTAATTGCATTAATAATTAAAATTAAAGTAATTATTTTAAAATACACTTCTCCCACACCTAAAATCTTAATAAAAATATACTCATTCAATTTCTCGAACTTTAACGCTTCTTGGTTTATGAAGCCGAACACCGCATTTTTTTTTAGGTATATGGAGAGTATTCTAAATAATTACCGAAACTAATTTTTTTGTGAAATAAAAATTTCTATGATTACTAGAAATTTTAAATGATTATTTTGAAGAAATATAAAGTTAAAAAAGAGCATCATTCATTCAAGAGCTAAAAAAGATAACAAATCAATTAAAGAAGACTCGAAAATTTCAAATAACAAGAATAGTAATGAGAGCTATTCGCTGTTATTAGTGCGATCATATATAAGATATGTTAAAGAGTGAATATTATATACTACGTAAGTAGTTCCCCCCGTTGCGCGCCGAACATTCGTTGGACTTTAAACACAAATCTAATCAACTACCGTAGTAATATCACAATTTTTGATGCTTATAGCATCTAAAATTGGATCTTAATAATATGTTGAAAGACATATTAAATTCTTAAATTATAATATTAAATTAGAAATAAATTTAAATCTATGAAAAATAAGAATTGTGAAGAATATCACAAGTTGGCGTTTCGTCCCGGCTTCCCACTACTAGACTCATCAGTAAGGTAATGTAGTAGGAGCCTACCTATAGTTACTCGTGTCAATTCTCGCAAGTGCCGAATTACATGATTATCTGTTTATATAGAACTTCTTTCTAACATCTCTCCCAGGCGTCTAAGGTAGGCTTCTACTACATTACCTTACTGATGAGTCTAGTAGTGGGAAGCCGGGACGAAACGCCAACTTGTGATATTCTTCACAATTCTTATTTTTCATAGATTTAGTTGATTAGATTTGCGTTTAAAGTCCGACGGATGTTCGGCGCGCAACGGGGGGAAACTACTTACGTAGTATATAATATTCACTCTTTAACATATCTGATATATGATCGCACTAATAACAGCGAATAGCTCTCATTAGCCGTACTATTCTTTTTATTTAAAAAAGATAACTTATTATAAAATTTTAACTTGCCCAAAAGTGTGCTAACACATTAATATTAAACATTTGTATGATTTCATCGACTGTATAATCTGAGAAAGCATGGCATGGCATTATGCCGGCATTGTTGACTAAAATTGTGACATCACCAACTTCTTCCTTTACTCTTTTGGCTATTGCAAAAACATCTTCTCGTTTAGCTACGTCACATCTATAAGCAAAATTTTAAGTATTATTAATTATTTGATATATTAAAATACTATAAATATATTATAATATATTTATTCTTATGCGCGCAATGTTAGTAAAATAATACATGTTAGTAAAATAATAAATTAATTATATTGACTACAATATCTAGAAAGAGACGTGAAACAAAATTGGGGATGTATGTGTATAGTATCTTTCGTTGTCTAACAGAAACGTTTTGTTATTAATAAATTTGAAACATACTGATATGCATGTGCGTCTATGCCAATTTTTTTTATCTCTTTTGCTGTTTGCTCACTAGTTTGCTTGTTTATGTCTAAGCACACTACTTTCGCACCTAAGCACGCATATTGAATTGCCAATTCCTTTCCTATACCATGACCTGCACCTGTTATCTATAGATGTAACAAACATAATATAAAAATAGTTACTATAAAACAACTTATTCACTCTTTACAAATTGTTTACATCGCTATTTGATATCGCTTCCATATTTCAAAAGTGATACTAAAAAAGTATAACTTATATTAGGTTTATAATTTAATTCTCAATCTTTTTTTTATCAAATTTTGATGTAAAATTATAAAAGAACGAAAATATTAACCTAATGTTCAAAGTAATTCTGTTTACTTTCCATACATTTACGTCATCTTTCAGGCAATTGTCAGATTCTACTTTGAAAAAAAGATAGTTATTTTAAGTCAATGAATTCTATGATGCTTCTTTCGATTTCTTGAAGAGACTTGAACTGAATGACAGGTTGGAACAGCTCACAGTAAACAATGCTGTTCTCATCCTACCAAATATATATGTAGCAATACCTTTTTGCTGTGAATGTTTGGTTTTATAGTACTGGTTGATGGTTGATCTGGATGAACTCAAGATTTTCCTCTGTTCAGACTATCATACAGAATCCATTTTTCTCTCATAACAGGTCAACATTTTGTGTAGAAACTCTTTTTTTAATCTCGAACATACAGATAGATAGCTGTCTTGTGGCGTCTCTTTTGTTTTTCAGATGTTAGCACACATGTAGAACTCAACGATTCTCCTTTTGAATCCTATCAATTTTCGCAACCGTTTCGAAATGGCTTGTTGGCTTACCGCAAATGCATTCGCAAGCTTTGATTATGTTTGATAAGGATTTTCGTTCAAAAGCTATTTCAATTCCTGATCCTCCACTTTCTTAGGTTACCTGGATGTTCTTCATCTTGCAAATTGAAATTGGATCACGAAATCTTTGGAACCATTTTTTATGTGTACTGTACGACACAAAGTTTTCGCTTAAAGCTAAACAAATCATTTCTTGAGCTTTCGTGGCATTTTTCATCAGTTGTAACGCGAAAAGGAGGCAGTGCCTCAAATGTTGTTTTTCGAACGACATAGTTTTCATTACTATTTTTTGAGGTTAGAATCGGCAATTCGGCACACATAAACAGAAAAAAGATGAAAAAAGACGAAAAAAGATGTTTCTTCTTCTTCTGGATTCTTTTTCTGATTGGTGCTCGCCAAAGAGAGAGACGACGATTCCGATCAGTACAGAGAAAAAGATAAAAATTTAAATATGCTGTAATCAATTGAAAATGAATATAGGCCGAGAATTAAGTTGTAGATCTAATAACTTTTGAGTTATTAGTATGCATGTTTTAAGTGAATATTATATTATTCTCTCTATCGGTTATTAAAAAAATTGAACTTAACTTCATACAATTTTGTCAAAATTTTGACATTTGATCATGTTAAAAATAATATCAATTCATCGATATATATATATATATATATATAACAGTATATATATCTATTTTAATATCTTAACATATGATATATATTTATCTTAATTACTATATAATTATTAATTAAGAAGAAAAAATTTTTTATTATTTCTTATATTGTTTTATATATACGTTATATGTATATTAAGTTAAGTTATAAATAAATATGTAAATTAATTCTTTTATTGAAACACGTATTTGTTTAATTTCTTCACCAATTAAAAATTTTTTCAAATTTAATACTTTGATAATAATTATTTTAATATTAATTATCCATACATTATCTATATTCTATAATAAACATTATATTTTTTGTATACGTACCAAAACAATCTCACCATTTACACTCTTTTCGTTTAATTCGAAGAAGGTATAATACACGCTCTGGCAGATATGGTAAAGAATATGCAATGTAAGTCGCAACAAATTTAATAAAATTTGTATGATGTCGATTGCATTCATGATAAACTGAAAAATTTATTTTCTTATATGAATATATCGAATATTCATAATAAGCACATAATAAATAAATCAAAAAAATAAAAAGAATTGTTAAAAGACTTATATATTGAGGAAACAAGATATTTTACAATATTCTACAAAAGCTTAATATTTATAAGTTTGTAATTTATGGATGAATAATTATTTATGCTGTTAAATATCATATTAAGTATTATATTTTAGATATTGTAAAATAAATTAAATGAAATAATATAAAAATTTGTGTACAAATATTTCAAAAATTCGACGTGCCAGTTATTATATAGATTGTGTGAATTTTGACGGTATATCGAATGTATTATTAATACATTGTGTTAGTATAAAGTCTTCAATAAATGTTATTTTAAATATATATTAACGCATGTTTATTTTGCAAGTTTTGGTTTCAAGCTGTAGATAAAATATTTTCCCTGGTATAATAAAAAAATTTTTAGAAAATATTATATTATTATTTGTTTGTAATAACAGTTTATGTTCATATTGGTTACAATACCTACGTGATATATGAATAAAATACCAACTAAATCGCGATAAATATTACATGTAGCACACGATATTATGCAAATATTATGAACATAATCATTTATTTAAATAATAATATCTATGAACGCGCGTGAAATGCACGATTAGTAACTTCATTGACGCGCAACTTATGAACAGATGGCCGTTACCGTAATGTGTAATTGATTAATTTTAAACCTCTTTACCTCAAAAACTAAATATTGATTAAAATTTATTTTCGTTGAGAATTTTCTTGTTGGTATTTCGATTCACGACTTTACTAGAAAAAAATATATAAAACAGCTGTTTAGTTTCAACAACTTACCGATTATTTTTCAGTCTAAATGTATATGTATATATATATATATATATATTTCTGAAAGTAAAATATAAAATTGTTTAGTTTATGAAAAAAATTTCGAATAAATGCCCTATATTTGATTTGAATCTTCGAAATTACGAAATCACTTTAACCATGCTTTTCTGGACTGCTGCGTAGAAACTGGACGAAACTATATACTAAGTAGGACATGTTTCCTTGCAACAACGAAAGTGAGAACTGGCGAACACGCCTACAACAAGCTCGACTATACCTACCTGATTACAGACGTTCACAACGATCGATTGGCTCGTAGTAATCGTATTTTATCGTCTATTTATATACTTAAAACACGTTTCGCTTTTTCTATTCAGCCAAAGTCTAACACAAGATCAATCATCGAATAGAAATGAAGATAAATTTAAGTTAACTGTGTAGATGTAAAATACCTGTGTCCTGGCAGATATCCAGAAACGAACTGTCGGTTTTGTGAAATCTTAAACTTGATCTCAGGGCCGTATTTATCAAGTTTTCGCAACGTGTTTATATAATACAACAACTGGAGAATTGCTACCGCTTTCATTTTTTACTCGAATTTAAATTTTAAATAATCGAATGTTTAGATGCAGACAACAGCTAAATAAACATATGTTATAAATTTGAAAAGATCGGTGTTGCTTTTCTATGAACTTTAGATGCCTTACAGTTAATTAAAAAATGCAATGTATATAGTGCTGTAATATATATTTTATGACTAAAAATGAAAACAATGTTAAACAATTTTACTAAAAACAATATTCAAGTTGTTATAAGTAAAAAATAGAATAAAAAATAGAAAATAATAGAGAAAAAATATTTTTTCTCCATTATATATTTTCTATTTATTATTCTATTTTTTACTGTATGTATGTATCGTTATATGTATGTATGATATGTACGTTATGTATGTATCTTTACTGAATAAAGATGAAAAAAGATAAAATAGATAACAATATTAGATTATTTTAAAAGCTTTAAGAATGTTTTGTATCTTATTTTAAAGGGCTGTTAAATTATAAATTAAATAATATATTTAATAAGAGAAAATTTTAATGTCTTTTTAGAGTAAAAAGTCATATTATAGAATCTAGAAATTTGAGAACAAATAAAGCCTCAACTTTGTATTTAAAATTTTAATAAAAACAATAAATAAGTTATTATTAGATTTAGAAGTTAGATTTAGAAAAATGTAGCAATATCTAATACTCATTTATAGTAAATGATTAATATTAAGAGCACACAATAGACAAAATGTTGGCAGACTTTAGTCGTAGTTGGCTAAACTATTCAACAGTTATATCCTTGAATAATTGTACATGCAATTAATACTATTTCTCTATTTATCATTTCATACATATTACTCATATAAGAAATACTTACTCATATAAGAAATACTTTTACTTAAAAAAAATGGGTCACCAACATGTAACAGCTTTGTAACATCTTTTAATAGCAATAACTTAACAAAAAATCATCGTATGAGGAAGAATAGTTCAAATTAAAGCTTGAACATTTCTCTCATCAATTAGGAAAACAATTATTTAGTTATAGAAAAGGTCGAACAAATGATGAACGTTAAAGGATAAACTTTAAAAGATAGAGATAAAATTCAATTGTTGCACTAATAAAAAAAGTTTATTTTGTCTAGCTAGTACAAACATTTATGCGGTATTTTTAAACTAAGATTCATTTCTTAATAAATCTGTATTTTAAACATATTTTGACAATTTTTTTAAAGCTATATCATTTAAAATAATATATTTTTTTAATAAAATCTGTAACTTAAGAATAAATTTTTTTGTAGAAAACTTTGTCAAAAAAATAATTAAATCTTACTTAATATGTAACCTTCAAATCTTCAAATTTTTTTATTTCCTCATTTTTTCTTAATCGTCTGGATCGGCGCCTATACCGATAAAGTCCATTATGCAATTAAGTGCTTCATCAGGTAAATGTCTAAAATAAAAGTTATAATTTTAGGTCAAAACGTCTAGATTTGTATTTTTCGTATTATTATTAAAAATTATATTTTATCGCATTAACAACAGCGAATTGCTCTCATTAGCCTTAGTTTTTCATTATAATTTTAGTATAGACAATAGAGAAGAGAGAGAGAGAGAGAGAGAGAGAGAGAGAGAGAGAGAGAGAGAGAGAGAGAGAAGGGGGAGGGAGAAGAGAGAGAAGGGAGAGAGAGCGCGTTTATTACTGTTTTCGGGCAAGCTCTCCAAGAGCATATAAAGTAAGTAGCATAAAGTAAAGAAAAAAATTAACAGAAAGCCTAAAGAAATGTGAATAAACAAACAAGTAGTACAATAAACAAAATAAATAAAATACAGTGACAAAAGAAATGATAAGAGAAAATTAAATTAAAATCTGTAGAGAGAAATGGAAAATAGAACATTACGAGCAACGAGAAGTCAAAAATTAAGTTGTTTACGATGTTGGGATGATAAAAAAGTTACCGTTTGAAAGAATTGAGTAATTCTAATTTCCTGATGGTGGCAGTATGAATTCCACAGAGAGGAGGTTACGTGAAGGAAGAAATGCTGGTAAGACGAGATTCTATAAGAAGGAAAATCAAGAGAAAAGGCGAACGAAAGAGAAATCGGAGTCGCGTGGTCTGAAGATTGTATCTTATAAGATGATACATATGGTCGAAGATTGTAGACAGAAAGAAAGAGTACCGAACTGATGAATGTAAATATAAGAAATAGTAAATGTATAAACAATAAAACAGTTGAATTCTTTTATATTATCTGTAATCATTAAAAAAGTGTGTATTGTAGAAAAGAGAAGTGTGTTTGTACTTTGTATACCTACGCGAGTTAAAAATAAGACAGAGGAAGAAAAGGGGTAGAAGAGATTAGTAAAAATGTTGGAAAAATGTGTTTAAAATATAAATTATATATTTTAATATTTTTTAACTATATATATAGAGAGATATATACATACATACATATTATATATATGTATATATATACATATATATATGTAGTATTTATATATATATAGGATACAATATTTATATCATTATAATTTATTTATAATACATTATTTTACGGCTCATTGTTATATTTAAAAGCATCTTGAGTGTATTATGATATGATTGAAATTTTATTCGCACAATTTACATACCTTATAAGAAAAAGAAGAAGCAACCAATGTGGAGGTATACCTTTGTTTTTATAGTTTCGTCTTTGCGCATCAATTATTGACGAAGCCACTTGCTGCGGTAAAAGTTCTTCCATTATTCGTGGAAATCTATATCAAAACAAAACTGAATCTAATAATTGCTAACAAAATTTAATATTATAATAAAATTTTATTTTTGAATGTAATTTTTGAATATATAAAAGAAATGAACTGCGTGTATATTGTAAAAAATTTATTTAGTATAAATTTAAGTTTATTGTTGTAAACTTACCTAATTTTTGGCTTTTTACACAGTCCAGTACGTACAAAGCTCGGGTAAACCGTAGTAAATTTAATAGATGATTTTCCATTACTCAATGTACGTAATTCTTCAGACGTAGCTTCCATAATTCCTACGATATGTGTATCAACATATTAGAAAAGCTTTATAATTATATTTTATAGTAATATATATAATTGTAGTTACATTTTTATACCATTATAGCATGCATATTATTAAAATCAGGGAATGGAAAGTTACTTTTTAAAAATAACTAGTTACAGTTACTCGTTACCGAGTAAAAAATGTAACTAGTTACAGTTACAGTTATCGCTTTTTAAAAGTAACTCGTTACAGTTACCGTTACTTGAAAAATAACTTTTCGTTACTTTTCCGTTACTTTTTTAAAATCAATTTAAAAATGTACTTTTGCATTTTTTTTTTATATGTAATACTGACAAATATATAGTTTTATTTAAAAAAAAAAAAAACAATGTAGAATGGCTCAAATAATAAATTAAATAAAAGTAAAATGAGAAGGGTTACGAGCCAATAATGAAACAGTTTATTTCCGATAAGAACGACGATGACAATGTAATTAAATGTATAAATATATATTAGAACAATACATAGATAAAACAAGATAAAAACAAACGACGTTTCGACATTTATTATCATCGTCTTTTAAACTGTTTCGCTTTTGGGTTCATAGCCCTTTTCATTTTACTATTACTTAATTTATTTTTTAATTTTTTTTAAACACACTTTTGTAATTCTAAAACCTGTAAAATATGCAGCAAACTGAAATATTTGTATGTCCTATGTATTACATAGAAGATAGAAGTGTAAAATAATTACTGAATCATAACGGCCGAATGTCTAAGGGCTTTCAAGTCTTATTGATAAGAGCTATAAATAGCATGTATCCAATCGAACCGTGTTCAATCGTGTGCAAAGTAACGACAAAAGTAACTGTAAATTTCGTTACCGTTACCCAAAAAATGTAACTCGTTACCGTTACAGTTACCAAAAAAAGAAAGTAACGCAGTTACCAGTAAAGTTACCAAAAAAGTAACTTGTAACTGTAACTTCGTTACAAGTAACGAGTTACTTCCATTCCCTGATTAAAATTATATTGAAAGGAATTAAATAAAAACCACTTTTTTGGTTTTTTATTTATTTATTGAAAATTTTAAAACTATAATTTGTCTTTTCTTCAATGTGTATAGAGGATAGAAAAGATCGAATTAATATCAATAGAAGCTTATTTGAAGAGATGTAATAACGTTTATTTTTGTGATCTACTTTTAAATGGTAAAAGTTTTGGTTTAAAAAATGTACAATTATTAATGTATACAGAGCATACGTTGCTCATATACTCTCTATATACAATACATTAAACAAATATCTATATTTGTAATTAATATTATGTAAACTATTTTGTTAATACAGGGAATTTGAAACTTAAATGTCAAAACTTTGGCAGCGTGTAGGAAATTGATAAATTAAGGAAACAAGTTCTATAGAAGTATGCTCGTTTTTTTGCTTTATTTTGGAGAAAATCGCAAAAAGACAAAACGTAGTTGTTTTATTCTTGGAGTAATATCTTGGCCACTCCGATCACCTAATCTGACATCATTGGACTTCTTTGTGAGTGTGTGTAAAGGGTCCTAAAGCAGGAAGTTTATTTATGTTAATCAACTCAAGGGAACAATTACGAAATCGCATCGAGGCTGCAGTACACCAAATATCACCAGATTAATGTTTGGTTGTAACATGAGATGTCCATACTAGATGCAATGTTTGTATTGGATGCATTCAGAAGCACGACCGCTCACTGAGAGCTCAGTGAGCTTTTTTTATCTGACTCTATTAGATCTAAAAATATATTTTTATCTGATTTTTATCTGATTCTATTAGATCTAAAAATATAAACCAAACAAGTACAAGAGCTCACTGAGAGCTCAGTGAGCGGTCGTGCTTCTGGATGCACCTATTGTTTCCAATGCTTGGAAAGTCAACAATTGATTCAATTGTTGATCATTGCTAGAATCGAATCGTATATCACGATCGTAGTTTTATATTATGGACACTAACCGGAATTATTTTCTTTTTAATTTTTAAATTTAATTATAACCGTCATATGGTCGTACGGATTTCATCTTCCATTTGTTGCCACTTGACTTTCCAACCTTGTGTCAAAATGAATAGAGATGCATTGATTTGTCACTCTCTCGCCTTGCCATGAAAGGTTCAACGGTGTGAAATTATTCAGACATACTGAAGATGACTCGAAAATAAGCCGAAACATCTTCTATTTGTTCAAAAATTGCAATAAATTTATTCTCACACTAACCGGAGAGAAAACTCTCATTGGCTACGTTTACACCGTGATGAGGTTTAGGCCGCAGCCTATACCTCAAATTCAATCTAAATTATTTATGTCCTCCGCGAAAAAAGAATAGATTTAATATAATTAAATATAAATTTTATTAAAATTTAATATAATACTAAATAAGATCTTAATAACGATTTTAATAAATTTTTGGTTTTATTAAAACCTTATATAGATTTAATTTGGACCATATAATGATCCATATTAAGTTATATAAGACCATATTTAAACTTATTAATTCAACTTATTTAAAACCTGTTAAAATTTAATTAAATTATATAAATTGGACTTTAATAAGATTTAATAAGGACTTATTAAACTTAAGTTGTTAATATAAACTATATTAAAAATATATACATGTTCGCATTTATTTATAAGATTATATAAAGTCTTTATAAATTCTTTATATGAATTTTGATGAAATCCTTATAAAGAACTTATAAGACTTTTATTTAGAATATATTAACTTTTTTTTCGCGGGCCCTCACTTGAAAAATGACCTGCATGCCTATTCTGTAACTCACAAGCTTTTTACCATAATAAAACAGCTGCGCAGCGGCGTTATAACGATAACGAAAGCATTAAGAGTTACAGAATATGCATGCTGGCCTAGCTGTAGGACAGGCTTCGGTTTTTGGTGACCTGATCTGAAATAGGCCGTCTGTAACTTCGATGTAAATGCGGACTACCCGACCTACAACCATCATTTGTTAATCTCCAATTGACGTATGTCATGTCGTTGGTTATGTATGATTGACATGGTATATTTCTCGTAAAGAGCAACTTGTTCAAAAAATGTTTAACGTCGTGTTCAAAAAATTGAAAAAGTTCGTGTTCAAAAGGATCGTGAGAATTTAAACCAATGAAAAACTGATGAGAACAGACCGTAACGGTTAAGTTTCAAGGTGCGCAATTAAAAAATCTACATACGTAGTATATAAATTCACGCGCAATATTATATAGAAGCACTAAAGAGATCTAGCTTGATTGTTACGGCCTAGCTGTTTTCATTGGTTTTACATTGATTTAAATTCTCATGATCCTATAAGATTTAATATTGTTTAAAAGATAAAAATAAAGAATGGCTAATGGCTATGTTTACACGCAATGTAAATGGCTATATTTTTACTGCAAAAAATTATTTACAGTTTTTAATAGGTTATTTAACATTAGTAAGATCGATATAAGACATCATCAATAACTGTTAAAATGTTAGTCAATTTAATTCGTGATATTACTGCGATAGTTTATTAGTGTTGCGTTTCTGAAAAAATTTCGGCGCGCAATCGAAGAATTACATTCATATATAAATTCACACACAATTATTTGGAAGTCACCATGATCCAGTTTAGACCACTGTGGCATTGTCTCATTCGGGTTTAAAGATAAAATTTTTTCCATGTATATGTTTTACTTTTTTTCTGATTTTCTCCAAAACGAAGCAAAAATAAGTGTACCTCTACAGAACTTTCTTTTTTCTTAGTTTATCGATTCCCTACACGCTGCCGAAATTTTGACATTTAAATTCCAAACACTCTATATAATGTTATAATCGTTAAATATGAAATAACGTACCTCTGACTGCGAACTTTGAAGGACAGTAAATAGTTCCATAAGCAAAGGTAATAAAACTAACTACTGATGAGAGTGCTACAATGTGACCGTGATTCTTTTCGATCATACTTGGTAAAAATGCCTTCAATGTCTGAAAGTAATATATCTTTGTAAACAGCAATTTACTAAGACACTTAATTAAATCAAATATAGGAGTATTATTATATAATAGTTTCATAAAATATAAAAATTTTATATAGCAATCCTAGCTTCGGTATGAACATATAAAAAGTCCGTTAGGATGTTGATTATATATTTGATTTGTTAATTATATATATTGTATACGTGATGTTACGTGTGCATAATTTGCTTACGTATGTACGTTATATGTCCTTCGACAAAAAGATAACGAAATATTGATAGTACAGGTGGTTTGTTTTACCGCCCAGTTTGCTTATTGAACAGAGAAATGGCATTTCTACTAAAAAACTTATCTAATGAAAAATAACGTATGATGATACGTTTTCTAATTCCTGAAACCGATTGCCGATTGGTATTTATTGTCGAATGATTGTCATGTGTGATGAAAATTGTGTATCACGGACGAAATGAATGTCAATAGACAAAATGCCTTTAGTATAAGTTAGAAAATGTATCACTATATTTCATTCTTTTTTCGTTAAATGAATTTTCCAGTCGAAACACTTTATTTCCACTTAATAAGTAATTTAAACAGTAAAATAACAATTATGTTTACTAACGTTTTTTATCCAAGGATATTTATTAATGTAAAACAAATATAATAATAATGAACTCCCAATATTCAAACACTAAACAAAATTTAACAAAGAGCAAGTAAGAGTAAATAATAATAATAACTGCGCGGTTAGAGGTGTGCTATCAAAAAATACAATAAAATTTCATAATATAAAATAAAATGAAACAAAGTTCTGGATGTTTTATTTTATTTTATTTTATGAAATTTTATTGTATTTTTGTGATAGCGCACCTCTAACCGCGAAGTTATTATTATTATTTACTCTCACTTGTCCTTTGTTAAATTCTTAGTGTTATTAATGTAAATTGTAAATCATACACGTGTAACATCGCTGACATCAAATATGCATACATACAGACTTTTTAAAATCATGCTCTGAGAATAGTTGCTACAACGACTATGATTCTATTATTTAACTAACCTAATCTGTTTTAATTAGAGTAACAAACTAATATGCATTGCAAGTAGCACTTAGCGCCTAAAAAGCGTTAACAAAGCGCTAAAAATGCTTTTATGAACTTTTTAGAGCTTTGCAGGCGCTACTATGTTACTTGGGTTAAATGATTCAATTTCTTCCAAAATTTTTTATTTCCCCAAGCAATGACGGAGTGGTGAATTGAAACTTTCTAAAAACGTGTCTATTTTTTTAGACGGAACTGCCGCACACAGTCTACATATCGATAATAAAATAAATATTGATCGTTGTATATAGATAGCGCCATTTTTTTCTAACTTTTGCATTACCAAATCTGAAATTACGGGCGACAACGGAGAACCCATGGGAGTGTCAGCTTATAAATGGGAGGTCTGCTTATAATGTTGTTATTTTAAAAACAAAAAATGTAGAATCCAAAACGAATACAAAACGAAGTGCTTCCAAAAAATCTGGTTCTGACAAATTATATTTTTTTAAAATAAAATTCCATTTTTCTTTGATGCAGTTTATAGCCATGTATAATGAAATGTTGATAAAAAGTGACACTACATCCAATGAAATTAGTTTATAATTCTCTTCAATTTTTATTCTTGTAAGGTTTTTAACAAGTTTAAAACTATTTTTTATATAACTATCATTTAGCAATGGGAATTATTTTAAATAATTTGTTATGAAGGTATGTAGCTAAGTTATAAAGAGGACTTTCTATTAATTGAGATGAAACAATAATTCTAAACGGACAGTTCGGTTTCAATTCTTCCAGCCAGCCAACATAGTTCGTGAGTTGTTAATTTTTTGTAGGATCTTTTTTTTATTAACGAGTAAGTATCAGTAAAATAGTTAGTAAGTATATCGAGTAAAACAGTTACCTTACTTTGTATGTCTTAGAGAAAGGTATATTACTTACCCAGTAATGCGCCATTACATTGACGTCTATGATTCGTGTAATTTCATTAGGGCTGTGATCTAGGAATGATTTAACAGTTCCAATGCCGGCATTATTAATCAAGATAGTAACGTCACCCACTTCATTTTTTACTTTTTCAGCTACCCTTAAAACTTCTTCTCTGTTTGCTACATTGCATCTACAAAATATCATTAAATTTTAATCAATATTGATAATAGGTGTTTGTAAGCATTGTTATACATTTAAATTTTGTTTAATTTCGAATCGATTTTTTTATTCTTATTTTAAATCTTGTAAAAAGTAGTATCGTCTTACTGATACGCATATACAGAGTGCTTCCCCATGCTTTTAATCTCGTTCATTGTCTCATTATTGGTCTTTTCATTGATATCCCAACATACCACTGTTGCTCTTAACGAAGCATAACCAATCGCTAATTCCTTTCCGATACCATGACCTGCACCTGTTATCTGCGATAATGTATAATATAAAACATAGTTTAAATTATGAATACATTTTTAAAATTTATAGTATCTATCATTAATATATGTTGTATTTTTCAACAAACAATCCTTATATTTTGAAAAGAAGTAACAAATAGTTATGTTTAATAGAATACATTTGAAAATTAATATGATACATCATCAAGAAGAGAATTATATTCAAAATCTGAAATATAGAAACTTATAAACAAAGGAGAGAGAGAGAGAGAGAGAGAGAATTTGTCACGTCCGGGTGCGTGCGAGGCTCAGACACGAAGCGCGGTTCGGGGTCGCTTGTTCGGGGTATCTTGCTGTTTCGCGCGATACTCGCGCCTGGCCCGTTTTCGGTGGCGGGCCAGTTCGTCGTCCCGACACGGTGTACCCGCGAAAAAATCACCACTCTGTAAGCCCGATCTACAATTGCGTAAACATAGTTGTAAGTGGTTGTAGTTATAAGAATTGACCAATGACAGTCGAATGTGAGAAGAATAATCGACCATGAGATTGGTCAATTTCTTACTCTTAGGGGCTGCGCAGAATAAAAGGAACAGGGACCAGAGAACAGAGAATAAGAATTTCAACCTATCAGAAATCATGTACTATGGGATACACACTGTTTATTCCACAGTATATGATTTCTGATAGGTTGAAATTCTTATTCTCTGTTTTCTGTTCCCTGTTCCTTTTATTCTGCGTAGCCCTTACAGTCTCATCCACTACTACTACTGCCATTGTAGACCATGCATAATACCAGGGAATGGAAAGTTACTTTTTAAAAATAACTAGTTACAGTTACTCGTTACCGAGTAAAAAATGTAACTAGTTACAGTTACAGTTATCGCTTTTTAAAAGTAACTCGTTACAGTTACCGTTACTTGAAAAATAACTTTTCGTTACTTTTCCGTTACTTTTTTAAAATCAATTTAAAAATGTACTTTTGCTTTTTTTTTTTATATGTAATACTGACAAATATATAGTTTTTTTAAAAAAAAAAAAAACAATGTAGAATGGCTCAAATAATAAATTAAATAAAAGTAAAATGAGAAGGGTTACGAGCCAAAAATGAAACAGTTTATTTCCGATAAGAACGACGATGACAATGTAATTAAATGTATAAATATATATTAGAACAATACATAGATAAAACAAGATAAAAACAAACGACGTTTCGACACTTATTGTCATCGTCTTTTAAACTGTTTCGCTTTTGGGTTCATAGCCCTACTCATTTTACTATTATTTAATTTATTTTTTAATTTTTTTTAAACACAATTTTGTAATTCTAAAACCTGTAAAATATGCAGCAAATTGAAATATTTGTATGTCCTATGTATTACATAGAAGATAGAAGTGTAAAATAATTACTGAATCATAACGGCCGAATGTCTAAGGGCTTTCAAGTCTTATTGATAAGCGCTATAAATAGCATGTATCCAATCGAACCGTATTCAATCGTGTGCAAAGTAACGACAAAAGTAACTGTAAATTTCGTTACCGTTACCCAAAAAATGTAACTCGTTACCGTTACAGTTACCAAAAAAAGAAAGTAACGCAGTTACCAGTAAAGTTACCAAAAAAGTAACTTGTAACTGTAACTTCGTTACAAGTAACGAGTTACTTCCATTCCCTGCATAATACGATCATGCGGTAAATACTTCTCGCGCGGAGCACTGCTTCGCTTTCTGTCGGCAACCGATTAGCGTCGTTGATTGTGACGTCCACGATATGTCGCGAAAAGCGGACGTTACAGAATGACACATTCAGAGTTTATACAAGATATTGTATTTTAAATTCTGATTCTCTATCTGTGTGTGTATGATTTCTGAGATTATTTTAAAATAAAAGTTCCAATGTATCCCCAATATAAGTCCAAAAATATCAAAACTATAATAGTTTTTTAATCGAATCACTTATAAAATTCGTACAGTTAGATGTGTTATAAGTGAAAGCTGATTGTTATTTTTAGTGTTAATATCAATAAAGACTTCTTGTGTAAAACTAATGATATTCTGCAATAAAATGCTTTGACTATGCAGATAATATTATACTTTCTTACAAATATAATATTGTATTTGTACATCAATATTGACAAGAGAAACGATAATCAGTTATTATTTTTAGCACTGTACTTGATTGAACATACTGATTTGTTAATTTATTCTTATAATTCAAAATCTCTACTATAATCTCGATATTTTGATATTAGGATATTTCTTTTAAAATAATATAATTTCAGAAATTTATCTGTAAGCATTGTTATGATCCTTGCGGAACACTTTAATATATATATAGTAATATGCAGGATTGGCAAGTAACGCGTTATTTGTAACGTCGTTACCGGTACAAGTTACTGTTTTCGGTAATATGAATAGGTAATGACGTTATATTCTCTTCGGAGTAATCGAACAAACAACAATGTAATAAACGTTCATGGTAACGCAGTTACATTTTTGAGGTAATGATAACGATTTCACTAGTTATTTTTATCATCATTTTATTTCTATAGCCACGTAAAAGTTTTAGTTGTAACTAGAGCTATAGAAAACAGAGATGTAACGTTAAAGAAATAGGTCTGATTGACTCTCTTAATCGCGAATGATAACGCTTTTTTTCACATTGCATTTACAGTTCACACTTAGATATAGGCTGCATTCTGTTCCACGCATTATGAGCATGATGTACCATTTTATCTTTCTTTTATATTGATGTGCCATACGCATATATGTGTGAAACGGAACGCATCTATAGGCTAACATATAGCATGAGATTCTATCTTAAAAAATATGAATATATATTATTATATATTATGTGTATGTATATAATTAATAATTATATTACCTATATATACTTATATAAATTTTAAAAAATAAGTATACTTTCCAGATCAAAAAACAATGAGCTATATTTGTTGTTAGAATTAAAAAAATTTTTTTATTATAACCAATAATACTAATCGGAACGTTTCGACTTTACAAAGTCATCATCAGCTGCACAAACCCCAATCTAATTAATAATTTAATATGACAATGTCAAAGACACATGATTAACATTCAAAAATTATACTATTGTAATTCTTAACGACTTAACAAGTACAAATTAACATGTCGCAAGATTTATTATACATTAAACAACTAATTGCTCTAATGTTGAATTGTAGTCAATTTACTTGAACGATGAAATAAAACTGCTGTAATCCATTCTTCGTTTTTCGGCGAGAAAGGTTAGTCCAAATAAGAAATTTTCAGTCAATTAATCAAAATTAAAATCACATAGAGCAATTATTTGGTTTTTCTGACGTCAAGATTGCGTATATGTAGGATGAACTGCATAAGTAAATTTTGACTAATTGACTGAAAATTTCTTGTTTCTACTTGTTAGATCGTTAAGAATTGCAATAGTATATAATTTTTGAATATTAATTATGCGTCTTTCACATTGTCATGTTAAATTATTAATTAGATTAGGGTATTTTGTGCGGCTGATGATGACTTTATAAAGTCAAAACGTTCCGATTAGTATTATTGGTTACAATAAAAAAATTTTTTTAATTCTAACAAATATAGCTCATTGTTTTTTGACCTGGGAAGTATACTTATTAAAAAAAATTTTTAAACCTATATATGTATATACATATTTTTTAGTTCTATTCCTCTACTAAAAAAATAGAATTTTGATGTTTTTTACATTTATCAAAAAAATCTGCACATAATATTATATTAGTGTCAACAAAAAGAGTAAGGAAAAAGTAACGATTCGTTGTATTTTGAGTAACGATAACGGTAACGAGTTACTTTTGCAAATCAATAACGAATAACGAGAACGAGTTATTTTTTAAGAAAAAGAACGGTAATGATAACGAGTTATTTTTATGAAGTAACGTTGCCAATCCTGTATATACTTATGTAATGTATAACATATACATATATATGTACGCACCAAAACAATTTCACCAGCTACGCTCTTCATTTTTGTTGGTACGATCAATCTGTATAAACTCTTGCAAATATAATATACCACTTTTAAAATAACTATTATTATCTCTATTAGAAGGTGCAAGATATTATATATTTCTATCATGACTTTCTGAAAAAAATTTTATTTATAAGAACCAGTCGATACAGAATTAATCAGTACAAATTATAATAATATAGAATTTTTGCTAATTATATTTACCTTTTTTTGATCAAACACTTTAAATGGAAATATGTACACGTGCAGTACGCAATTATATATAATATTGTTAATTTGGTGTTAATAATAAAGCACACGGAAAAAACGCAGCGCTAATTACTGTACCGAGAAAAATTTTTGACTGCTACTCTTTGCAACACTGATAACTCTCTATAGAATGTCACTTATCGCTTGCATGCGCAACAGTCTTTCGCACAGCAACGTTTCCAAACAGCTACCAATTCTGCGCGCGCAGCTCTGAGTACTGTGAAAATGATTGTGAAAATGATTACTGTCCAGCAAAGCTGTGATTATTATCCAAATAGCGATGCGAGGGGGTAACCACTAGCTGAAATATTGTCCCACAGATTACATGATTTTATTTGATTTCACACGATTTCATCTGATGAAAAATAATTTTCTTCATTATACATAGGTATATGAAGTTATTTAGTAAAATAAATGATTGTATATAATATTTTACAATTATTTCTTGTGATTGTATATGTAATTATTGGATTATACATAAGGATTTCATATGATTCTTATACTGATTTCAGGAACTCTATCCCACGATTACATTAAGTGATTACCCCCTTGTAGCGATGACTAGCGCGCGCAGTGAAAAGTTTTTCTCTACAGTAATCACTGCGCGATTTAGTGATCATCGGCGGCATAGTTTTCTCCATGTACTAATAATGACTACGTTATATGTATCAGTAATCAGCTACCTCGAAAACCCCCAAATTGCAACTTTTAAGCAAATCCAAGCACTTTTTGGAAAACTCATCCACTATATTGGATTTGCCATTTTTAATTTTTGAAATATGATTCCAGATTCGTAACCAGCGACCCCAAAAACCCATGAGTAACAAGTTTTAACAAAATCCATACGATGGGAAAGCTCAAATTGACAGAGATATTCGCCAAAAACGATTTCATCGCTTAATTTCAAGATGGCGGAAAACGCATAAGGATTTTTTGTGTGAATATTGTGATTTTAAGTCACTAGGTATGTGGGACAGCAACTACATCAAAAAATTGCTGCCGACAATTTTCTTTGGGGGAATTTCTAGAATGACCGGACTACTGATACGATGTCGGGGCAACATTAGTGCAGAATCAGTGCAAATATATTCAATTCGACATAAAATAAAACCGCCATTAAGAATTCTATCTTAGTAAAAAATTACAATTATTTGAAATAAAATTTAATTTGTTATTAACACAATCTAAAGTATTATCTATAGGAATGCTTGTAAAAAGACACACGTTTAGTGGAATCAATTTAAAATTATTCTCGATAATATGTAGTTTTTTGTAGTTTATCGACTAGTTCAATATTATTTTTATATAGCTATTCGTTAGAGATAATCAACAAAATTACCTTTTTAAAAAAAAGGAAAAAAAGGCGCCAAGTGTGTAAGCCTCACAAAATAAAATGAAATCTTTTTATTATAGATTGCGCCAATTGTGAAAGGAATATGTTTTCTTGTCACATATATAAATACCATAAAGGTAATAATGTAAGCAGTAACAAATTCAAAACATTGATTTATTTACTACTAACATTTTTAACTACTTTTGTTTTACTATATTTACATTTTTTTATATACTATAGCCTTTAATCCGGCTCCTCATACAGACATTCGCGCTTTGCAACCGAGCGCTGATTAATGAAAAATGGAAATAAATTTTATTCTTGTCATTTTTAATTTTTCATTAATTACATTCAATGTCAAAACATAAATGCCTACGTGAGAATGCAGACTTATCGATTTAATAATAATTCACTTCACATTTCTGTACACTATGTTTTATTCAAGCTTTGAAGTCAACGACGAGATTTTTATTTAAAAACGGCCACAGCCTTGAAAAAATTTTGTGACCAATTGGATCAGAATAGTCCAGAGATAATTGAACAAAAAAATGAACAAAGGTAACATTATCAACATATTGATATAAAGGGCCCCGCACGTTTCATATCACCCCGATCAAATTGCTCCGTTTTGAGATATGTTGTGCTTCTTGTGATTCTGAACAAATATCTTCATTGCCACATTCACATTAATAGATAAAGCAGCGCTTTGAAGACTCAGAATTTGAGTGTCGTCATACCTCCTTAAGATAACTTGATGTTATACTTTATATAAAAGAAAATTTTTTTAAAATGTGAAAAAAATTGTGATTATAGTGGAAGCCTACCTTATACCGTGTATAAGGTAGGCTTTCACTACAATACCTTACTGATGAGTTCAGTAGTGATGTAAGCCGGGACGAAACGCCAAAATTACGTGATATTCTTCGCAATATATTAGAATAAATTAAAGATTTTAACGAATTTATTAAATTTTTTACATTTTTAATATTAAATTAAACATTTTAATTCAATCAAGATAAAGCAACTTTGTCTTGATTGGATTCTGATCTACGATCTGCAATCCGGTCTTCTATTCTTAAAAATAAACGTATACGAAAAAATAAGGAAATACTATAGTGTACGTTATGTATACTATAGAATTTCCCTAGTTTTTTGTATACGTTTCTTTTCAAGAATAGGAGACCCGATCCACATCCGCAGTAGGATGCTGTAATTACTATCAGTACTTAAAGGACGGAAGAAAAACCAAAATAAGGATATTCAGAAGACGTTAAAGGAGTAGGATGGCCTTGGACAAGAAGTGAGAACAAAAGCTGGGGGAGAATGAGAGGAGAATAATCATTATGGTTAGTCAATTCTTGCAAATTACGAAAAAAGTTAACAGATTACGGCCTATTATAAATCATCCATACAACAGTAATAGTAAGATGTACCGTAAGAATTAGCCAATCACAGTTTTTTCCCATTTTTTTTAAATTTTCATTTATATAAAATACAGCATCAAATTATCTTAGGAGGTATGGCGACACTCAAATTCTGAGTCTTCCAAAACGCTATATCTTTTTATCTATTATTTTTACGTGAATGTGGCAATGCGCAATGGAGACATTTGTTCAGAATCACAAGAAGCACAACAAATCTCAAAACGGAGCAATTTGATCTGCGTGATTTTTCCATATGAAACGTGCGGGGTTCTTTATATTAATATGTCGATAATGTTACCTTTGTTCATTTTTTGTTCAATTATCTTTGGACTATTTCTGAACCAATTGATCACAAAATTTACTCAAGGCTGAGGCCGCCTTTAAATAAAAATCTCGTCGTTGATACAAAGCTTGAATAAAATATAGTGTACAGAAACGTGAAGTGTATTATTACTAAATCGATAAGTCTGAATCCTCACGTAGGCATTGATGTTCTGATATCGAGTGTAATTAATGAAAAATTAAATGACAAGGATAAATTTACTTCCATTTTTCATTAATTAGCGCTCGGTTGCAAAGCGCGAATGTCTGTATGAGGAGCCGGATTAAAGGCTATAGTATATAAAAAAATGTAAATATAGTAAAACGAAAGTAGTTAAAAATGTTAGTAGTAAATAAATCAATGTTTTAAATTTGTTACTGTTTATATTATTATCTTTATGGTCTTTAGTATGATTAGCGGATTTGCTTAGGAACATATGATTCATAGAAAAATTTAAGCAAGAATGCGGTACATATTTTCCGTAAAGTTAATATGTGGGATACTATCTAGGTAAAATTTTTTTAATAAGTTGCATTAGATTAATTTAAAAATTAATTTTTTTAAGACCTTTGAAAAATCATTTATTTATTTAAAATACAAAAATAACAAAAAACATACAATTAAAAACACAAATTGATAATAAATATTTTTTATAATAAAAAGAGAGAGCGAATTTAATGTTTCTTTAATATAAATCGTGCTTTGTTATGAATTATTGACCGTGTGTGTCTATCTGTAGTAATTTTAAATTATTTATGAACAACATTATTTTAATGCTCACAATTGTACATTTCTTATTATATTTAATTCTTATTAACACATAACTCAAAATTAGTCTCGGGCCTGACATAATAGATGGCGCATTAATAACAAATCCATATGATTTTTAGAATTGGATGTATCTTTAAAGCTCAATGCAAGAGGAGAAATGATGATTTTCTGAATTTCAGAGCTAACGTCCTTAACAAAGGCATAATATATTTCTAGCTCTATCATAATCAGGCAGAAAAACCATGGTTTGTATCTTTTAATTTAAGTAGGAAATCTATTGTTAATTTTAATAGAATTCGTTGTGGCCACAACTATCTCTCTGAAATATAGTTTATTTAGATTTAAGATTTGTGATAGTAACTTATGTTCTTGTGGCCACATAGAAGACGAGAACCATCTATTATGGGAGTGCAATAAATTCATCAAAAAAAGAAAGGTCATAATTGACAAATTTAATAGTTTGAAAGTAAAAACGCCAGTGGACTTTAGAAAAATCCTTAAGAGAATGAAAAAGCCTGAAATAGAGATTCTCGCTAAATTCTTAAATGATTGTAAGATTGATATTTAGTTCTGGTATTTTTTAGACTTAGCTTACAATTAGTTTATTGTATGTTAATGCTTGCACTCTAAATTCATCCCCAACTATGTATAAATGTCTCTTGCAATTTAAAATGGCTGTAATTATTTTATAATATCTATCATATATAGTTTATAGTTTAAAGTTTATGTTTATGACTACCCCCCCCTTGCGCCACCTAGATATAGTGACTGAACTGCGATTGAATGTAAAATAGTTTAAAGTTATGTTTATGACTACCTTGCGCCATTTAGATACAGTGACTAAACTGCGATTGAATGTAAAATGGCTGTAATTCCTCTGTAGGCCAATAAACTACATTATCTATCTATCTATCTGATTTTTAGAAAATACTAAACCTTCAAACATACATGTCAAAAGTTTAGCTCAATCGGACCTTTACTTTACAAGTTACAATGATTTAAGTGACTCTACTTTTGTCGAATTTGAGCGACCAGAGCGTTCAGCATCATTTGCGTTTTTACGACCGCGTTTAAAGTCAGCATACCACCTCTTAACTGTTGTTTCCAACGGAGCAGAGTCCGAATAACACATATCAAGCCATTGCTTTGCTTGAACGGTATTTTTTCCCATCAGGAAGCAATTCTTTATCAACACACGAAATTCAGATTTTTCCATTGTTTTAAAAAATACAAAAGTAGCGTCACTTAAACCACTGTAACTTATAAAGTGTAAAGGTCCGATTGAGCTAAAATTTTGAATAAAAATCATATGGATTTGTTATTAGTGCGCCATCTATTATGTTATTGAGAGATGTGTGTTCAATTTTGTCGTTAGTTATACTTATACCTCACTTAGCATATGTTTTAATAGTAATAATATAGTAACACTGTACTTATCTTTCATAAGCTACTTTTATGTGCAATTTTTAATTTATGCCATAAAACTTGACAAAGATTGTCAGAAATTTGAAAATTTGACGGATCTTTATTTGTATCTGTGTAACTTTGTGAAAAATTAGATCTGATTTAAACAAGTGATCTAAAAAGTAAAAATTTGAAGCATTTTAGCTCATTTTATTATGATTATTTTAAACAAAGTTACACTTTTATTATGTTCATTTTAAATAAAGTTACGCTTTTTTTACAATTATTTTTTAGAAGACAGAGTAAGTGATTTTTTAATTTTTTGCATATATTATTATTAATAATAATTGTTATACCAATATTTCAACTTTTGTTACATAAATTTCTTTATACGTATATGTAATATTCATAATTCTTAATCATTATTTTAACTTTTTTTTTGTGCACTAGATTAAAGTGGAAAACATAAAAATTTTCTCCAAGACTTATTGTATTATATTACTAAATTGTATTTTATTTTATTTGTGTATCGTATTGTATATATGCTATTTGTAACATAATTTACATATATATAATTATATATGCATAAAGACAATGATTATAATATTAAACGACCATTATACACACTTTATGCTTTATCGTATAATAAACACAAATAATAATATATAGAATAATATCTGTGATAATATAACAACAGTTTAATTTATCCTTATAAATACATTATACCAATTTTATTAATTAATTAAGCACATAAAAAAGCTATTGTTCAAGCAACTGATTTACATATTGTGTTGATGTCATTAAAAAACCTTACGACGTTCACAACGACTTTTTATAATATTGTACAAAAAATTTAATTATTATATTGTACTTATCACTATTAGTATAAAACACCATTTGCGCGTTTACATATATTAATTCTTGACAACGACTAATTAAATTAATTAATAGGTAATTATTTCTTATATTTAAAGTCTGTTTTTCTGCGGCTGAACTAGTGTGCACTTTTGGAACTTATTGTTAGATAACTATGTTTCATATTTGTCAAAAGCGAAAAAAGAGTTCTAATATGCAGTCTAGTGCAGGAACAGAAAACAGACCATTAAAAAATAGCCGAGTATAGTAGAGAAGTTTCTAAAGTTTCAAAAAGAAAATGATGTCTTATTTTAAACTTATAAGTCGACAACCCTGATTTTACGACGTCTTATAAATAATACAATAGCATTCTGAATAATTATGTAAAAAGATTTTATTCACATATTTGTTTTTAATTAATCCGATATTTCTTCGCAATTGTTAGCTGTCTGCCTCGACACCACTGTCACAAAAGTCTAGTAAGGAACGTAACGAATCGTCGGGAAAAAGTCTGAAATGTTATAAAATGTTTATATTTATTACCTTTTTTCGTTTCTAAATATCTAAGATTATCATTATCTATCACTATCTATCTAGATTTTCATTAATATTATTTCATTAATTTTCTTTCTCATTAATATTAATTACATTAAAATGTTAAAACATTTTTTTATATATTTTCTCCAAAATTAATTTTCATATATTGCACTATCTACTACGAATATACTCGTGATTGATTTACCTTGCTATTGTGTTGAGTGGCAACCAGTACGAAGGAATAGTTTTTTCGCGAAAGTTGCTCCTCTGCGCATGAATTATTTGTGAGGCTGCTTGCCCCGGTGGAACCAACGGCATGGCAGACGGGAACCTGTTCACATTAGAATATTTATTGCAAAATGATATAAAAAATACAATATTCATAATATTTTGTAATTTTAAAAGAATTGTTAAAAAGTATTTAATATGAGCTCTGAAGTAAATTGCCGAATCAAATTTTATTTTGTATCTTTATATGTATCTTTAGTATCTCACCTCGCATCCAAAAATCTAATCTGCGTGTAAAAAAAGCGTAAATAATTAATTAGCAATATGTAATTGTATATGTATATTTATGTATATTTGCCATTATTGATAGATCGATATTTGTGGTTCTTGTTTCAAGACTTGTTAAGTAACGTCTTAAGCTCTATGGCTCTATAATTAGTTGACATCTTAAGAGATTGCATTTATTTAAAATAATCTTAGTTAAAAATAAAAATTGATTATGAACCGGGCTTAAATATATCCATCACTTCTTTCGAAAATGGACAGTTAATTACAAGTTTTAATCAGTACTTTTACATAGTAATAACATATACGTCATACTAATTAAATGTTATATGTAAGTCCCATTTATGTTTACGTAACGTTATTGCGTAAGCGTTTTTTGTATAATTTTACTGTGTACTTACTTCATTTTTGGTTTTTTGCAAAGTCCAGTGTCTACCATATATGGATAAATGGTAGTGAATTTGATTAAAGATTTTCCTTTGCTAGATGTTCGTAGTTCCTCGCTGATTGACTCCATAAGTCCTACAATATTTGTATTAATAAAATTGAAAATGTAACACCTCTTTATACGTAAAAAGCAATGTTGAAATCATTAAAAGTTAAATATAAGATGACTTGCCTCTAACTGCAAATTTCGAAGCACAGTAGGGAACTAAATTTGGAATGCCACCAATGCCAGCCAGTGACGAGAGCGCAACTACGTGGCCATGATTCTTTTCGATCATACTCGGTAAAAATGCTTGTAACATCTAAAAATAGTAAAAACGATAGAATCCTACTATAAGAAAAGTAAATATTGAATAATTGAATAATGACTTGTAATTTTAAAAAGTGTATGTTGCACTATGTTTAGAAATAATATACATATAGTATCAAATCACTTCATGTTTATTAGGATAAGCTGACAGTTCTGATACTTGTAATTGGATCATTTAAAATTAAAATAATGTTTATTATTAATTTGTGTAAATTCAATAATCAAACATTTAAAAAGTTCGTTAATGTGAACAGGAAATATTATAATTTAAAGAAATTATTATTATTAACAATAATTATTAATTTTCAATAAAACTTTTGTAAATTTTAAAGGAATATTTAAAGGATGTTTTGCATAAATTACGGATTGTCAGGGACTACATCTTTTAAATATTTTAATTTAAATTTAAATTATTTCTCCATAATTATTATTTTTTTTTTTCTCCATAATTATTTTTTATATGAAATTTCTTTTACGTACAATTATTTTCATACTAATAATATCAAAATTCACATTTCTTTAGCTCATATAAGTACTAGTATATTAAATATAATCTATCAAGGAGATATTGGTTATTCTATCTTCAGATAAACTATGTGATAATTTATCTAATAGATATATAAATAAAAGAATAAGAGAGAGAGAGAGAGAGAGAGAGAGAGAGAGAGAGAGGGAAGAGAACAATGGAATAGAAAAATAAGCTGAAGTTTATTAAAAGGTGGGACAACCCAGTCTGAAAATATTATAATTTTAAGAAATGATTAAAGAAAAGGTGACATTGAAACTCATAATTAATCCTAGCTGTACACTGATTTTTGCATCCTAGATACACACTACCTCATTTGTTACCGTAACTTTGTTAAAATAGATATATTTCAATTATTTTTTTTTTAATCGATAAAGAATTGATTAAGGAACAAGACCGTAATGTGTAAAAGTCGATAGAATTAAGGAACTCCGAGATATATAGGTTGAAAAAAAGTTTAGAAACACGAAAAAAATCTTGATTTAACAAACTACATTGGGATCCCAGGGACCCCAACAGCTAGGGTTAAACTATATTAGATCAATAATTAGGATAGTCATTTGGCATATAAAAATTCTTTTATTTTTATACGTATTTATATTTAATTAATTTATGTCAGTTTTACCCAAAAATGAGCCATCACGTTAATGTCGAAGATTCGTCTAATTTCATCAGTGGTATGATCGAGAAATGCATGGCAAGGCATTATACCAGCATTGTTAACTAAAATAGTCACGTCGCCGACTTCCTGCTTGACCCTTTCGGCTACACTGAAGACATGCTCTCTGTTTGACACGTCGCATCTGCAAAACAAGATATAAAATTCTCGAATTTTCTTCGAATGCCTTTCGATCGGATGATTCACTCATCATGATTCTCTCAGTTTTATTGCATTTTGTAAAAAAGTAAATGATATAAACGTACTGATATGCATATGCTGCAGCTGTTCCAGTTTTCTTTATCTCATTCACTGTCTCTTCGTTTGATTCTTGGTTTACATCCCAGCAAACTACTGTTGCACCTAATGATGCATAACGAAGAGCCAATTCTTTTCCAATACCATGACCAGTACCTGTTATCTGTAAAAACATATAGCAATAAAACCTATAGAATTATCGCAATTTTAATATCTCTTTTTTTGCAAATTATTTAATAAAGAATCTTCTTCTTAGCATAAATATTGAATTTAATTTATTTCATTAATTTTATAACGTATAAATAAATTAATGTATATAAAATATATTCCATATTTATGTAATTTTTTGAAAATTGTGTTCGCAAAGGTTAAATATAAAAAAACTATACACAGATCAATCTTTTATGATAAATTTAGTAATTATACATGTGCATATATATGTATTGTATTCAGATTGAAAATAAATATATTCCAATTTTTATTTATCTCTTATTCAAAAAATTATGATTTGATATTATTTAGGGCATTTAAAACAGGTTATCTAAATGCCCGTTTTTGAAGATACGAAAAATGTTTCAGATGAAAGTGGAATGGCTTCGAGGAGGACGTTTGGTTATATTGTTTTTTGTCTATAGATGGAGACACGAAAAAGATATGAAGGTCATCTCTACTTTTTTAAATGGAATTTTTTTACATTAATTAATTTATCTCGTTATTTTTTTCATAAGAATATTAAGACACAATTATAAAAAAATTAATAGTTTACGAGATATTTAATATTCCATGTCAATATATGTCAGAATAAAGTATAAAATATCTTGTAAACACACACACACTATTAATTTTTTTATATCTATCTTCATTTTATATGCAGAATGTTAAAGAAATCACATTATGTAAAAAAGTTACGTAATTTTATTTAAAAAAGTGGAGATCATTTTCATATTTTTTTGGTGTTTCCACCTAAACAAAAAACAACATGACTAAAACACGCCCCCCTCGAAACCTCTTTCATCTAAAACAATTTTTTTGTATCATAAAAAACAAGCAAGTTATTTAGATGACCTGTTTTAAATGCCCCACTGTATAGTAAATAATTATCTAAAATGTCTAATGTTTAAATTCAAAGTTGGGAAACTTTATATTTTGAAATTTTGAGTCTCAATTGTTTAACAACTTTATTTTTTCATTACTTTTTATAATAAACAATTTGATATTGACAATGCAATTTTTTATAACTAATCGTTATAGCTTCTATTATAAAAAACAATGGAAAAGTAACGGAAAATGTAATATTTTCCAACTCTGCATTTAATGGTTTTCAACAGTGTCAATAATTATTGTACCTTTGCTCTTTCATAAAAACTTATTACATTATAATATTGATCTGTAATCTTTTTCTAATTAGTTGCTGTAGACTCGGCGACTTGTCTCGCCCGAAGTGTGGAAGTTGCCAACTGGGAAAGAGGAGAGGGTATAACAGGTGAAATTATGAAATATGAAATTCTGCTACTTTAATTATCTGTAACCTGAATAATTGGAAATGTGGAGGCCCTTCATTGATTCCTGTTTATAAATTTATTCACCAAAATTTGTCGCCAAAGTCCTTCGTTTGAATATACAATACGACCACATTGTACAGACGCAATTGTATCATGCATGCCCGTAGCTATCCTAGCCAGAAATGATAATTGACGTTAATTCAACATCGAAATTATCAAATTGATGTGAAATCGACTCAATATCGATTCAATATCGAAATTATCAAATTGATGTTGAATCAACGTCGATTCCATTATCATTTCTGGCTGGGATATTTTTAATCTTCTCAGCGCAGAGAAGGAATGCTCCGCTGTGCGTGGCGAGGACGGGATCGTCAGCCGAATTATTTTCATAAACTCTGGAACAAAGTTCCTCACTTTCGTATTGACAATTTCGTAGCCGTACACAATACTTTCCCCATGAGAGTTTAAAAAAATTGACAGTTAATTATAAATTTAATTCTTGGATTTCTTGGATGGAAATACATTTCCACAAACTAAAAATGTGTGTGGGTGTAAATTACTTTATAAATCCACACACAACTCGTCGCGCCTGAGTTTCTAAATTGAGCGAAATATTGATAAAATCACTGCATTTTTAATAAATAATTATTATTCAAGAAAAATAATTATTATTCAAGTGATAATATGTAGATATATATATCATTCAAGGTGCATTTTATCTTCTTTTTACTAAATAGATAAACAACATTTCTATTTTCATATTTAGTACAAAAAACGAATTCTGCGCAATATTACATAAAGATAAACAATGTGCAACTTTGTGGCATTAATAAAAAACACATTGACATAATTACGTTTACGTGATTTACGTAAACGTAATTATGTCAATGTGTTATATATATACATATATATATATAATAATATTAGGTGTACAAATTAGTTTGGTCCGTTTTTTGTGTTCAAAAATGCATTTATTTCAAAACAAAATGAATGAGTAGATTAATTAAAGTATAATATTATCTGTCGCTGGCTACTTATACTTTTTTCTCTTTAAAAACGCCACGTTTTTTCTTAAACTACATATAAAAATGAAAATTTTAAGCCTTTGAACGTCTTATTTCGACTTTACAAATTTTGCCCAGACACTTATCCCCGTTGACGTGGAACGTCCCATATATATCATATATCAACAATTCAAATTAGATACATACTAGAACGGTCTCACCAGCCACGCTTTTTTCTTCTGCTGGAACGAAAAATTTATACACGCTTTCACAAATGTAATATAGAATCTTCAAAATAAGCAGCAGAACGTCCGCAAGGATCAATGCGCCGTTGTATGCTTTTACCATGGCTGCTTACTACTCTGGCCTGGAAAAATAAAAGACTTTTGTTTGTGATTACAGAGATAAAATAAAAAGTTTATTTATTCTGACAAATTTTTTTAAAGCAGTATTACAAAGATTTTATTACAAAAATTTGAAAAATATATTTTGCCATATAATATATATGGGTTTTTTTTATTTATATACACATTAAGATTTTTATTTATTATGCATGAAAAAATATTTTATTTTATTTTTATTCTTTAGGAAGAAATAATATAGTAACATAGTAATTATCTCTCTTTTGTCTTATTTATATAATGTAACATAATCTCATTAAATATCTATTTATAGTTATATATTTATAAAACTAAAAAAGCGTGAATTCTCTTAATTTTAATAATTTTTTCAATTGTTTGTATATTTTCTTTAGACTATTTTTTTAATGAACTTGAGAAAATTTTTATTGTACACTTAATTTTAATAAAAATATGCGATTAGTATCTCGAAACATCAATAATTCATTAAAATATACATCTACGTGTATTGTGTTATATAATGCTTGTTGCTGTCTACGATGAGCCATGTCAAGTATCTACAATAACGAGTGTACTGTGAGTCATTTATGTTCTCATGAATAAAACTTCAGCGTATAATTATTTTATAACACAGTGTTTATTTGCGCATTCTTCTCTTAAAACTGAACAATTATTTATGTCAACTATTTTGAAAGTATGACTATATTTTATAGTAATCAGGACTGGAAGCATATATTTATGAAATACTTTTATTTAAAAAGCAGTATTTGTAAGACAATTATATTTTTGTATTTTGTATTTAATAAAAGCGTATAAAAGTATTTAATACTTTATACTTCTTTATACAAAGATTGACAATCAATCTTATTATTTAAATTACAAAACATAAATAGCTTTCAATCTTTCGATTTTAAATACAAACACATAATACTTTTAAACATGCTCCATTAAAATTCAATATACAAAATACACTAGTATTACAAATTATGTGTTTTAAATAAAAGTATTTCAAACATATGCTTAGCTCTGATAGTAATTTACGTAAAATATGTAAATAATATGATGCTGTTAATAAGAAATTATGTAAAAATTGTATATATAAATTATATGTATTTGTTTTGTTACCACCTAATTTCTTACAAGTAAAAACATTTTATTAAATAATCAAAAATAATTCTTAAACATATTTGTGATTATGAAGTATTAAGTCTAACTTATATTATTAATATTTCTTAATATGACTTATATTTCTTCTTGTGAAAATATTAAGATTAATTAGAAATAATTTAATTTATTAAACAAACAATAATAACAAACATTAATTGTATATTATTTTATTAGATATAAAGAAGATGATTAATACTTTCTTACACTGCATTCTCCATACTAACGATAAGACGTGTGTATTTGTTCCTCTGATTAGAATTGAACGAAATTAGGTTACTGCAGTTACTGTGTAGGTAACAAGTACTGATTACATGACACGTCGTGCATGATAGTTGACAACGCACAATATGAATGAGATCATTCTTCTTCAGTTGCATCGATAGTTGTAAGCACAAGTTAATTTTAATTCAATTCTATGCTCGATCTTTTTTCTGCAGTTTTTTCAATTATTAATATTTTCCCATTCTTCGAAGTGTACGTTATACAAGATACATAAAAAAAGGACAACGTAATAAGATATTTATCTTTATATATGTGTATGTATAAACGAATGTATTTTTTATGTATTATTTAAAAAATATACGCATTTGTAATCTTGTTATATAATATTTAATATTAGTAAATTTGTACAATATACAAATACTTTCTTTATAATATAAATATTTGCACAATGTAATAAATTGCGCTACATTACAAAAGTTTTGCACCTATATTATCACCTATAAGTAATAGCATTTTATATATTTGTTTTAACTTTTAATATTTCTTTCATTCGCTGACAAGTAATAAAATGGAGCTTTCACTTTGATGGTGTAAGGTATTTTGTTTACATATGCTTACCAAGGTGTACACTTCAGTCAAGGTCAACTTTAGATAATCAAATTTGTCATGAATCGAAATCACGTTTTTTCGAGATGACTGCGGAAATGTCGAAAAATGGATTAATCGCACGGTCGCGAACGTTTTAAAATGCCAAGGCCATGTGATGGCACGACACGTTTAAGCATAATGCCAAAATGGCAATCTTTTAGAATTGACACAGATGTATTTAACAAACGTGTTTTTTGATCATTTAATGATTAAAATATGTTTTGCATATCAGGTTAAGCATTTAGTAGATATGTGCCTATTTTTTAATATATGTATTTTCTTAATTTTCATTACAAGCATTTACGATTTGTATTCGTGAAAATCTATACAGAAGTTAAAATATTAAAAATAATCAACAGTTTTCTTATTTTCCAATTATTTGAACACATGATGCTGCAACTTTTGCAATCAGTAGGTGCGAATCATGTTTTCCTTGTTAAAAAAGTTATTTATATCATATCTTGTTTCCAATGAGAACGATTTATCAACAATTATAAAGTCAACTTATCATTATATAGCAAACCGCAAGGAATGGCAACATATATGAATACAATGTATGTACTTGCGATATAATTTTGTTGTTAACATAAGCTCCTTCATTATATTTATTCATTTATTAGATTTTTGTTGTTAGTGTAGTATGGAGTTCTATTTTTTTCTCATAAATATATATATGTAAAGATATTTAGTTTCACGCTCCTTTATTTTATAAGTTATATAATACTTTTCATAATGTCAATAAATTTTGTTTAATTGTTATATAAGATACATTCTATTACATACTTATTATTATTATACAAAACTATGCTATTCTGTCAAGTTCTCGGAACTTCTTTCTAAGAATTTTTCAAATTATTTGAAAATATAGTTGTCGAATGTGTATTGAACAATTATTGTTTTTTAGAGCAACATTTTTACGTAAATATTTCATTTAATGGACCAGTAATAAATCGGAAAATTATATCTTTCTACTAGCTTAATGATTTTAGTTTGTTGATTTCTGAATGTCATCACTTGATTAGACTATTTAGCAACGATTAGTTGGGAACAAAATCCTCCATCTCTCCTTCTCTCCCTCCCACACCCCCCCCCCCCCCCCTCTCTCTCTCTCTCTCTCTATGTTTTTGACATACTTTTTTGCACGTATTTATTTTCAAAAACGTTGCTTTTTTAAATAAAATAGTTTTCTGTGTTTCTTATTTAAATAATGTTCACATAATTTTAGAATTATAATTGAATTTCTAAAAATAAGTAATGAAAAGGCTCAACATGTATAAAACAATACAAATAAGAAAAAGGGCCAAAATGTGAATTTCTAAATGTTACAAATAGAAATTCTGTATTATTAGGAAGAGAATTTTTTTATTACTATATTATAGAAATTTTAGAATTTAGTTAAATTCGATAAAATTCCAAAACATATAAAAAAATTCGAGGTAATTTGGTAAAATGTGTGGTTATACAATGCAAGAATTTCTTCTTTTTTATAACGAGTAATTAGATTTCTATATTACAACAAGAAGTATAATTAATGCGCTATTACATTTTCGGAGTAAAATAAAGAATTACTAAAATAAGATATTTTTTGTAAGATTTAAAATCTCTTAATCTTTAAAAAATATGAAGCTATTTTTATAGTTGCAAAAATTTTCATTTGTATATAATTCTAGTCCAACTATATGTTTTCAGATTTATTAAAGATGAAGTGAGATCACTGGTTATTATAACAGAAAATAATATCATAAGAATGCAAAAATGCCAAGCATGAGTGCCAAATTCAAGATCTGTTAAAATTAAACGAAGAAAAATTAACAAATTACAAATTTTTTCTTATATAATTTTACAATTTTACATTTATAGGAATAAAGAAAGAAAACGAATTTTTTTAAATAAATAAGATTCGAAATTCTATTCAAATTGTTATCATAACAAAATAAATTGTATACAATTTTATTTAATTACTCACTCTTGTTATAGTGAAAATCTTTTTTAAATTTTCCACAATGCACTAACGCGAATAAGTCTCTATGTTCAAGTTGCGAACCGTCGCCGTTCGCGTACGGGCCGCGACTAAATAACCATGGCTATAGCGCTTCTCTGACCGCCACCAACGTGCGAATTTTCCGTTACTACCACGGTTACGATAGCTAGCTGGCGCAGCGCGAGCGCGTGTATCAAACGTTACCAACGTTTGACTATAAGACGACCGCAACCATTATCAGAGTGCAGTAGAAACAGCTATTAAAGAGCAAGTCGTCTCTGGGTGGGTGGCCGTTCGTACTTCCGCCAGTGTATTGCCGTAGAGCTAGAGCAACCTAGAGTCCAAGTAGAATTATTACAGCCGGTAGCGTAACATGCGTAAGAGTGAAGAGAAACCGAAGTCGTGACAGTATTTCAAAGTATTCTTTCGTGTCTCGAATGTTGTTTGAAATCATGACCGTCGAGATAGTCACGCGCGATTTCCCCGTAAAATCACGAACAATGTAATCCGTCTGAAAGAGAGAGAGAGAGAGAGAGAGAGAGAGAGAGAAAGAGAAAAAAAACAGATTTTTCAATTTACTTACTCAATCCTATCTGGAAAACAAAACGGATTGCATTGTTCGTGAATTTACGAGAAAATTGTGCGATTATATTTCGACTGCAGTCTCAATGTTTCAGGTAACATTCAAGATACAACACTTTTTTATCACCAATAATCATATTGTCAAAAATAAATGTAATCAAACATGAAATTTGATTTTTTAATATTTATTTCTACGTAGATTAACTTGAATCTCGCGGTTTAACTTCATTTTTTCTAATTCTAAGAATTAGAAAAGCTAATAATAGTGCTATATTAAATTTTGCTGGTTCGCAAGATTATAATTAATATTATATCGGTGGAACTGGGTCTAAGAAATGAATAATTTTTAAGAGTACCTTCAAAAACCTGTTGACCGTGACAGAAAAAATTCGTATTACGAATGAAAGTGAGACTAATATAAGTAGAATGCTGCACCAGATGCTACAGTAAGTTAAAGTGAGTTTAACCCACAAACATCTTAGAAAATTTCGATGAATGATTTTTTTAAATGATTGGTTCTTGTTTACCTTTAGATTTTTGCTAAATCTAACAAAAACCAATCATAATAAAGAATTTCTAAGCACCACTGAGCTAATATAGCATTTAAAAGTATTTGTCAGTTTCGTTTTCATCCGTAATGCGTAAATCCTATTATAACGATTTGGTACCTGCCTGGTCGAACGAGATTTCCTTTCACATATAAAAAACATTCAACAGCAAAACATCAATCGTCTGCATGGTTTAGGTCACGAACAGGTTTTTGTATGAAGATGCTATCTATTGATCATAATTCTTTAAAGAGAACGTACATTTTATATATATGTATACCAAATTCTAAGTATTTTACATTTATTTAAGTATTCAACATTTATTTTTAATAAATTACTGATTATTTTGAATGAATTCATAAATAATTAAAATGAATGAATAAAAAATAATGAATAATTAAGATTTAAATAAATTCATAAACGAAAAATTTATAATTAGAACTATATGTATAAAGTTTTAATATTTAATTAGTTGTGTTCAAGGAAGTAAATATTAAATTTAATTAAGAGATTTTCTTTTAATTTCCTCCCCCAAAAAATATAATATAATTAAATTTATTATTATTTAAATATAACTCGATTTATATTAATAATTTTCTTTAAATAATAATGTAGTGCATGTATAAAGGTTCCGAATAATAATACAATAACAATACCAAAAATAATGTATTTAAAAATATACTAAAAGTACATAGTATATAAATTTAATTAATCAACATAAATTGTACATATTCCAAGAGCAGTTTGCGATATAATATTAAATACAGTCTGGTTATTTTTTAATAAATAACCATAAGTGTCATCAGTCACAATATAAGTCATGTTTTACATAAAAACAGGCAAAAGAAAACATATTCTTCATGGCACAAAGAAATTTTATGACAAGAATATTTAACATGTCTGACTTTAGGATATTTTAACTTTATTTATTCTTTACAATATGGAATAAAAAATTTAAGAGTTATATATAAATATACACAAGCAAATTACTATATATTTTCATTTATTAAATGTCATTAAAATTAACTAGTAGTTTTTTAACATGGCCGGAGACACTACCGTGTCTCCTGATTGTACATTTACAATAAAAACAATAAGAATATTATATGTTGTTTATCCTCGACATTTTGATTTTTATTGCTTTTGTAGCTTTGATAATACTTAAATAAAATAATTTTATTTTTTTGAGATTTATCTTTATTTTGTTATATGTTTTAGTTATGTTTCTTGTGATGCAACAAGAGTATTTATATTGATACAGACAGGGCTGACATGTATTTAAAATACTTTTATTTGAAAACGATAATTGTAAGACAATTGTATCGTATATTTTGTATTTCAACGGCTTACATGAAAATATTTTGCATTTTATATTTTATGGAAGTATATAAAAGTATTTATATTTTGTATTTCAATATTAATAATAAAAGATTGAAAGTATTTTGTATTTTAAATACTAAGATATTGAAGATTGTTATTATTTAAATTACGAAGTACATAAAGCTTTCAATCTTTCAATTTTAAATACAAAATACGTAATACTTTCATGTACATCGCTGAAATATAAAATATAAAATCTCCTTTTATTGCGAAAACTGTGTTTTAAATAAAAGTATTTTAAATACACATGCCCAGCCCTGGATACAGAAAAATATTTCACGATTTTTTTATGTTAATTATACTTCATAAGTTTATAATAAAGTACAATCAGTTTTTATAATAATAATATAATAGTTATTAATAATTCAATAAAGACACAAAGCATAGTTCAAAGAGTGCAAAAACGCAACTTTTATTATCGACAAAATAATCTATTCTGCAATTGTAAGATTGCCTGTTTTTTATTAATCTTTTAATCTTCAATCAAGCTTTAAAATATCAATATCGATAATATGTTTTATGTACTTATAATTATAATAAATAAACTCTCAAAACGCAAGTTTAAAATAAACAGATGTTATTAATTTTATATTTCTCTATTTTGTCAGAATCTAAAAGATTTACAATTAATTTTAATGTTTCAAACTCTAAAAAATAACATTATAATTACATAATAATGTTTAAATCAAACGTTTATATATACGTAACAAAAAATTCTTGCAGGCTATTATTTAGATATTCAATAAGGATGTGTAAACTTTAAGAAAAAGAATCTTCTATTATTTTTTAAAGATAATTTTTGTAATTCCTTTTATTATTATAGAATTTTCAATTCTATATTCCAATAACTTGAACATATGCTTCATAATAGCTTGTAAAATTAAGATTTATATTTTTTAAGTAAAGATTAAAAGTCATGAGCACTATGTGATAAGCATTAATTTTTTATCATGCTATCAAGAGCATTAATCTTTATCATGTTATCAAGAGCCTACCTTTTATAAAAGAAAACTCAGATGCTTGTAAATTCTCTGATAATTTATTGGTTATTTTAAATTTTAAAGCCGCATTCTGAACCATCTTAAAGTTTAAATCATAAATATTAAACATAATATTTTGCATCTATGGTTAAAATATTTTCATTAAAAGCAATTTAATGTATAATATATACAATTGAAAAATATTCTTAACGAATATTTCATTGTAGACTTTGTTTTGAAAAACAAATTTTTACACTCTCGAAAATAAGATTCTTAACGCAAGTCATCGATCGAAAGAAAAGTAAGGTTTTTTAAAGGACGCTCACTTTATTTGGGACAATAAAATCTCAATCTTGACGTCCTTGAGATATGTTTTGCGAAAGATAATTTGACACGAATAAAACTAAGCATTAAACAGAGTTTTCTGTTGCATAGTCGCATTACTGGAATAAAAAGTTGTGGTCTGTAATAATGTTAAAAATATCATAAATCAGTGACTCAAGAGAATAAATTATTAAAAAATTGAATTTTAAATCTCACTTAATAACGCATATGTGTCACACCTAAAAATAATATAAAAATATAAAAAATGTATGTGGGTTATTTATTACTATGTCTGAGTATCGATGTTAATAGCATTCATTTCATCAGTTATTTTGTCTTATTACTAGGTAGATGTATAATACACAATGTCTATGCTTATTACTTTTATAAAATTTTTTGATCGAACTATCTATTCGGTTTTTACGTTGTCTGATATAAGTGAGTGATATTTCCAAACATTCACATTTTTGGATTCTGCACATTTTAACCAGTTTATTGATGGATCCGAAATCAATGCTTTTTTTGTATAATATTAAAATTGATGAAAGCGAATAATTTTGTATTTTACATGGAAATTTATCTATAAGGATTTTTTTTATTGCTGGTGATAAATTCGGGATCAAAATTTCAAAATTTTAAATTACATATACAATACAATGACCAAAAACATATAATTGTAACACTTTTTCATATGTAGGTCATTATCAGTAAATTGGTTATTCCTGCTCGGAACTATTGTTGACCTTAAGATACGTCCACACCTGATTAAATTTAAATAATGTTAATTGATTAAATGACATTTACTTTTTTAAATTTTTTACAATAAAATTCGTGTTCACTACATTATTGTCAAGCAACCTATAGTTTATACATCTTTTCATATAAAGAGATGTAACGCCTCACGATTTTCAATGGAATATATTATATCAATGACGTACACGATCTGTAATTATCTTGTCGAAGGTGATTACAGATTATAATTTGACTAATTATATTCGAGTTATTTATTTGATATGTTAATTTATTATTTTACACTGAGTACTGCGCTCTATTATTTGCCGTTTCTTCCTCTTTTATGATAAATTTTCAGTATTGACAGAATATATCGCAGAACGCGGCCTTAATATGAAACGTAGAAGACATTTAAAATGTACAAAATGTAGTGATAAAATAAAATGAGAACATAAAATACAACAGATAGCGTAATAAAAAATGTAAAAAATGATAAAAGTTTAATTGCATTGGTAATAAGTAACAAATTATGTAAGAGATAAAAATCAAAGACAGCAAAAATTTCCAGCAATCTTCTTTCATGAAAATTAATACTAATAAAAAATATATTTGATATTATCTTGAAAAATATACTTGTTGCGAAACATTACTGCCCGATAACCGTTCTTGATGACACTTAACAAAACTTTATTTAGGGTCACTGATAAATTACTCACATATTTGGCATAATGAAGATATGTAATGAGCTGTGCTGATAATTTTTAAAATAACACAAAGTTATAAAGTGTTGTCGTGCAAGTGTAATAACGTGAAACGTTGTATGACACGTATTGTAGAGTCTATCTTTTGGATATACTGACTCTAATCAACGTAACGAGCAATAGGTCTACCATAATAAGTTATATTCGTCTTGTGATAGCATAAGATTATAGAGTGATATTTTCGTCTTCATTGGACAAACAATGTTGATTAAACATGCATATCTTTGCGTCGTACTTAAATGTACAATAAAAATCATAATTTTCATTTGGTTTCTACAACAGACAATAGGTATGTACATTTTAGACCAATATTCATAGTCCAGTCTTATATTTAAGATTATTTAAAGTATTATCATAAGAAATTATGAACAATTAAGGAGTATCAGTATTTCAGTATCTTAAGACATCACTTAAGGCAATCTTATATAAGAACAGACTGCCCTTAAAACGCTATAAAGTTTCAATATGCTCCAATTGTTCGCCGATTATTGTTCGCAAGTTAATTGGTACATTATTTGTTCCGAAATAATTTATAAATTAATAAATTGTAATAATGCTTGCATATATTATAAAATTATACATTTATGCATCGTAATTCGATTAAATATTTTGATGCTATATTTACTCTTCTATAGGAAAGAAAGGGTTATATCGCACAGCCAAGCTCGGGGCAGTGCTCCAATTTATTGATTCCCTTCGGTCGTAACATTTATCGATCGAAAAGCACACATTAGATTTCTCATACAGACAAACCTCCGAATAGAATGTCAAGCGATTTATTTTTTTTTTTCTGTCAACGTACCTTTATTCGTTTGAAGAATGGCAAATATCACGATAGCAGCGTACGTTACTTACAAATTAATATTACATACAACGTTCCTTATATTTATATTTTTTTAAAAGAATTGAGAAAAATTGGAGAATCGAGTAATTTTTCTTTTAGAAAAAATTTTAGAAGGCATTGTACTTTTAATCTGCAAAGTAAAAAGCTAAAGAAAACAGATACTAATACAACAATTTGAAGATATCACATACATGGATTTGTAATACGTACTGGTGTATTAATTAAAAATAAATATTATAACTATAGTATAACTCTTGTTTAATGAGATGAATAATAGCTATTGTAGTGGTATATTTGTTCCTTCTTCTTCAGACAAGCAGCATGTTTACTTGTGAGCTTTTGAGACTGGAGCCTTAAGGAAGGGAAAGTTACCTTGTAAGTTATTTATAAGTTACTTTTTATTATAGAAAATGAGTATACAATTAGTTCGGGTATTTTATTTTTTATGTTACATATTATTATCATTTGTTTCAATTTTGTATTTTATTTTATACTCAATTTCTATAAACATATAAAGCAACCAAAAAAGTAACTTTAAAAGTAACTTACCCATCCATTCTAAGGGCAACAAAGTACAGCTTTAAAAAAATGTAAGAATTAAGTAATTTCATCACGCAGTACGATTTTATAATAGAACACAAGAAATTTATCGTCATTAACAGTACACATTCTTGGCTTTTTTAATAAAATATGATTAAAGACATGATTAATATGATCATTGATAAGATGCTATATTTAATATATAATCTCATCGATATGTTTGTAAATTTAAATTAAAAGCGAGCAAAAACGTTATATCATTAGAATGGAAAGGGAGAAAGGAGCTAGATTAGGAAGTTAAAGATCATGAGTTTCTATAAGCACAAATTTTATAAATGTGGTCTTATCTTCAGGTAATTGCATTCTACATGATTAAACTTTTTCCTTTAATGCTTTTTGTAAATATTTACATTGAGAAATATTACGTGTACATATATTTATTATGCAATAATACTGACGTTGTTTATTTTCATGATATTGTATAAAGTATTATAAGGATTTGTAAAAAAATTATAGAAGTAAGAAACAAATAGTCTTAAACTTCAATATTCTTAACTGACTTATGTTTGTGTTATCAGTAACTTTTATAATGACATGCAGAGTCAAGAGTTCTGTTCGGATTAGTTTAAGAGATTAGAATTATATTAAGTTACAGAAAATGTATAAAATAAACAATTTATGTCATCGTAATAAAGCAATGATTATAAACTGCTTTAATCAAAAACTAGTAATGGACTGATCATTGATCGAAAGTTTAAAGTATCCGAAATTGAACTAAAGAAAAGAAAACAGTAACTTTAATATATGTTGATTCGGTTTTAATGGATTTAATACGAAGAACAATTGAAGGTCACAGCGTCTAAAAACATTTCGTGTTGGTTTTATAATTTATTAATCATAAGACGAAATGCTCGAGGAGATTCTTTGATTTCAGCTGATCTGAATATGAATTTGATGAACAGTCTAGAAATGTAGTAACAGGGAAAATATTCGAGTATATTCGCAGAACAAGCTCTCTTCGAATGTGCTGAAGCGTATATCTGTGAAACGATGAATAAAAGTTGAATAATGATTCAATTGTACACGCCACTTCTATTCATCATTTTTTTAAGATAAATTTCATCTCAAGTAAATGAAAATTGTACTTTAAATTACAATGATGATGAATTAAATTTGAGAGACAGGTTGAATTATTATAAATTTGAACTTAAGAAATGCTGTATGACGTACTTTCTGCTATATTGTGGGTTACTAATTTGACAGTGCGGTGCCCTTGCAACGTGTGTTCGTTGACGCGTACGATCAATTTACACTTTATATAAAAGTTGTAAAAGGAGGAAGTCAGTTATAGAACAGTTGTTAACTCACGGTCTATGTAACATATGTATTAATCGAAACGGATGGCAGTCCATTGACCGTTCCTTGTCGTTTCTATGAATAGTGAAATCGATATAGGGTTCACGAACTCTTGCAAACAGCGAAGGCAAGTTCTCGGATGAGGACGGCACGGGATTGATCGTGTTCAGAAGGTGAAGGATCATTGACGCTTACTAGAGGAAAAAAGAACAGGAAGTGGTTTTATCAGATAGTGATTTCTGGAGATCCGTCTCATAAAAACAGTCTTAAAACGTAATATCTTCAAGTTATATGGAAAGATATAAGTTCATGGACATTCAGCAAATCTAAAGTTAGATATAAAGTTATTTAAAAACACAGTTTTTTGCTGGGAAAGAATTTAACTATAATCATGCAAAAACGGTAATGTCGACGTTAATATAATAAAACATGCTTTTATATTTTCTATTAAACGGCACTTTTATTATGACACAGTTAGTTTTACAATATTAGCTTTAGTATATATAATAAAAATTATAGTCATCAGGAAATTTCAGTTTAAAAATTATTACGCTGTATTAATTCAAAATACAAAACTACATAAATATACTACATATAAGAGTCAAAGAATAATAAAATAAAAAATAATATAACATGTCTATTTTAAAAATTAATAATAATACAATTAAATAATAATGAAACCTTATTAATAATATTATAGGCTTATTATTATTACATGTTTCGGCTTCATGTTAAGCCCTTTTTAGATATAAAAATATTATTACGCAAAAAATTATAACTATATATAGTCGATGATTTAAAAATAAACAGATGAATGTTAAAACAGAGCATAGAAATTGCTCGTCATGCGATTGATTCACCGAATGCGAAATGTTCTCAAAGTCCAAAAAAATTGATCATATCAATGATAATAAAAATATTCATTATTTAAATTGTGATTTGCAGTCAAAGAAGGTAAAAGAATATAATATCATAGTAAATGTGCATAACATCCGATGTATAAAATTGAAGTAAATTAACAAATATATAATATTGAAAGATATAAAATTATAAAAATCACCGCTGATGATTAAAAATGTCTAACTGTTACGACGAACAAAACTGTAATAATGATTTTTTTTATATTTACATTATTACAGATTTATTCGTCGTGACAATTAAACATTTTTAATCATTATAGACCTATAATATTGTCAATAAGGTTTTATTATTATTTAATTGTATTATTATTAATTTTTAAAATAAAGACATATTATATTATTTTTTATTTTATAATTCTTTTATTTTATTATTATATACCCTATATTTATATATTTTTGTATTTTGAATATTAAAAGGGTCCTGTACTATCTCATCTATTTTGTATTAATTCAGTTTGAAACAGCAAATAAATAATTTATTGTAGTAAGGAAATCATTATAATATCATATTTAAATAATTAATTTCTAAATTTGTTTTATTTAAAGAATCAATTATTTACAAAACAGTTACATTAAATACTATTATATTACTACATTAAATAGTATATATTATATTAACAGTATAGTTTTATATGTAAATATAATAAAAAACATATTCAGCAAGCGTGGCCCATTAGCTCAGTTGGTTAGAGCGTCGTGCTAATAACGCGAAGGTCGCGGGTTCGATCCCCTCATGGGCCAAATTATCTTTTTTAGTGAAACACAATTTATACAAAAGAAATATTTTCGCGAGTGAGTGACGAAGTTTATACTGAAAATGTTATCATAAAGAAAAATAAGAACGACGGACCATTAGGGCAGACGCGACGCACTACATATAATGGCGAAAGTCAAGGGTTCGATTCCCTCATGAGCTATGCCATAGCTTCTTTTTTAGCAAAATGTTCATGTAGAACAAGTGTTACTATTTTTATAAATGAATTATAAAATAAAATGGAAAATGTTGTCATAAAGAGGTACTACCGAAGAGGCCCATTAGCTCAGTTGGTTAGAGCGTCGTGCTAATAACGCGAAGGTCGCGGGTTCGATCCCCTCATGGGCCAATTTTTTTTTATAATTTATAGATCAATATATTCTTTTTATTATAATAAGTAAAATACAGTATTGTAATTTAAGTATTTTAAATTATACTTTTGCAATCTTAAATGTAACAATGAATTTGGTATAAAGATCGATATTAATATAAAAAATAGGAAAAAAACTGCAATTGTCAATGTTTTTTTAACTAAGATTTTTTTTAATATAATTCTCTATTTAATAAAAATATTTAAATTTCCATATATATTTTCGAATTCTCTTGCGATTTCTAAGTTGAAAAATTCAAACTTTTTTGGCTAAATTGATACAATTTTTCTTTTATCTATTCTTGGTTAGTCAGAAAAAATGAGCAAGTAGATATATTACCGACAATAGGTAATATATTAACTTCAGCTGAAAATAAGAAATCAGCTGATCAATAAAATGAATTTCTCGCGCTTTAAACATTATAAGTTTATACCATCAATCGTTTGGAAATAAAATTTTTTAAATAATATATATAAATAGATTATTTCTTTACTTTGATTTATATATGTATATGCAATATGAACTATATATACTTATATACGTTTTATGTATTTTATATCTATATATAAATATTCTATATGGAATTCTATATCTAATATTCTCAAAGCCTATGTTCTTTGTTGTGGACTTATAGACTGTATTAAAGTTTCTATCTCGCACTTATATATTTTTATTTATTAATATTAAAATAAGATACATTACAATATCATAAAACTGAATTATTTTATCCTGTATTGTGTAGAAAAAGATTCATATAATGATAATTAATTACAATAATTTCAAGTAAATGTAACCTCATAAATTACAACCCTTACTACATATATACGATAAATCCAAAACTCTCTCTTGGCGAGTCTCATATACCTTTAACTTTTAAGTCGATAAAGTAGATTATAAATTTGCATTTTCCGCTCGTCACCTGGAATACAACGGTGGGGGCGGCGGGGTGTGATACCCACGCAGCCACCTGTCGCGCGCATGCGCAGGCTGCGCGTCGCGCAGGACACCTTGCCGCCCGTGACGGAACAACCGTCAGTGTAAATCAAAATGGCGAGTGTGATGATAGTTCGCGGCGGATGGCAGCGCGTTTCGGCCGCTTTCGCGTTTCTCTGAGTGGGTCGCGCGCGACGATGTGATCCACGTGACTCGCGTCAACAATCGCGGCGACTGCGGAAGCGACGATCGGCGAGTTTGGAGGCTCGAGAGATCGTCACGTAATATTTTTCCTCCCTCTCATCTCTCAACACTTAGACGCCGAACGTCCCCATTCAGCGCGACTGGACGTCGAAGCACCCTCTTGCCTCCGGGGTGAATAACGACAGGGTGACAGCGACGCACGAGATCTCCCGCAGCTAATCGTAAGTGGCCAACGATCGTTCGCGTGTCGATACGCGCGTTTTTTTTTTTTGTTCTTTTTTCACCGACGAGGACTCGCCGGGCGTATATCGCGTTACGCTGTCGTGCGCTTGGCGTGCACGAGCCGGAGCCAACCGTGCTGCTCGCTGTCAACGTGACACACCGACGTAAATACTGGAGTCGCCGTGCGCGCACCTATCGACTCGCGTTTACGCACGCGGCGAAAAGCGAGGTTTCCGCGCTACTTCGCCCGTGGATGTACCTTACGTAAAAGCGCGATTGTGTGTCGTAGACTATGAAATTAGTAGTTTCCCCGTGTGCGTAGACTTTTCCTCCCGGAGCGAATTACTTAAGAAAACAGAGGAAAGCAGGCCGACTTTTCTTCCATTATTTCAAAACCTCGCTAATCCAGGTGATTCTTGAAGCAAAGTAAGTTTATGTATTTCACGTCAATTTTTATCATTGTGAGTTGACTTTAATTTCGGTTTAATTTGCTCCGTATCCTTTTCTAAATCGTAAAACTAGAAAAAGATAAAAAGTAAGTTGAACCAACATCAAAGTCAATCTACGTGAGTAGATATACGGGCACTAAAGAGAGAATAGCGTGATCTTTGAGTGTAAGACAAGTCTGAACATGTTTCTTTGATAATGTATGTTATACGTATTGCAGCTCGATACGCGGCTGGAAATGTCGCGGAAAAAAATATGGAAATAATCACAAATGCAATTCAGTTTCTGTCGTAAAGTTTATTAGAATGTCATTATGAGTATATCGGACGTGCCAATTTATTGCCTTGACTTTTTTCGTTCCAATTTGCAGCTTTAACAAGAAACGGAAATAATCGTCGAGACGGTAGAATATCCTATAAATATTGAAATTGCACTTCTCTCTTCTCAGCTCTTCGCTCTCCATTATGCCGGGATTTCACTGGAAATCGCATCGCCGTGTGTATTGATTTGCCGACGTGCACGACGTTCGTTAAAAAATATGACACGCGTCGAACGCAGCTATCGAGAACTTCAGGAAACCTGTATGGAACACGCTCGTGCCTGTCGATATTCGAGAGGATGAATAGGGAAACAATACCGCGTACAACTTCTGCACACTTATCCCGGAAATGCGTGGAGAGGCGCGTTATCTTTTCATATCTTGGATATTGTAGGAGCGAGCCTTCACATCTTGTCGTGTCCTCGTGTGAGACATTCATATAAAGTTGAACAAGAGAATAATGGACGTATCGCTATTACTCGTATATACCTAGGCGACAGTTTGTTAATTGCGTCATCCAGTCGATAATTAAAATCAAGGCTAACGAGACGCTTCACGAATAATTATCCGAAAATCTGATCGCTTTTCGATAGACCTTTAACGACTTTACTTCACAATTGATTGATACAGATTGCTCCAGAATGAATATTATTTTTCAATGATAATTTTGATGCGAATCTGGGAAATCCGTGACTTAAATAAAAATAAATGCAGGTTAACTTTAATCTCGGTTTAATTTACTCCTTTTTTTTTTTTAATTCTTAGAACTAGGAATGATACTTTTTATATTCTTCTAAGAAATGGGTAAGTACACGTTAGACTCGCTTTTGTACGCCAAACTTGCAGTTCCCTCGCGAAGCTTTAAAGATACAGGGCACACAAAATTTTCACGTGAAACTCTTCGTGATTGGTTACACTATTATCGACACTGAACATTTTATCACGCAGCGCATCACGAAAATGAGAAGTTTGTCGAAAGATGCGTGACTGCAATTCAACGTGTCCGTGAAATATTCGCTTGTCGCGAAGAGAAGGACGTGTATGATTTACGGTTGAAACGGGTGTTTGCGTCCGACATATTGCTGCATAACGAATTATCAGCGTACAGCTGTTACAATTGAAAATTTTAACTAGCTTTAATTCTTTTAGATCTTTTTTTAAAATCCAATGGAAGATCGTGCGATATAGACAGTATTGAGTGTTTTGTCATGAAAGAAGATAAAGACAGATAAATACCTTTGTCTTAATGTTTGACGATCGGTGATTTATTCTCATGGCAATGGATACTCGTATAATTATTAGTCTTGGAGTTTGAACGATAGAGAATAATTAAGAATCTTAAAAAAGAAGTCATTTAAAAAAAAAATGAGAATGGATTAGTCTTTATTTTTGTTACTATTTCTTATTTTTTAAGTATGACACATTGAAAATATTGGAAAATTTATTTATAAGGATATACAATTGAGACAAGAGAGAGTGTTTAACGGGAATCGCAAAATGTCAAATGATCGTAATAAGAAAATCTATAAAAATGTGCAAGAAAGTCATATTCTCAGAAATTAAGATATCCGATAACACTTTAATTTTACTGCGTATATATGGATGATTGATATACTTTAGATTGCTCCCAGAATAAATAAAACATTGTTCAATAACAATTTTGATTCGAATTTGGAAATTTATTATAATTTGATAGACAGCATATATTTGTAATAAATAATACATATAAATACTCAAAAAAAAGTGAAGAATATCTTTGTATTTTATCCGAATATAAAATTCTGTTGCTTGTTATACGACATTTTTTCTGTATTATTATCGAATATTGAAAATATCTAACTCTCGTTTACGTTTGACGACTTTATATTCCTAGATATGCCATTTGATACTGTTTCGTAATCAGCTGGTCCTGTGGCGCAACGGATAACGCGTCTGACTACGGATCAGAAGATTCCAGGTTCGAATCCTGGCAGGATCGTGGCGTTTCTTTTTTTTTCTCCGTTTGATCTCATATTTTTGTGACTCATTGCACCTTGACGAGCTGGAGTATATTGTTAACGAGGATTGCGCAACGTAACCGGTTTATATACGCGATGTCCAACCGAGCGTTGCGTCGTGTCGCTATATCACATCGAAAAGACAGAAGGCAGATGCCGTGCGTGTCAATACTGCGTACTCTACGTAATTAAGCTGTTTTTTCTACGGCAATTAGAGACCATATAATCAATCGCACGTTTGCCCGTTGAAATAATTAATATTTATAACCAAAGCGGATTTTATCGCAAATCGCAGTCGGAAATTTTTTACCTTTTAGTCGAAACGAGGTAATAAAAGCGACATATTGCGACGTTTTTCTATTTTATCAATAGATTTATAGAAAGAATACTTTTATAACATAAAATTTATAACTTATTATATAAAAAAAAAATTTTTTAATGTGTGATAGACAGTACAGTTTGTGACTGCAAACTTTGCGAAAATAACGCGCGTAGAATATAGAGATAATTTTATAATTATAAATACTGCGTGGAAAAAACAAATTTTGCTAAAATATTTAAAATTTTAGCTATGTATTATAGATGTAAATCTGAAAAATAATTTTGCTTGGACTATTAAAAATATATGGAACGCTTCAGAAAAAATAATTGTTAAAATGTTAAAACTTTTTACAGTATTATCATCAACGTTTGAACATTCTAATTATCTTGATAATTATTCTGATATTCCATTTCAGTTATTTTCAGATAGTTAATTTTTAAATATTTCTGTAAAATCGTTTTTCCCATGGTATGTGTGTTTTATAAATCTTGATACAATATTTGTGATTGTGGATTGCGGTAAAAGTTTAATGAAACCCAAAGATTGATCTACAAACTTTTACGCGACGCGTTGGTACGTAAAGGAAAGATTACAGTAGAGTGACTATCATTTTCCCAGCATGTTCGATGCATCGGAACGCGTGTCTAAACTATAAAGGGCAACCGGGAACCGAATTTTTGCGACGGATTCTCCGGAGAATGTCCAGAAATAGTCCACATTCCGGGCGCGCTGACCTGACGCGCGTGTCCACTTCTTTTTTTTTTTCACGCTTCAGGGCGCGTCTTGTGTACCGTCTACCGAGTGTATTTCGAGACAAATTCTTTTACTCCGTCTCCGTGACGCCTTGAGATTTCCGGCTTTGATACTGCGGATAAGTGCCAGAGAGAGAGTTCGCTTTGTGGAATTTATGACACTTGGTTACATACATTATTTTCACAGGTAGAAAAGAATCCGGATCGTGTCTCCGAAGAATTTTTTCGACGTTATTGATTACCTATTTAATAAGAATCAGAATTGAAAAATTTTAAATAAACATTTTCTTTTATTGAGGGATTGTTTTTAAATCGGAACCGAAGGTTGTAGAATATTTATTCTGTACATTGCCGAGTATCGCTCGTTCGTAGAATCGCAATGTTGGTACTTCGTAATTATTCCCTCAGCTGTTCCTCTAACGTCATTTGCGGTCTCCCTCGGGCTTCCGCCGAAGGTTGTGAATTTCCGCACAGGAAGCGTCTATTTCCTCTGTTCGTCATCGTGCGAACGACTGGAACGAATCCGAGATTCGTGGTTTACTTCGTTGGTATCCGCTCTTGCTCACGAAGGATGAACTGCATTGTTTGGAACGTACCGTTCACAGGAAATTCCTTGTTACATTCATGTATTGAGGAAATGTAGTTAACAGTGAAAGGGAGTCACTACTTTCCTATTCTTGTCGAATCACTTTGAGCTTACACGGGTGTGAATTGTATGACACAATTTTTCTGTGAGACGCTAAAAAAATTTTGCGAGAATTTTTTCATCAGTTTAGTATGCCATATGATGAGTACCTTACATGGGAAAAATGAGTTTGATAAAATACCGAAAAATTCAGAACCATTAAAATAATAATTATATAAAATGCTCAAGCATGTTAAGCAATGCCGTAAAAAGTTTTGATATTTTAGCAACCAACTTGAACGTCCTATATAATTATTTTAATAATCCAATAAAATTATTTTTAGATCTGTATCTATAGTTAAATTTTTACTTCAGCCAAACCACTTTTCCCGTGTATCATTTTTGTCATCTTTAATTATCAATGAATGAACAACATGGATATAATTTGAATAAATGAAAGAATAAATCGAGAAGTCAACCACCTTATGTTATAATATATAACATATATTGCCACTTATTGTACTTATTTATATATATTGGCAAAATGTAGACATACACAGGCAATGCTAGCAATACATAGTAATACATTAGCAATACTTAGCAATAGGTGGCAACACCAGAGATGGTTGACCTCTCGGAATAAATATACGATATACCTACTATCGATATTATGATTAAAAATGATTAACGATTAGAACTTTGTCAGACTTTCATCAAGCAGACTCGATTTACCGGAATTCCTTCATTGTTTTGTCAACAGTTTTCGCGCAACATCCGGCTAGATGTTAAACGTTTTCTCGAAAGTGATTTCTTTCCCGTATCGTGTTATCGGACACGGTTCGCAAGAAAGGAAACTCCTTTCCTCCTTTTGGCTCCTTTCGTTTATCTCGGTTTTTCTTCGCGCGCCGATGGAGAGTGGCGCGCGTTACCGGCCCGTCGAGGAAACAAGCCAGCCATTCTCTTTCTCATAATAGTACCTTTTGCTTTGCTTCGCCTATCGTTTCGAAATAACAATGCGCGAGCGCGCATGAGAAGACTTTACTTAAGCAGCATAAATTCGCTATGCACGCCATTGTTCATTAGGACACGGGAGATGCATCACTGATTTTCGTCGTTGATGAAAACGGGTGTGCGTATACGTATACACGTGCATTTGCTAGAGTAGGTCGTCCTGCTGATTAAAAGATACCTATCGCGGGCTTCGTGCCGCATGACCTAGAGAGACGCATAATCCTATTAAATGGTAGTTCGTTGAACATTACTACCAAGTTGATGTAAAGTTGATTCATATTACCTGCACGCGCGTTAGCGTGCGAAATTTTGCATAACTCTTGCTGTAGTTTACCTTCCGTGTGATTTTTACAAGAATCTTTATCTATAAATGACGTAAAATGACAAATAATGAACAGTTTCTTGTGTAGGTATGAAAAAATAATTACGAGAATATACATATGAACGATTGTATGCGTAATTATACAATTAGATAATTGATTTATCAAATGCTTTTGTAGAAGTATTGAAGATTAGATTTGAAGTTATTTTCGTTGTATCGTCAAAATAATGATGTACTATGCTCAAACTGGTTATCAGGTAAAAACTTTTGGCAGCATTACACATTATGCTCGAGCATTCTGCATAATTATTTTGATGGTCCGACAGAATCACACTTTAAGATTTCCATTTGTCTAAATTTATAGATACTGCAGTATCTAACTGTTCTTTCCGTATAAAGATAGAATTTTGTAAGTATAAAGTGAGTATAAGACAGCTCGGAGTTTCCGCTACATCAACCTTCATGTTTAGTGAAGTGAATTCATGATGATGACGATACTCTCGGGCGAAAAACCGCAATTTTTCTCTGAAACACAACATGTCTGTTGTAGAGCTGCGCTAATTGCGGCACACAGCGGGACTTCGCAGTGGCGTGCCACTTATTGTTAAACGAAAATCTTCGCACCTGCACGTATGACCGTTTGAGTGATGCTGTGCAAAAACGAACAATTTGCATTCTCTGTTCTTCATGCAGATGTAGATTTAAAAAAAAATTTCCGCTTTTATGACCAAAAATAATTGAATATACGAAAAGCACTGCGTGCACTCGGATTCTCTGAAATGTTTTATTCTGTTTTGTGGATAAATAAATTCGGATACAATACGAAACAAATGGATTATAACCCAAAATGAAATAAAAATATTGATAAATGATTGCAACAATACAATATTGTCTGGTATACATAAATTCTCGAGTTACAACTATTAAAAAGCGTTATTAATTTGGTTATATAATATTTTTTACATTGATATTGTATTATTTATTACTTACTATTTTAAATATAAAATTCTGCGGCTACACTGCGCGCGAGTATATTATACAAATCATTTTGACATTTTTGTTGGAGCAATAAAATATGTTATGTGATGACAAAATCATTATTGTGTGTTGTTGAAAATTACCGTGTAAACTTTTCGTCAATATAGTCCTACTTCGAAAAGCTCTCGTTAAATCGATCACAATACACAACGACTGGATTCAAACAGAATAACTATGAAGCGGTAACTTCAAAGGCGGTGGTGGTTTAAGCGTGTCGCAGGCGTTGCGAATCCGATTGCTACCGCCGTCGATTTTACCGACCATGCGTCCTTTTCTTGCATTATAATTCTATTATTAAATTATATCGCACACGCGAGACAGAAAGACTTATAACAAACGGCTACGAAAGTGAATCTTTACTTTCGCCAGTTTTGCAACAACGCATGCGTGACTGGTGTAACCGTAGACGAGCTTTCGCTCTCGCAAATAGTATATGTGCGTTACAACTTATTATCCCCATGAAGGGGGATAGAAATTCGCAGGTACACGTATTACGTGCCCCATGTTGTTTTTCTTCTTTTCATGATTTCCCTGTGTCTAATGGAACGTTCCTTTGGAATTGTGCGCCTGTCGTGTCGACGAGTTAACAAACCGATGCGTCAGCTAATAATATCACTTAAACGTCGGTTAAGTAATGATAACTGGTAATAGCGATCTTTAATTGTACACACGGATCGTCGTTGCCGATCCGCTCTATATTGGATGTTCCATAAAATGTTCTTACGTGGACTTCGTATACAGAATCAATGTAGCGTCAGTGCTTCGTACATTATCTTTTAATTAATTAGAAATTACATTTTTTTTTTTAATAAAGATGCCATGCGTAGATATGCGCACATAATTATAATAATACTGTAACAGATTTATCGAATATATTCGCAAGAAAAACTTTCACACTTCGTTAGAATTTGAAATTATCTTTTTTAATTTTTAATCTTTTTGATTAATGATCGATGCAACATATCGTACATCGCATCAGGACAGGACTTATTATTTCATACAATGTACGTTGTGTATAGACAATGCTTTTATATTAAAAGCCATACCAGTAAATTGACGATCGCTTTTTATGCTTCCCCAGTGGCAAGAGATAACTGCGTATCGTACCTGTTAAATATCCATCTGTTCATATTATGTGGATAATCCAAGACAAATGCCAATCAAAGCGCGTTGTTTTGAAGAATAGTATTATCCAATATATAGTAATAGGTATATTTAACGATTTGAAATAGAAACTACGGCTCGTACACGATGTTCTTTCGATTGCACTATATTTTTAAACTTTTATCAACTATTATCATTCAAGATTATTCCCGAAATACTGATTTAAATGACAAGAACGTTTACTATAAATACAATTATGTTGATGAAGACTGTTGATGAATACATCAACAAGGAGATTCATGTCGAAGGGAGATAATCAATATGATATCGTGTCAAAGAGAATGATATATTATTATACTTCATCAGCTTATTCCATGCTTAATATCAATTAAGCTCTCTCTTTTTCTTTCCCCTTTCTCCCTTTCTCGCGTCTCTCGTTTTTTAGTGTAATTAAGTATGGATATAATAACCTCCAAAACAGAGCGAGCGTGACTGATGTTTTGAACCAATAGACCGAAGCAATCGATTAGATTAGACAGATATAGCAGTCTGCATGATAAATCAGTTATAATTACAAATCATAATTTACCGAATTACGCTGATATCGTAAATGCAATTCAGTCGTTGTGATTGAATATAAATTAATGTTTGGGTTTACGATAAAGACTTGAATATTGCACACACACACAGCCAATTTCTATATGTTTTCGAATACCACTTTCGCGAGGTCGATACGAATGTAATTGCCATTCGGATGAACTGATCCGAACTTTCGATCGTCGATAGAGATTTCATCTTTACTTTCTTCCTTTCACGAGTTTAATTCGTATAAAAGCATTTGCGTAAGTATCAGTCCAAATGGATGCATTATATTACCTTCTCACAGTTATTTTTTAATTCTTTTATAGATTTTTATTTCTATATAAATTAAATTTACACAATTAATATAATTATTACATATTTTAAAAGTGTAACGAATTAAACCTATACCTGAAATATATGATCGTTTATCTTGAGTTTTCAAAAATATACTAAAAAGATCGAACTTTCAAATTTTTAAAAGCCTTTTCCGACTTTTCACTATGTCTTATGGAACTGGATATTGATGTCAAATTGTCTATTGATGAAATGATAGATAGGTAGGATGTAGTCAATAGTCTAAAATTATTTTTACTTATTTGGTGAGGAGAAATGTATATAAAGAATGACACCGATTGCTCGGGAAACGATGTCGCTTTCCGGGGCATTGCGACGGTGAACGTATGAGAAAACAATGGGCTCCAAGAATACGTTTCGTAGCAGGTGAAACTATTACGAAGAATAGGTCAGATTGTCTGAAAATCTGCCCCGTAGAAATCTCTTGCGTCGAGAAAGATTTCCATCGTAATACCTTGCGATCGTCACGCTGATAATAATTCCTCGGCGGGTAACAAGCAAGTTTCGTGACGTGTAGCGTACATATACATATATGTATAGTGGAATCGAGGGACATTGTTTACGAAATTTTGGCGAACAAGATTGAAATATTAATACAAAAAAAAGAACAATTTTGTTGTTGATTTAAAAATCTTATATAATTATTTGGTGATTCAACAAATCATTTTTAAATCTGTATCTAAAGTTAAATTTTTGAATGCATTAGCAAAACCATTTTTTCTGTGTAGAAGAAAAAAATGGTGCATTATTTAATTACATCACATATTTTTGTAAAATAAAATTATAATACGATATGATTAATTTTTTCGTAAATTATTACTTGCACTGTATATTATTTAATTTTATGAATAAATAAGGTAATTAAATAATATATCGTTCAAATAAAAAAATTTAGGTAAAAATTTATAGTATTTATATATATATCAGGGTTGCCACAAGTCAGGGAAATCAGGAAAAGTCAGGGATTTAGCACACTTGTCAGGAAAATTCGAATATCTGCAGCTGTACATTGACTGGCTTTACGCTTTGCCGTGATCTTTTTTGATAACCTTTTTTTTCTTTTTTCTTCTTTTTTTTGGAAATTGATTCCTGAAAAAAATCTGCATGTATGTACAATTGCTGGAAAAACGAGAAACATTGCAAAGTATGAATAATTCGAGGTCAGGGAAAAATCTCAAAATTTTGTCAGTAAATCAGGGAAATATCAGGAAATTTTACGATTGCAAATTGGTGACAACCCTGTATATTCATAGTATTGCATTTTAATTTTATATAATAATTCTTCGAATAAATTATCACACTCATACACACACACGCGCGCACGCACGCACTTCACGGCTTTACGGTATAATTGATTACGGTTTGATGTTACCTTATATTTGTACTTTACTGTTCACGTGTGAACGTAATTTGTAAAAGTTGTATAGTGAGCAGTGTATTTACATTTAATAGATCTGATTAGCTTTATCATTAAAAATATTAAAATCATTTAAAATCGCGTTCATTAGAGCGATGCTTTGAAAAACACGAATATTGCAGGATTATTCAATTTGGAAAAAGATTATTCGTGCGTCATAATATAATTTGCATATAAAAAAAAACAAATCTGTATTTTTCAGATGATTTTTAGATTGTGAAAAATTCTACGAATAAAATATGGATATGTTTTATTCTGTCTGACATTCAAAATAACATTTATTTTTATTATAATTCCGCTCATGTTAGTTTTTGACAACTTTGATTAATTGTGTCTATCAATTTCTTTTAAAAATGCTATTGTGAAATGTAGTTTGCAAGAAATTTGTACATGGATAAAATGCTTGATATTCTAACTGTGTTCGATTTTTTTCCGTCTCGTTGATTCAGTATTTCTTCGTCGGAAAAATTGAAGACGACGAAACTGTCGTCTCTTATAAAAATGTCAGCTCACCGTGTCATCTTTACTTTTTGCTTTGTAAATTTTATACTTTTTGAATAGACTTTAAATTGTGAATTCGTCTATTTAATGGCCGAGGTTCTCACGTGTGATACACTTTTACGTAAGATTAATTGGGCAGATTTCGTATGTGTATATACGAGTCCTATAATCACGCGATTTTGAAATACGGTGAAACTTCACCGGAGGAAATTAGATTACTATCGGAGTATGTGTCGGTATCGTTCGTGAAAATTCATATTCTGAATATAAAATCGAAGACGATCTGACTGTTCAGCAGCAACAGCTGTTGCTATTGCTGCCTAAATTCGCTTAGAAAGACTGACGTTCCTTTAACATATAATGCTATACTCTTTCTGGTTGGCTGTGCACTGTGTTGGTTATTTTCGGCTTGGCTGAATTTTAATTACAATTTCTTTGACAAAGTCACGTTTACAATGAAATATTATTAATTTAAATTTAACCTTAAAATTATAATTTTTGTGCGCCGGATACATCACCTGTTCTTGATGATTTTAATATTTTTCTGTGTTTATTACATTTTTTCTATGTTTTGCAAATATATACTAGTGACGAACGTTGAATGATATGCTATGTGTTGTATGTAACGTAGTACAAATGTTCTTTATCGCTGCGCCGACAGAAAAAGGTCGCGATAAAACTTGTGCAGCGCAGTTGCAGTAAACGAGGCAAAACAATGTTCGATAAACGTAAAAACCGAAAGATTGTTCGAACATATAGAATAATCCTGGCATTTCCATGGTAAATCTTGAGAACAATATACACAATTCAGTTCACGAAGAAATGACGATTTTATAAAGAATCAGCTAATTGTAGTTGGTAAAAAAATTGAAATGATAACTAATCAGTTTATTACAGAAATTTAGTTAACTGCTGAAATGAATTCTTTTGTGGATTGGACGCGGAGATTGTTCCATCGACAATGGCAGAAGACGAACATCCGACTAATCGGTTCACGGTCATTAGCTTCGCGGACTACGCTAATGCGTTCGATAATGCGCGTCCATTCGGGCACTCGACAGCACGAGATTCAGCGGTAAATCGCGATTTACTTTAGTGTCCTCGTTAGTCCCATTTGTCTCCCCACGAACGTTAATCCCATTGATGATTCAAATGCATCTCTCCGCCTCTTCGATGCATTTTGAGCGGAACGCGATGCTGAATATCTTCCTGGTTCCCGAGCCATTATTGCGAGAAGCAATTATAATATCAATTTAATAGCGCATTATAAGTTCAAAACTATTTTCAATATTTTATTTGTAACAAAGTTTCTTTTTAATAAAAATTTTGATTTTAAGATCGGTTTTTCATGAAGTTTTAAAGAATAATTTTATTTCTAGCTTTTTTTTCCTGAAAAATACGAGCATTGAATGTTACAATTCAAGTATTAAATTCAAACCAGATTAATCTTTGAAAAAAAATAAATAAATCAAGTGCGAAGAAACGAGTTTCCACTCAGCGTTGTCGCATTAGTTTTTATCGCAGTCTTTCCGGAGATCATGCTGCATGATTAAGAAACGAATACGCATTTCTACTTTATGCTCCAGTGAACGTATCTTGTCGCGCATTTCTCCTACTTTTTACCAAATGTTTTGTTGTCCAATCCGCAAATTGGTGGTAACAAACCCGAATGTCAAAACTTTCATACATCAAATCTTGTTACATTTAAGCAATTTGATTAATTATTAATTAAGGATATAATAACGCGTTATATATTTTTCACTTTATGAAAACTGTAAAGACAAAGTTTGTGTAAATTGCGGTAAGAAGGTGCGAAGGTCGCAATTTAGCACGTTGATTGCCATGGCTACGTGACTTGAGTGCTGTTATTCGATGGCATGATATCATTGATAATAAATTGCATTGCAGTGGCGTGTGAAATAAAAGAGATAAAGATCTACGGATAAAAAAATAGAAAACTGTGACGAACTATGATAAAGTACACAGCCTTGGATAAAACGACGTAATAGAAAGATTAGAAATTTCACAAGAATCACGCTTGTTAAGTTACGTATATTAAACCCGTTGTCCCTGCTTCGGAGAACTTCATATGTACGACGCGACGGTCGTTGAACTCCGGTTGCACGTTACTGCACGAATCGGGAAACGGCCAATTTTTTTACGAGCTTTCACGAAGAGTATGTAAAGCAGCACGCGCGATAGAAGCGAATTCATTAAATCAATTATCTCCTTGGTCTGGAAACTAACTGGAACGAAACGTAGAACATACAGGGAAAGAAACGCTTCCTTTATTCGCTGTTCGGTGTGTGCTTTTAGTGTTTTGCATTTTAAAAATTATTTTTCGATGCTGTGAAGTCCCTTCGTTATTAAATTTGTATTTTTAAGCCTTCCTTTCCAATACTGCGGAAACACTAAAATAATGGATTGTAACAAAAATTTGTAGTGCTTTTTTAGTTGCGTTACGTTTTTGCTTTCTTAATTGCCTATCTAGAGTATAAAAGGCTAACTCTACAATGTGCTTTTTGTTTCCTGTTTCTTGCTGTTTGTCTCTTGCCTTTTTGTTCAAGAAGGCAAGAGACAAAAAGTACATTGTAGAATTAGCCTAAGGCTTCCATTAATTTTAAATTTTTGTTTTTTCAATGTTAAAGACGTTTGCACGCAATCGATCAGCGGTAATAATAACAGTTAACAGTAGGATTATTAACGCGTTTATACTTGGGCACGTTGCGCATCCTTCCGATCTGAAAACGAAGTGGGGCGAGATTCAGCATGCGGAAGTGGTATTACATAATGCGCGAAATGTAGTGGGTTTTTTTCTTACGCTTCGGCGCAATTTCATACTTTGCAGCGCAACCGGGATCGTGTTCGCGAAGCGCATTACGTTCTAATTGTTTCGTACGGTACGTATTATCATTGACGCGTTAGCGTCGACCCAGAGGAGAACTTATTTCATATATTTTTTTATCTTAAAACGAAGTGGCACACGATATAACGCGACTGTAATTCTATTAAATCAAATCTGTGGTTAATTCGCGTGATACGAAACGAGCATTTATCGCGGCCAAAGTGGACATATCTTATTTACGAAAACCAGGTTCGTAATAACGTTGTCGCAGCTCCGCGTGTATAGTGGTGCGCGATTACCGCTGTTTCTAGAATAAACCGCAATTTCGCGGAAACGAACGTGAGAAATGTCGTCCGTGTGCTAAAAACAATTCCAATGCGGACATTCAAGTCATGTAGCTTACTGTTAACTTAGTTATTAAATATCGACAAACATAAAAAAAATGACATATGTACAAATTATTTAAATAATTTTAGAATTAAAGGTGCCATTTCACGCTGACGCTTGGCGCTCTCATTTTTAGCGTCAAAATAAATCATGTAATAAAAATTGACGAATATTAAGCGTCAATTTTGATCACGTGATCTATTTTGACGCTAAGAATGAGCGTCGAGCGTCAACATGATAACGCACTTTAAGAGTCTTTGTTAGAAAGCTTCCCCCTAACATGAGACATTGAAAAATATAACAATAGCAAACAAATATATGTATAATAATAATAATATCAACGCTCGAACAATTAAAAAACAAACATTAAATAAACGACCAACAGCGAGCAAATTAAAGCTGGGGGGGGGGAATTAATAAATTAAAAAGATATACAATAATATTAAGTTCTAATTTAATCTATCAACTAAATTTGTATAATACATTAGTAAAAATTTTTTCGCTACAAACGTTTCGGCTTTACAGAGCCTTCTTCAGTGTAACACAAACTAATCGTTAATCGTAATCGAACATTATTACGGAAAAATTTTTTCTATGTAACATTTGATCTTTCCAACCTTCGTCTGGTGTTAATCCTCCTTCCAATTCAGAAACTCAATAGCATCAATCCAGTTCGTCATATTATATGTATCTTTATTATTATATAAAAAAATTATAGTGTAGCAAAATGAAAGAAATCTCGGGTGTGCCACACGAGAAATGATATTGAAAGTTCAAGAATGCCTGTCGCATGGGGAAATATCCGAAAATGTCTAGCTGCGTCCCTGTACGATCTTCCGCATGTGTTTCCTCCCCATATTACGTGCGGGGCCGCGTTTCCGGTCTCTAAATGAAGTCACACCGATGCGGAGTTGTCAACGAGATGAACCTTTTGTCGTTCGGAAAAGAGGAGTGGCTCTTGTCGCGACGTACCCTTTGTTCCAGCATCTTTATTAAGTCCGGATTACCCAGTGGGAAAATCGCGCGCGACATCCTCCGCATGCCTCTTTCTTCCAGACTTTCAATTCACCACCGAGCTGTATCCATGCAAAGATGTGACCGGTTACAACCAGGGGAGCATGACTAACTGTATACGGACGAGTGTCTCACTCTCCGTGCTCCTTGATTCTGTAATTACTTTGTCCGAGGAAACAGGACTGTCCGCTCGCATAGCTTGAAGGACAGGTTAATGTTAGATTCTGCGTACAAGTCTTTATCAACATTCTTATACGCGAAAATCAGTTGCAACTCTATTTATATATATGATTTTTATTTGTTGTTATGTTGCAATGTTTATGAGGAATTAATATTTTACGTTTTGATTTATATTAATTTATTAGTTTACAAAAAGAATAAATAAAACTTTTTAATATCTGTATGTAAATTTGTACTAATAACTGTAATATTTGGAAATTTTAAAATTTGCAATTTTCCTGCATTTTTGAATTACGAATTTGTGCAATATCGAGAATATATTACAAGATTTATATTGGCATATGGATAGATATATTGAAGTAATATCTTCAATTTACTTTAAATGAAGTTTCGATCTATTTTTCGATGAAATTTTCATGTAAAATTATAATTTATATGCAGTTTTATGTGAACACTTTTTTTTATCACTTCAGTGATAAAATTGAAAAATATTGTCGTTCAATCTTTAAGTAAAGTCTCGATATCCTATTCGTGTCACGTCGTAAGTTGCAACTGGTTGCGGTCAACAGAGCATGACCGTCGCACTATATTCTACTGTTTAACGATCGCATCTTTCTACTACATTTTGAGCGCACGAAACTTCGTAAATCGGCGCATAAATGAACGCATTACGGATGTTTTACTGTATTACTTTAATTACTGCAGGTGAATATTTTCTGCACATAAATAAATAAATTAAAAATACACCTAGATATCTTAACATCCGCAAAATATTACTTTTTCATAAATCAAGTTTTCAAATATTATTTATAAACTTTTTTTAATTATAAACTTTTATAATATACTATCTTTTGAAGCTAACAATTAATTTTCATATATAATTAACTATATTAGGTTAAAAATTATATAAATCAGTATATATTCATATAGTATACTCCTATATTTAAGACCGTCTTGCAATCTTAAGATGTTATAAAACAATCACTGAGCTTGGCATCTTAAGATATTATTATTTGCATTTTAAAAATTGAGATAAAAACCGATTATAAGTACCGTCTGTAATATTTTTAGAGATTTCGATTCTAAATATATAAATTTGTATTATATTTTACACACTACATTTACCATGAGTTATCATTTTCCGTGGAATCTCAATTGCGTTCGGATTTATCAAATGGACCAGAAGGCTTTTTTTAACTATATACGAAAGGTAGCTGGGGGTACTTAAGATTGCGTACGAGAATCTGCGTTCAACCGGTCGGCCGGCGGCACTGGCATAGGCCCATAATTTCAATCTTGCATCTCGCGTTATTTGGCATGAAAATTACCGTGCTAGTGCGCACTCGAAAATTCGACAAGTGGTGTTATCACGAAGGAGTCGATTCCAAGCATTTTGAACTGGCTTGAAATTATGGACATTTTTTTCGAAATTTTTATAAACGGAAGACACCTGTCCGCGTTCGGATTACATGAAAATAAAATAAAAATCTCGATTTGTATTTCTAAATTCGAAATGATAATAATGAATTCACGTGTATACGACAAATAGCCGCTTGCTAAAGGTACTTCATAATTCCTTTTACTCATTGTCAGTTATCTCGCCGTATACTTGGAAGCTGTAACCGCCGGTCTTGGTTTTAGAATTCTTCAATGACTCACAGATTTCACGATTAAGCAACACGATTGGTCGACTATTACTCACCGGTTTTTAACATTACCTTCTCTCAGTCAGAAGCGACGAGGTGATCGAGTCGAATATTCGTTTGTTCGGATTTAGAAAATCGTCAAAAGTAGAATGATATATTTGGTATATTGGAATTGCTCGCACGATTTCTCACGTTTGTATGTTTGGTGTACATAGACGTGCTGGTATACATATAGGTGCCTTCGTATTTGCAGATACATCCAGATGACGCGATGACGCTACATTGGTGGATGCATTGGTTCTGGGTTACTGCGCAATTTCTTGGTGAGTCATCACATTAAATTGTTTTTCTTTTTAATAACATTTTCATTCGGTAAAATTTTTTTCCAACTTATCAGTAATTATCTTAACTGTTTTTAACTATCTTCTTCTATTTTATTATTAACTATTTTACCTTTAACTATCTTCCATTAACTCTATTAAGATCAACAAAAAAATTTGCACAACTTTTTAAAGTCTTCTGCTTTAATTGGGTCACTTTTTCCGGATGATATTGTAAAAAGTTACTTTTTTATTAGATTGCTTATTTATCGTTCAAATGATTTAGAGATGTAGTCTCAATTATTAACATTTTTGTTATGATTAGGTATGATACAATTTTTTGATGTATTTTATATTATATGTATTTAAATCACAATTAGTCGTAGTTTAAATAATTTTAATGTAAATTTAATTACTAATAATAAGAAATATTTTATTATAAATGAAAAAAGACGGACTTATATAAATATAAGAAATTAAAAAACAAGGATGCTATTAAATTTTATATAATTAAGGAAGAATTAACTTGCATAAAGCTTTTACACTTAATTTTGGTTACAAGAGGTATTACACGATTTAATGATTGTGTAATTCATTTATGTTATCATACTCCATCTTTCTTTTTCAGTAATTTTTGGGAATCCTTTGCCGTCTACCACGTCGGATCCCGTCAACCAGTCTCAGTCATCTCCAAGGGTGACGCCCTCGACGATCGAGATCGAGGATCGAGAAAATATCTATCGCACGTCGAAGTCAGTCAGACCGACTTTTCGAATCCCTAAGGCTATTGGTCTTTATCCACAGACAAATACAGCCGTGGTGCCTGAGAGGCAGCAATCCGTCACTACTATCGCCTCGTTCCTATTAGAACGTGGAAAAGGTACTGTTTCTGAGACGAGTGTCCACGAGACAGTCGAGCTAAGTTTCCGCGGTAATATCTCCAACGTCGAACCGCTCGACACGACGATACCGCAGCGTGTCGCGGAGAACGTCGATAGAATCAGGAACTCGACGAAAAAGGATAGTAAGATCACGTGGATCCTGACAACTAACAAATCGTCAGGTAGACCGAAGTACGATCAGGAGGAGAGAAATCAATCTAGCGTCGCCAGGAACGTTAGCTTCGAAGAAGTCGAAGATCTCACCGTGCTACCTCTTCAAGAAGAAATGTCGAAGGTTGACCTGACGTTAAACAGAACAAGGTCTTCTTTCGTAACGTCCTTGTCCTCGACCGGGCCTGCTGGTAATGCCGCGATCAGGACGTTTAATCAATCCGAGGACGAGGTCGAGATCGATGAGGAGGTGGCTCAGACGCAACATTTCGCTACAGCGGCGTCTATCCTTGGAGGTAAACTTTAGAGAGAAATGTGGTACAGGCGAATGAAAATGAGATTAATTTTGACCATTAATGGCCACAATGTTATCTCGCGCGAGATAAAAAATTGCATTATATTTTAATTAAATTGTTTTCATAATGCCGACATTGATCTCCTTTTTTATATATACATGCTTACTAATTATGTTTTAGTCTCTGATTATAAATTTAACATTTTAATAATAAATAATAGAAGTAGAATAGATGCAAAAATGTTCAGAGTTAACTTGATTAAGATTTAACGATAAAAAAAAAAGAGAATTGAGTATTTTAAACCTCGCTTTAAATTCTTTATAATGATTGCATGAAACAAATGTGCAGTTGGCGAGTCCACTCGTCTGAGCAGAGCGAGGAATACTTTCATCACGCAGCACTTTCAAAGAGATCAAGTGCAAGGAGACAATCAGCCCTCCGATTATAACGACACAGGTAATAATAGCGAAAGTACTGAGCAAGGTTCGACGACATCCGCTGCTGGTGTAGCTGCTATTACAGGTAGCTGTTTAGCGACTGTGGTCTTGCTCAGCACTGTGGGTAGTCTCGGATTCATTATATACAGGTAATGTATCGTGAAGTCGTAATGTGTATTAATTACATCTGCGCTTGTGTTCACTAATGCATTCGTTCATTAACTCCTTTTTTCAGGCGCAAGTACTTGAACCCTCCACAAACATTGAACAGTGATAAATGCAGCAATCCTGATAGCTCCGGTTACATCGATGATTCCACTATTCGTGTTAGTATTATAATATTTATAAATATTTAATATTTAGTAGGATTTATTAAATTAATTATTCAATCTGTAATTTAAAAATATGAATTAAAATGGGCTAAGGAGTCAGCGCGGAAGACGGTTTTCATTTTTAAATAAATTGAACTAAAATAATAAAAAATATTAATTTTTTTGGAATATTTTTTTGCACATCCTCTTCCGCGTTGACCTCCTTAGTAGCCCGTTTTAATTCATTCTTTTAAATTTTTGTGATTTTGGAGTTCTAATATTATTATTTAAATCTCTAATATATTTAAAGAACACTTATTTTTTTATTTATATTTTTAATGTATTAATATTTTTTTGTTATACATTAGTTAAAAGATAAAAATAGTAATAAAATTTTGATTTGTTAAAAATGTTATAAAAGTACTTGTTTACTCTTGCAGGATAACTCGGAGGAAATGTACAGTTTGGATAACGACTCGTTCCTAAATTCTCTAGAAGCAATGACAATACAAAATTATTGGACTGACAGTGTAAAGCATACGAAGCTATGACAAAAGAAGATAACCCATCCAGGAAAGAGAATCGAGACATTTAGCATTTCCGACGGTGAAGCACATGAGCAAGTTTCTCTGCTTGAGCAATAGTACTTACACGTCCGAGACAACCGTATTCTAATTACCGTGCAGCAAATTTTGTTGCCCGATGTATATCTTGAGGCGGTGAGAATATGCAGCGCTTGAGAGTCATTAATCAGTTTTGATGGGCTGTATCGAATGTTAGTTACCTTGGACGTTATTATTCTGTACGACGTAAAAAATTATAGATCAAAATTGCGAAACGGCACGTATCTGTCATTTCGCGACATGTTGATTTATGTCACTTCCATCGTTCCTATATTTTTCTACGACGCATGCGACCGGTAAAGTCGCGCTTAGATGGGAAGTGGCGGAATTATCCCTAAATATTTCCATTAATAATATAGTGCAATAAAATTGAAAATTGATGTACTTTATTATTAAATTAATATAATAACATTATTCTAGAAAAGTAAGAGTACAAATAAGGCTATATTAGTTCATAGCTAGAGCATTTGCTAAACTAAAAGAAGAATTAATTTAATAAGGATATTGAAGTAATATCCCTAGTATTTATAGTACAATGCTTCCAATAATGTGAATTGGAACTCGTACGTACAATATTGTACTTACTAATGGTTTTTAATGTTGGATTTGAATGCCGGTGTCTTCTACAGTTTCACTTTAAAATTACATTACAATTATGGTGATTAGCTTTGGCCATATTGACAGTCGCTTAACCAGATAGTTTAAATATTTTCGAAGATCAGATTTACGGAAGATCGGACCAAATCGTACGTAGATCTAGCTTTACGCCTTTACGACATATCCAGCAAAAATATTGATTCATGTTTTCCATTACGAGAAATCTAGCTTGTACCTATGTACATACATACCATAACGTTTTATGTATAGATGTGCAAATATTGCAAATCTGCCGTTGCGTCAAGTAAGACGTGATTAATTTTAAGTAGCGTTAGCGTTTACCTAAATATATTTCTATACATTCGAAATGGGGAGGAAAGGAAAAAGACAGAGAATCCATTGTGATAGATCGTAGTTTAATAACTGTAAAATTATCTTTGGCTCGTTTATGGTAACGGTTGTGAATAAACACGTTCATGTATTATACACATTCCCGCCGTCCCTTCCTTTATCCGTGATAATTTATCTTTATTCTTAACGTAATCCGATTGTTTCGATTTGAATTGACAATTGGACAGATGCCCAAATTTTTACGACTTTTAGATTTACAACGGTTATTTTACAATAGAGCGTGTAATATATATATATATATACATACATACATATATATGCATAATATGTTCCAAAAATTTATTTAAATAAAAGCACTAAACCTAATGAATTAAAGATTCTGAATTTATAATTGTCAATGTCTTTGATCCAATCGTCCTTTGTGAAAATATTTTAATAATAGTTATCAGAAGTGTATTTTAAAAAAGTAGAGATAAAAATTGAAGAATAGTTTTATATCATATAAATGATTTATTTCGTTAGTACGTACATTTGCGCCAGCACAAAAAAATCGTATTTTATAAAATGAAAGTAATGCAGAGTTTCTTTTCCGAGACTAGACACATGCGTCGTAAGATCCCATTACTAGTCCGTCCTTGTCCTCCTTTATGATTGATTTTCATTTTCTGTTGTTTACTAAACGACTTTTTATGTCGAAGACAGGACGCGACAGTGGCATTGGGATCCTATAGTCAACATTTTCCTGACTATCGCGGTGCTCCTTCGATCTCCAGGAAACGTCCGACCGAATTTCTTCAGTAGCAATATTATTTCACAGTAACATTCAACTGATCCCAATATATCGCAATCAAAAAAGCGTTTAAGTTTGTATACATCTTTTGTCATCAAATACTTATCAAAACATTTGCTTTTTCTAATAATTAATTAATACAATTAGAATATTATTAAAACGCTGTACAAAAATAATGAAATTTTTTTATGAATCTTGGTCAACTGGAGAGTTTTAGCTGCTCCAAAAATTCGGTCTACGCTTCTTATTATTGTATCGAGAGCTTTGTCGTCCCGAATTATATTTTATCATATTCACAGGGCAGTGTTAGAAATATTTGAATTACGCTAATACGTAAAAGACAGGCACTAAGTGACTCCGCAAGCTTCGTTGCTTGTGAGCAAAGAAATCGAAACTTGATATACACCGCGTTTTCTTTCTCCGACGTTCGGCCGAAAAGTTGTCATCGGTGATACTGGCGGATTCAAAGACAAAGCGATGCAACGCAACATTCTACTTACAATTAGCTTCTTTTCGTGAGCTCGTTCGTGCCTTAAATCGAGGTAAGCTGTAAATGGAACGAGACATGCTTGTAGCATTTAGGAAGGGAAAGAAAAGATATACTTTCGAGATTCTAAACGATTATGAATCTGTAAATTATACGCATGTATCATAAATCGCAATCGATGCTGCCTTTGTCATCACGTTTGAGATTTATATCAGCTTTATCGCTGTCGTCAACGTGATTTTCATTCATCCATTTTGTGATGAAACAATTGCGATAATATACAACTTAGCAAACGAATGTAACTGCTATATAATATAGATGTAAAACATGTATATTTACGTATATATTATATACTAGTTATATTTGTGTTTGCTAGGAATTTATTTACTCCGCCATATACGCCTCAATATTTCAGAATGAAAAGAAGTATACATATATATATATAAATATAAAATACCGCTTGAAGATATGGAACTTGTCGAAGTGAAAATGTTGTACTTGTAGTTTGTTAAGTACATACTGAGAAAATAAATGATAATAACGTAACGTCAATCGCATACTCTTGTACAGTTTCACAAATTTTCTCTCATGTTTCGTTATAATTTACGTTGCAATTTACGAGCTGGTGACACGAGTGTGTTTTAATCTCGCGCAAAGTTTACAGAAGAAAGAGTTTGCTTGTAAGTATACATCATCTTCGGAAAATACAGAGATCATTTGTCGCGATGACAACGTAAGTGGATGACGCTTTCGCGAATCAGCGACATAAATATATCCCATTGCTCTTAAACATTTGGAAATTTCACGCAAGGTCTCTCCTTGCCTTTTACGTGTCGTACGAAAGAGTCACACGCGTGCGCGACGAAAATGTGGCTGCAACTGCGTTAAACATTTTTATCATTGATGCTTAAACGAGGAGCAACAAAACGCGTTGTCTCATGAACGAATAGATTTTACTTTCTTTGAAGATAACTGCCCACGATCTCTACAAAAATATTTCGCTCTCTTCGTCACAACAGCCTCAATGGCGCGTCTTGTTGGCGTCGTCCTAAGTTGAATCGAACGATCTTCTATCATGGTCCTATTTTTTTTTTTTTTTTGCGTCGAGCAAACGGAGTAAATCTTTTCTGCTCATGCCGCAGCTACATCGAATTTGGCTGGAAATTGAAATTCGCTATGTACAATCTTGTTTTCCAGTTACGCTCTTCGTCTCCTAAGACAGACAAGACTTACTATGTTAAAGAAAATGACAGCTAACTACCCATCTAAGCTCGTGTACGCTTGTACACTGGACACAATAATTATTCTCTATGCACCAGGTTCGTTAGTAACGGTTTAAGTTAATACGTCGAAGTCTGGATGAGTTTGCGAAGAAATAATTATCTAATAATCGCATCGGACAATCATGTACTGCGATCAAAAATTGCATTGACAGTTGCAATTCGATTTTCAGAAAATGTCTAGACATACCGTTTAGAAAATACGGGACGTTGTTAGATAATTTCGCTTCTGATAGCAGATAGACTGATAGATTATCAAGTTTTATGCCAATTCATGATTTCTGATCATATAGTGTCTATTATTTCTGAAATATTTGTAGTTTAAGGTAACATCAAACATCCGTGAATCCCTAATTCTATACATCTAGACTTCCACATAGGGAAACATTCGCCCATTCGAATCCATTTATTCTCCTTGGAAAAGTTCTCGGTTTTCAGATCCGCTGTTATTAACATATCTTAAAAACCGTACACGGTGCCTCTCTGTTAATCTGTAAGAAGTATTGTTACGATCGTCAGCAAGAGTATTGCATCGTGAGGCTATAAGTGGAGATCAAAACCCGAAGGGTTATCGGATTTCTTCAATACCGCGCGATTCACTCGTTGTTCTTCTTCAGGAACGAATGGAAGATGTGGCCGAAGACGTTGACGCGAATCGATTCAGTTTACTGTCAATGATAATCTCATCGCCGTTCCTAATGTTGTATCGATAGAGCTGCTTATTTGGATACAGCATTTCCTCCGGTCCATATTGCGCCTTCATTTCCTAAAATTATTAATTCGTTTAAATTTCTTTAACGTTGATACTACAATACGCGGTATCTAATTTTGTTGTAGATAAATTCTTAATAATTTGCATAAAATTTTATATAAGTATTGAAAATTCGCGTTTGTACCTTATATTGTAATATACTTCTTAAACTACATGCAGATCAGGATAAGGATCGTTTGGAAGATAATAGGATTCATATCGTAACTTCGGGTTTTTTAAAGGATCGATCGAGGTGCCAAATATTCTGCAAACAATATTTAAAGTCGTTTAGTTAATACAGAACAAAACAACTCACTTGATCAACGTAGAAAAGCCTCATTCTGTTGGCAGGAATTTTCACCATACTTTCCAACTTAGTTTTTAATTCGAAAACTGTTCTATATACATCAACCGATCGTACCTGAAAGCACGAATTGTTTGTGACCATCATTTTCATTAAATAAAATATATATATAGTTCAGAAAGTTTTTCTGTATATATTATATTACGAATAATTATAAAAGTAAATACTTGTACAGACTTGATTATTTTTCGAGTTGCGTGTTCGGGCAAAATTATGGAACTAGTGAAAGTTCACCGTTACGCGCGATACACCTGTCTAAAGTGATGAAATCTGATATGATATATGAAATTAAATACCTCAACGAGATCTCCGTAAGTGAACGTGACCTTGACCCTTTTCTCCGGTGTCAAATCTACGTTCACCAAGGGGTCCAACTTTCCGTGAATAGCCACGAGCTCGGAATACCTGAAAATCACATAAGAGGGTCAAGTTGGGCTCCTTCGGGCGGGAAGGGGACGAGTGCGGCCATGAAACAAGAATAGTCCAATACTTTTGGCGAAATTGGAATCGCCTGAATAAGGCTTTTTCGAGAGAAAATTGGAATTTATGTTAAAAGTGTATTAAAAGCAATTTATAGCGCCTCTCGAAAAAATATTTGAGATTGGTTTTACGCGAGTCTTAATTATCAAAGAAAAAAAAAAACGATTAAGATCGAACTTGGCGAGCATCGAGACTTACCTTTCGGGCCGATCAGCTTCCGGTTTGTCCATGTAATAACGAATGAAGGCTCTCTCGGCGTCCTCGCGCTCCTGAGACGATATCACGCCGCCACCGTTCAAAGTCTCGACGTTTGGCAGTCGGGCTATTAGTAGCTGCCGCCTCTCGTGTTCTGTATATTCTCGTGGACTCTGGGAAATGTTAAACGAATATAAAGCAGTGGCCGATATTTAGTATAGATGGATAGCCAAGCAAATATGATGAGGATCAAGTTAAATAACATAGTTGAATTAAGTTGTATAAAAGATATATTTAGTATAGAAAAAGTTAAGTTGTATAAAAAAATATATATCAATTTAAATTAATTAAAATAAAAATTGTAGATTTTACATTTTGAAAATAAATTTTGAAAATATTTAATATTTTTAATTATATCCATATTTTTGAACATATTTAATATTTTTATAGGTGCGTTTCAATATCATGATAATATCGATTTTCTTTAATATAATAATATAAATGAATAACGTTGTAAAGATATCAATAAAAATATTTCAATTGAAAAATATAATAACGAGATTGCAATTATAAATCGTCACCAACTTAAAGAATAGGGAATATATTCCGCGGTAAATGGTTTTTCATTGAATCGAAGGCTACCATGTTACGCACTTTTAATTAGCACGATGACGTGTTGATTTATCTAACCATTTCTCAACCATCTCAAAATAAGGCTTCATAATCAGTATACAAATTCTAGTGCTGTTAGTACTGCTATTGCGTTATAACTATTTTCTATAAATTCTTATCTCCTAATTTTTTTTACTTTGTATTTAAAATAGAAACACACACATCACAAAAAAATTTAAGTATCTAATCTAACCATAAACCAGCGGTTTCTTTTTATTTCACGCATCGTCTATTAATATCAAATTCTCTTCACGACCATGTTTAGAAGTGCAATATAGGATGCTTGCAGAGTGTATTGATTCCAAGTTCCAAGAACTTGTTTTTGGAACTCACATTGCATTAATCCATCAGCCTGTTTGACCACGTGCCAAGATTCAATTGCTGCATATGTCCACACAAAACGACCTTTTACTAGAACGCGTTATTTCTCGTGTAACCGTTAACGTCTGTCGTAGTTTTGATGTGAGGAATTAACACGTGTCTCTAATTCGTCTAGTGTGTTCAGATTTCATTCTTTGATGCACTTTGAGAATGAAAATAGCCATTGTTTTCAGAACTACATAGTATCATATTTCGTGTATTTTGATCTTTCATGAGATAAATTTATCTTACGTCGTAGTAACGAATATTATTCCTAACAAGAACTAATATCTACAATTATTTCATAACTGTTTTTGTTGATTTCTATTTTGTCTTCCTAAAATTTCTCTTTTGCTTTGTATTTAAAAAAAGCAATACAAAGGTTTAAGTTATACCTACTCTAATTGTAAGTAATATTTTTATTTAATATTTACGTATATAAATTTGTAATGCAGTAAAGTAATTTTAGTAGTAATTTTAATATATTATACATTTTAAAAATGTAAAAATATTGTTTATGATATATTAAACACGACATTGTTTCACTTATTAGTTTTCTTTAATTGAGTCACATGCAAAAGACTCAAAATACATTTACGAAAATGTTTCTTAACGTAATGCAAAACTTCTTAATTTTTAATCATCGAAGAAGTCGAAGACCACTTACTTCGAAAAGCGGGCAGCCTTGAATCCTGAGCGATTTTAACGCAGGAAACCTGGCCAGCCTTTCGACTTCGTCCCAAGTGGATAGCAGAGTACCGTTTACATTCAGGAACCTCAGCATTCTAAAGGGATCGTGAGACGACTCGATAGTCATTCCATTGGATTCTGACTTCGACTCGGATCTGTCATAGTTCACCTTGCTCTCAAATATTCTATTTCCCTTATCGTCTGTCGACAAAGTGTGTTCATCTGTATCTAAGTGATTCATGTTTTCGCTATCCTGACCAAGGCCTTCTTCCTTTGCTCGACGGCCATCCTCACTCGGCAAATTTTGATTTTCCTCCAAACCGAGTGATCTGATTGGACACTCGGCGAGGACAAGGCTTTTCAGGTTCGGAAATAGGTACCTGGAGAAATATACGACACCAATGTCAAATCTTTCAGAATAATAACTTATACGACTATTACGACTCAGGAATTTTATTTTGTAATTAAAGAATCTAATTCAATTTTTCAATCAGTAGCATTAAAATCACGTGAGACTTACCCTAATTTCGAGATCTCGTTCCAAACTTCCACTGGATTACCGGTAAAGTGTAATTTTTTCAGCGCCGGATTCACGTTTTCCTGCTTTTGATGATCCAAGTCCACCGTTTTATATTCGTTCAAAGACAAATGGAGTTCTTCCAGATTGTGCAGAAGCCGTACCAGTCCCTGCACCGTCGACCAGGACACTCTGGTGCCGTTCAGCACGAGGTTTCTCAGAAGATCATAATTACCATGTTTGATCTCCAGCACCTCTGCGAGGCAGTTGAAGCTCAAGTTTACGAACTTGATTTTGGGCATGTGCTGCAGGATGCCGAATACTTCCGTCCATTGCGACAGCTTATTCTGCGCCAAGTCAAGCTCCTCGACGTTTTTGCATTTGTTGCGTAGTTTCTCGGCGTCATTACCTGCCGATTCAATGTCGCAGTCCTGGAGTACCAGTAACGCCGGCACCGTATGTCGTGGAGATTTCTTAGGGATGAAGATGCTCACCGACAGGGCGGCTTTGGGCGAACCAGACTCCGCCTCATCGTCTGTCAATGAGCAATCTGTCGTTGAACTGCCGTATTTTAGCTCCAGCGCTTCCAACAACGACGGCATTTTTACAGCATTCTAAAACACCATAACAAACTTATTTATCTGCCTGAAAATTTATGTAATATACATAATATTATTGAAATGCCTGCAACTTCAAGATTTGATTTCTCTATCAATATGTGTCTTCACATTTACAGTTCGTACTTCTTTAAAACTTTTGCACTCTTGACGTTCAAGTATTATTTTCATAAATATCAAATAATCTATTATACTGAGTAATTTTATGGAATTGCTATAGCATGTTTTATTAAGTAGAAACGGTACTACTTTTTTCCATTTAGCTTTGATTTTTCTTCAATAAAATAATGGCTGAAATGACAAATACACTTTTATATATTAAATGCAGTAATTACGAGAGAGCAAATATTTGTCGCATCTAATAAATCGCGGATACGTTATTTTCTGATAACTTTTGAGAAGGATCGAAGCGGTCCATTTTAAAGACGAAAGATGAGATTACACAGAGATTTCGATTTTATAAAATAAATCTTGTTTCTTAGGGTGACCATGAAAATACAAATATGTGCAAGCAAATGTGCACGCTGTCGGCCAAATAACACAAAGCATCGCCGCTATAACCGCGAGAATATAAAAGGAAGGAAAAGGGATAAGGAAAAACCTCTGGAGCCGGTCATCCTCGAGACATGTAGAATCTGGTCTCGCCATATCCGCTAAGGTCACGCCATTGTCTTTTTGCGCAGCGGCCAAGAACCAGTACCGGTTCTCTAGCAGTCGACAAAACGATTCTTCGTGGTCGCGTCTCGACACTCGCCCACGCATACTAGTATCTAGAGAGACAGCTTGAGATAATCCTGAACCTGTCCTATCGGCAAATCTATTCTAAGAAAAATCATCCGTGACGAAAAATTAACGATTGTTGTTGCAGCTGCATGAATGTACAAAGAAAAAAAATATATTTCGATACTCTAAAAGTTGAGTTCGACTCGAATAAAAGGATCTCATCAAGTAGATAGTTAAAATCCTCTTCAGGATCCTGAATCTGTCTTGGGACCCTCTTTTAGAAATCGGAACGTAATTAGAAACGAATTAATTTTTTTTTCAAAAAGGTACTCTGGTGTTTAACAATTCTGAAACTAATTCTGTCATCATCATATTAAATAATCTTCTCGTGAATATCGTAAAGCTCTCTTTAGTGTCACTTTGAATGTTGTGATACTATCTTATCTGGAGCGTGTTTAACGAATATCGCGTCATAGAAAAGCTTTTCAATGACTTTCCATACATATCGCGATTTCTCGAGCGCGGCGATGATACGTGTTGCGACAACGACGTAATTTGGACGAGCTTTCCGATCTATTACGGTTATTAATGCGTAGTCGGATTGCCTCGTCTTCACAATCGGTCTTTCTATGCGTGCTATATACGGCGACTCGGTCATTCGATGCGTCCTTACTATGCATGGGCGACCGCCATTCAACCACGTGTCGCAAAACGCCGCGAATACCAGATTTTAATGCGCCCGATCAAAGGTATTCCCGTTATTATCAGGAGATCGAGAAGAGACTTTTGCATTTCTATTCGTGAAAGTATAACAAGCGAGTAGAGTGTCTGACATGATTTAAAGATATCCAAACCCGTGTTGAATTGTCTGCCGACAAAAGCGAGATGTTTTCTATTATACATACATCACGTCGTTCACGTGTGCGGTATCTCTGCCACAAAGTCCTGGAATTGATAAAATATAATCGTGACCGTATAATAGATTAGCGACTCGTGAGAGTTTATAAGATCACGAGCGCGCTCGCAAAATGGAAAACTATTACGTTATAGTTTGGCGAGAGTCATGTAACACGTAAGGCGTCATTTTCGTTTTTTGTTAGACGCATACACGCCAAATTGCGATTGCGTTTACATAAGAAAAACATTACGATACATCACGATATGTTTCGAAACGTTCTACTAATTTACGTTATGTTTTGTATCGGCGAGCTGTTGTGGAAAGCAATTCTCGCATAATTAATTCAAATTCTATACGACCTACATAAATATTCATCGTTGTAAATGGACGGTGTAACATGCACAAGTTTATATTCTTTCGCTTCTATAATATTTTTCCGAAAGATTTTATTTTCAGTTGAATTCGGGCCACTCATAATTGGTCCAAGGAAAAGAAAACGTTTGTATGAAAATAAAATCGTATATATTTAAAAAAAAAAAAAAAAAAGGAGAAGCAATACAAGAAGTTTTCATTGAAATAATATGGAATCTATTATTATTAATGTATAGTTTCAAGGAAGTCTCCACATTATTATATACCAAGGAAGTCATCTATATAATAGATATTACGAACGAAACGTCATCGCGAAAGCTATAGTGTTCGTTCATCATTTCGCCGGAAATTTGGACACGCTTCTTTACGCGCGGCCTAACGATGTGCAAGGAGTGGTACAAAACCGCGGTAGACGTACGTCAGATCGCGAGGAGTTTAATTCGGGATGTGCTAGTTTCGATTCGCGAGCGATTCTCTTGAATGCGCAAACAGAGGCGTTCGTTGATCGACGTCAAGTAGACGGATCGAATAAGACGTGACTGGCCTAGAAGTAGCAAATTGGTCTAACCGTGTCTAACTCGTGGTTACTCTCCGCTTCCCCTAAGCGTATATATCGGTTCAACGGCCATGCGAAATTAACTTTCTCCGCTCTGTGGCTTCGCGCGCATAAGAAAGAAACAAAGAGAGAGAGAGAGAGAGAGAGAGAGAGAGGGTCTCTAGCAAGACCCCGTGCATTGCACCGCGTTACGGGCGCATTGGAGTCGTGACGGAGGCGCGTTGCTCTATCAACGGGATACCGGGAGTCGCGAAAGTCCGCAACGGTCAGTGGACACGTCTCTCTGAGACTCGCCTTGTTCTGTCGTAAGACAAGAGTCCGCCGCGAGAAACGCGGATAACACCCTGACGCGTTATTCTTGCGGATAGTCTTGCGCACGCAATGAAAAGATAAGTATTATATGTACGCAATCGGAATCAATTTGTCCCGTCGAGATTGCGAGTATCGCACTCGAAACACGACTCGCGTGAAAATGTATTTCGATGGAGTGCTTTACGAGCGCTTTAAGTCTAAGGGGTAGAATCCGCGGATGTTTTTTTTTTTTTTTATTTCCACACGTGCGGGATTTTATAATTTATACGTGATAACGATTGCGTATTTCCTCAGCGTGTTGCTTAACGCGGGCGCTTTAGAATCGTCCGTGAAATCACGCTACTTACAAATCGAGCATACGTCTGACCGGCAATAAAATGAAAAAGTAAGAGTGAAACGCCACATGCGTGGATCTAAACACGGGTTTTTTACGATTTACGGAAGTCGTAAGTGGAATACAATTGTACGAGCCAAGATTCACTCTCTACGTTTGTGTAATTTCACGCTGGTTGCAGATGTATTTCGATTCATAAGATAGGGGTGTTTTAATATGACCGCCGAAAGCGAAGTCCGAGAAATCGACAAATCCAGAGCGGAAATTGTCTGGGACGAAGGTTTGCAAACCATGAGAATCTCAAAACGTAGACGTATAATACGTCAAACATTACAAACATAAAACAACCAAATGTTAGCGTATTATCTCTATATAATTCTCGCGAATAAAAACAATATTAAAATTGTAAAATATAAGGATTTAATGTAGGTATATTGTTTACTTTGTGAGTATAATATATACGAATGATACGATTGTTGTCTTTGAAAGTAAGCGATTGAACCACAGAAATGGATTAAAGTTCAAAATGATAAAATGTTATTTAACTCAAGTGAATGAGTTGCTCCTTTAATATCCAACAGCGTGAAATTAAATATAAGGCTCAAATATACGAGTGGACATATAAAAATAGGTATTTTCGTATTTAGGTGCTTTTCTAAGTTAGTTACATTCTAGTGGACAAATTAAATGAGCCAAGCGAAATGAAAATTGTGCCAAGATAATAGTAAATAGAACATTGATTAGGCACGTAGTTACAACGCATATGCAGTTTGCCAGCGGTAGGCTGGCAATCAGCTGAGTCGCAAGGCTTGAACGGTATCAAGCGAACCTACTACAGCTGTCCCGTTTTCCCGCACGATGGCCATGCGTAACGTAACGCTAAATATATACGACTAGTGGTGACGATTACGAAATGTCAGCAAGAATCGTGGGCACAGTGGGTCAGTCGGGTTGCGTTTGCATGGTACGTAAGCGTCGGAAAAGACACAGCTGACCTTCTCAGCGATTCTCTGTAAACCTCGAGACAGATAAACGTTCTCAGACTTTGCACGTCGGAGGTAATTCGAAAGAAAAAAGATTTAGTTGGGTGAAACGAGTTCCGGTAATCATCTGTTTCACAATATCGTGGCGTGAAATTTTCACGAAACAAATGAAAGCGTATAGGACTAAGTTTAAGCTAGATTTATTTTTCGATTTTTTTCGCGCTTCCGTACTCCAGAGATTCAAGGTCGCCGTAAAAGCGCCATAAATTCGAGTGCGCGGGATTGACGATGCGATAAACTTTGAAAATTTAAAAATGGAATCAAGGTTGAATACAAGAGGTTTGATGAACGTAATATATAATATATATTTTTGCATCTGGATTTTTTATCTGATTCGTATATGTTAAACATGTCACGTGTGTAGGAATTTTTCGCTACACAAAAAGAATTATTTTACTGACGATATCTACTAATTTAGTTAGACCTGAAAATAATTTTGTTGGATCATCAAAATAATTACGTAGAATACTCAAGTACATAATGAGTATGTTGCAAAAAATTTTTACATTCTGGCAATCAACTTGAACGATATATCTTCAATTAGTTTTTGATGGTTTAATAAAATTATTTTCAGATCTATACTTAACTAAATTTTTAGATCTTAGCAAAACCGTTCTTTGTGTGTATAAGAATCTGATTGTTCGTACCTAAGCTGCGCTGTATCTAACAGAAAATACAAAATGCAAACGATGCAGTAAAACAACTCAATCAGCCATTTGCAAGACATTCATACATATTCGCAGAGATAAGTTCGTAAAACAAAGGAAAAAGAAATGAGGAAAAGGAGAGAGAGAGAGAGAGAGAGAGGAACGATGATGCTCGCCATCGTTAAACATCGCAGAGACAGTAATAAACATCACCTCCAATTCCCTCCATTCTTTTTACTTTGCCTTCCGAGAGGACGCTACATCACGGAAATGAAACAACGGATTAGGTAAGAGAGGGAGCTTTGCGCGGCGTGTCCTTTCACCGGTCGTCGCCAAATGAGTGCTAAAAGCGCGAAACTTGGTCGAAACGCGTCGAAGCGGAACGCCACTTTTCCGCCTCGTGTTTGAAAACCGGGGAAATACATTGACGAAAGTCCGTCTGCTCCTCTGCTGCGCAAATGCGAGAGCCGCGGAATATTACTCGCTTCCTCAAGGTTGCCGCGCGCTTTGCTCAGAGAACGTATATTGTGAATGCACGTATCGCTATATCTATATATACCTTCTGCCTGTACCCGCCTCTGTCTGCACCTTTGTTGCACAGGCCGTGCGGAACGGACTCTGAAGTCATTGTTGCTCGCCGCATTCGATTACAGGAAGGATGTAGTTTTTATACACATTTATACGGTTAATGTATCTAATTCTAACAATTGCGTCATGTAACTGTCGAAATTATGTTAAACGCACAATTAAAAAAGCGATACGGTAAAGTTTCGACGAACACGAACAAGTTTTACATATCTTTTCAGATAATATGCGTGTCTAAAAGACGTCGTGAAAAGACATGTCTTAAAGCCGTCTAAAAGACTTTTCAGAGTTGTCTGGGTTATTATATTGTTTGTATCTGTCTTTATGTTGCGCAGATGCGAAGATAATAGCATGTCTTTTCTGATTTGAATGAACGATGTTGCCAATTCAAATAAAATTAATAAATTTACTTGTGAACATACAAATTCTCTCAGGTAAAGTATTTTGTCTTGCATAGATTTTACGACACACAATAGACGCCATTGTCAACGATGCCAAGGTAATAATCGATATAAATGGTATCTTCGATCGTGCTTATCTCATCATAGAATCAACTTTGGAGGCATCCTGTGCAACTGAACGATTCGCTCTCTTCCTCTTGGTTCCTTTTTCGATTCCTAAAAACGCTTCGCATCGACGCACCGCAATTAAATCGACGTATGTATGAGAAAGCGGCGTCGACGAGATGTATACAGTGTCAGAGTGAGAAGAGCGCAGAGAGAAAAAGCACTTTTTTTTTTTCAATCAGATCTCTTGACAGACGCAAATTTCACATCTTTGCATGAGAAAGTTGAGTTTTAATTCTTGTTAAAGACTGTTAGTTTTTAAAGCACACACGAGATCAAGGCCTGTTTACGGTCCGACGTTTATAGAACAATCGTGCTCCACTAAAGTGCTGCGCAGTAGTTCTGGAACACCTGGTGTATACCGGATAGACCGTTCACTGGAACGCTATACATTGAGGCGGACTTCTCCCTTTTGAGCTCAATGCTAGAACTGCGCGTTTAACAGCTCACTGTTACATTATAGATTAAATATTAGCCTTTATGCGGACGATATATGTACGCGACAATTGCAAAGACAATCAAACGCATATATGTCAGACACGTTACAATTGCAAATATAATACGTTATAAACGAAATTTTATCAAACGAACCCGCGAAAAAAAAATTTATATATTCTAAATAAAAGTCTTATAAGTTCTTTATAAAGATTCATCAAAATTCATATAAAGAATTTATAAAGTCTTTATATAACCTTATAAATAAATATATATTTTTAATATAGTTTATATTATAAACTTATTTAAGTTTAATAAGTCCTTATTAAATCTTATTAATGTCCAATTTATATATATTTAATTAAATCTTAATAAGTTTTAAATAAGTTGAATTAATATGTTTTAATATGGTCTTAACAAGTTTTAATAAGTTTTAATAAGGTCTTAATAAGTTGAATTAATAACTTAATATGGATCATTATATGGTCCAAATTAAATCTATATAAGGTTTTAATAAAACACTCTGATATCTCTGCATTATCGAGATAACAAAGTAATTTTATAAGCATTTCAGTACAAATAATCACGTTTCATTGGTGCCACTGATTGTGAGATATTTAGCAACAAATAACTGCGATCTCCGTGATTGCGTATTAATTCTCCGATAATTTGACTCCGATGACTCACAATCAACACTCTTATCTCCCTTGTTTTCACTTTACATCTACGTTGTTTGTTAGATTTCAATTTCATTGCACCCGATGTACGCGCGGCATTAGAAACAAATACTTTCTGCAGAATGCTCAAGGCGGAATCCACTTTCTTTACTGCGAGGAGCAACACAGGAAGTTTCGAATATTCATCCGACAGAAAATCTTACGGAGTCACGCTATCGTAAGCGGAAAATCAGTATCAGCGCACAGGATTTCTTCAGCGCGCACTAATGAAAATATATTCTGGTTGTATATGTTGTTCTTAATCCGTGATCTGTTCGAACATTTAGCTCGTTTACTGGTAAAATAAATCTGATTCGAATATTGGATAAGAGCAATACTGCAAAAAATTTTGATCTTTGCAACATTGTTTATCATACTTGAGTTTCCTACATAATTACTTTGACGATTCAATGAAATTATTTTCAAATCTATATTTATACAGCTTAATTTTTAGATACTTCAGGAAAATCGTTCCTTCCATGAACATAATATCAAGTTCGGCCTTCTAAACTTTATAATTTTGATAATAGACTACGATGCGCAGATACACGCACACGCATGCAGCAGTGAAGAAAGTCGTATAAGATACGTTTCTTGTGAAGATTGTAAAGCGCCATGGTTGAAAAAAATTATGGTGTATCTATATGTAATAATCGACGACGCGATGACACGATATAATTACGTTTTTATCATGGCAATCCGATGTGCCGGATGTCTTCGTAAGTTTTATCCTATCGTCCCAAACGTTCTTATTATGCATTCGTGTTAGTATTTCTCTCACGTTTACATAATATCTTACCGACTAAAACTATGTATATGCAAAAAGCTGTTTAATGCACCGCGAAGACAGACAACTTGGTTGCACAAGGGCATTAAATCATCGGGAATGAAAGGACTGCTGTCAATGGAACGTGGAACTGATTAGATCTTAAACACGTTTTAAAGCGTGATTATGCGTTTCGAAACGATGCGCCGTTGTATAAATGTCAGAATAATTTTGCGCACTTCAGCGCGTCCCGTGATATCGTAAAATGCGTTCTCCAAAAATTTGTATAGATTTTACATTCTGTAACTTTCACCTTTTTGATTTTGTAATTTAACTGGAAATAAATATACGTTGCAAGTTGCAAGGCGAATTATTCTCATCTTGAAATAGAAAAAAGAAAATACAAAAATTCTGCTTTTCCTTGCTCTTATCTGTGACTCATCTTGATATTATTGATATCACAGTAAAGTTAGTCAGTGCTAATTTAATTCCTCTCTCGATTAAAATATATAGCGTTCATCAATCTTTAAATTGGAACTGAATTGTGCGAAATCAATAATTATGCGCAAATCCTTTCTCATCTTGACCTTGTAATATCTTTCGATCAAGGTTGTACAGGAACAATATATATATATATATATATATATTCTCTTTTCATAAAAATGCACAGAATTCATTAAATAATTAAACAGCCACAAGAGACACTAGTCTGACACGTTGGAATTCGATTACGCAATTGATCAAGTGTTTAGAAACGTCTTTGTCAGTAAATGGGTTCGCTGACAGTTGCGTAAAGCTGCTAAAATACAATGGCACCGAGACGAAGACCAACAAGCTCCTATCTATTTAAAACATTTCTTAAATTACAAACTACTAATGTAACTATTAAAGTTTGACTTGTATTTAAATTATGTATTTTTCAGCTGCATTCGTAGGCGTTTACTTTCTATTTCGTTTAAATATTATGCAATGTTTTACAGACGTTATGTTCTACGGTGAATGATCCTATTAGTAATTACATCACTTTAGAAATATAATTTTTATCATTTTATAACAAAAATTGAATCGTGTAACACGACATTCACGACAATTAGAGATCTCAATGCGAGCAAGGGAGCTTAGCCTTCTGGACAAAAGAGAAAGAGAGAGAAAAAAGAGAACGAAAGTAACGGAAAGATGGTTTCTCTCTCTCTCTCTCTCTCTCTCTCTCTCTCTCTTTCTCTCTCCGTTGCAATCATGAACGGAAACAGTGCAATCGATTTACAGTCTGCCGATAGCCAAGCCCATTGCAAAACAGGAGGATTGGGATATAAAACGTAGATATAAGAAACAGAAATCGACCATGCACAACGTGCGCTCGCGTGTTACAATGTTCTCTCTTTTCTCTTATTTATGTGTATCCTGTATATATGATATATCACGTTGCTCTTTAATATCTTTAATGCATCGCCGAGAGGATGACTACGAATAAGCGCAATTGTAAAAGTATTAAATAAAAAGCCAACATTCATTTTTCATAGTCAGGAAAAGGTCCCACGCTGTCTCATGCTTTATATTGCATAACAAATTTAAAGTTTCATCGTTAGATATATATATATATATATAAGAAAGACACGTCTATTTTTTTATAAAAATGATTTGGCTATCCTAAAAAAAGAAACGATTACAAAAATTTTGCGCGATTCCAAATTCGTGGAGGAATGATCACGTTGCTTTCTAAATTGCATTTTCACAAATCTATATATTTGCACATTTTACGATTAAAAAAACCGGATGACTCGCTTCTACGGGTATATATACATACAATAATTGTATAATAGGTTTCATAAAATTGTCATTGTTCTATTGTTAGCGTTCTGTTGTCATTGTTCCACTGTGTCAGCCGTCGTAAAAGAAGGCACGAGAAACGTTGATATTAACTGAATCATCCTGTAGAACAACGCGAGTTGTACGTCTCTCGCTTCTCGAGACGGTATCTTGCAATTAGATCTAATTGTTGATACCGCTCGACGGATGTGCAATCAGCAGGAGCCGATGGCTCTTTCTATATAAGAACCGCGGCTGCTGATCTACGTCGCCACTGTTCGGATGATGCGCGAGTGCAAGGAACGACTTTCATCGGGAGCATCTCCGCGCACGCAAAAAGAGTCTTTTCTTAGAAAGATCTTACGGATCTTATCCATGACACATGCGTCGAACGGTATATCGGCGATCGAATCCATACCGTTCTGTCTTTGGTGGGGCTTGTAGAAAAAAAAAAAAAGAAAAACACGTTTAAGCGCGCATCGTGCTGCGTTAATCGTTTGGCGACGTAGCGTCTAAATACGACGTGACGTATATGATGCAACGATATCGGTCGTGTTGCGTGCCAAGCACGAGCGTTACGCGGCGCGGTCGAGCGCACCGCACTTCCGTATGGCGTAGGGCGCGAGCGCGGAAACTCCCGTATATAGACGGAGATACGTAATCCCCGAAGGGCTGTCGCGAATCCTGCGCGTGTCGGAAATCATGTCAAGGACCAGGGCCGCGAGCGAGCGAACGGGCGGACGGACGGACGGAAGGGGCACGAGAGTGGGCTTCCGCTCTGGCCCTGGACGACGACGTCAACGTCGCTTATTTATTTTTACTCACTGTTTGCGCGCCGCCCTTCGGACCACTCGGGCCGCCGCTCCGCGTTCGCCGTGGTCGGTGCACCGCGATGCACCGCGTCGGAGTATACAAGTTGCTCCGGGTTATCTGCTTCGCATGCGGCCCTATACGGAGTCAGGCAAGCTGCGAGATAGCTCTTTCTGCAGGTCGCGTCACGTAACACCGTCGCGACTTTACAGCGTCACGCGGACTCGGACGAGTTAAACGTACGTCGTCGTTCTCTCGAACGGGGAACGAGTGGGTCGCGCGCGAACGCGCCGTTCGCTATCCAGCGTTGAACTGACTCCTTTGTTTAGTAAACAGAAACAGCTGAGCGACCGACAGTGGAGGTGGTGGCGGCAGCGATAGTGGCGGTGGCAGCGGCAGCGACGGCGGCGGCGGCAAAGGAGGTGGCGGAGGCGGCGGTGCATTCGTACTCGTTTGTACTGTACATTATCGACCGCATTGCGCGTGCGCGATGCCCGCGATCGTGATCACGTGGCCTCGCGCGGCTGGAGAACGGTCGCGGAGCACTTCCGCCGACGATGCGCGCCCGCGAACCGTCGTCTTCAGATTGGCATGGATTTTTTTTCTCTCTCCGAGAACCGAATTTTCAAAATTTTACAAACTTTCACATGCGTGTATACTTTTCTTTTATGCAAGATGCATTTTTGTCAAGAAACTACTACCGGGTGTAGCCAGCTTTTCAGCCACAAAACACAAATGTGAAAAAATTAATAAAACTGAGAACTTTAAATCTTAATAATTGACAAGAAATCTCGAATTAATGTTCTCGAAAATATTCGTCAATTTTCTTCTGCTAGTATTATAAAAAATACATATTTATGTGTTCTAGACACAAATGGAGTAATTTGCAAGCATTTGTTAATGTGCGTGACAATAGAAACGCACGGCCATTCGAAATTCAAATTTTAATGGACGAGTGTCAGAAAAAGATCTTTTTTATAGCTGAACTGTTATACATTTATTGCACTTAAAATGAAATATATAGGTTTGTTTGATATTTGGCTAGAACGAATAAAATTCTAGTTCTGTTGAGTGTAGCAATAAAACAAATCTTTTGAATATACGTGCATATATATATGCACACGTATGTATAATAATTTATATGTTTAAAAAATGGCAAGAAAAAATATTGTCGTGAAACGTGCAAATTTCGAATCTCGTGTGCATAAACGGAGCAAAAAGGAAAAAGTACTAAATTGGAAGAAAATATTCATACAAGAATCAAGTTACGTAACAAATTACATCGTAATGTTCTGTGCGAGCACGCTTTTATCTTGTACTTACGGAAGTGAGAAGATTAAAAGAATGTTCCTTGCGATTGCATCGTCGAACACGGACAGCTATGTTTATTCACTGTGCAATTGAAATGTGGAAGAGGCCAAGAGTAAAAAAAGGTTATACTTTGTACAAAAAATTTAGACGTTGTGTTCCCGAAGCAATATTCATATAACACATGTGATTGTCGTTGAAGGGAAAGTGGACAATTAGCGTTGGCATGGAGATTTTCTATTAAATATTTCTTCTGTTTTATCCTTAATCGCTAGATTATCGATGATGACAGAGAATATTGTCATCAGAATTCTTTTATTACATTTTTTAATCTTAATTTGTAACAATCACATTTTTTTCGTAGTGTCTATTAATCATTTTATTAAAAATTATAAACCACCAGTTAGGATTTGAGTAACTTGAAAATTCTGCATTATCATGCAAAGTGAAATTAAATAAACGTATAGTTAATGTAATTGTAATGAAAGACTGCATCGCATTTGTAAGAATGAGAAAATATAACTTCAGACACGGCTTAGTTTTCAACCTTTAAACAATGCTATATTATTTATCGATACATAGAATTTATCGCTGGTACCATTTGCTAACAGTGCTACATTTATTTCGCCTTTGCTTTCAAAAATGGTCTGTGCGCGTATTCTCTCTCTTTCTCTCTCTCTTTCTCTCTCTCTCTCTCTCTTTCTCTCTCTCTCTTTCTCTCCCATTTCCTCTCTCACACCTGTAAGTTATTATACAAGAATTACATGAATTTCTTTTGCTGTTTGTTTGGATCTCTTTGTATACGCATATTATTTTGTTATAATATCGATTAAATTACAATTAAAGTGATAGATATACTCATAAAATAATTATGTAGACACCTTATTATTATTGCACATCCATATACAATATGTGTATATATATATTTTTTTTTTATATGTAGAGATTAGAGGACTCTTCTCTATTTGTTCGTTATAGGGAATTATTGTTACACATATTATACACATTATTCCGGGTGCCATTTTTTCCTCTTTTTTTTTAAAGGTCTCGAACGATGAGAGAAACAGATCAAGAAACCGGAACGCGAAATCTTCCGGTCCGCACTCTCTACGTTATACAATCCACATATATGTCATTAATCTGCGTTAATTTACCGTCTTATTTAACGCTGCATGTGTGTACACGTACAATAATTACATATACTATACCGGCACTACTATAAATATCATATACAGCCGCCTTACGAAACTAATTAGCTTCTTTTCTTGAGCGTCAAAATTATATTTGCGGCAACGCACGAACGTCACTCAACTACAAGATTTATATAATATCATAATATGACGCATATCTTTTCATTTGATACCAAGGTATTTCAAAGGTTTAGTCAAAGTTTTCTTTCGACGCGTATTTTCTTGCATTCTTCTAAACATTTTTATGCTCAAATCTAATGTTAATCGATAATTACATAGTCAACTCGAGTCCAGATTCTCCAGAGGGAAAGTGTGGCCGTTTCATTTATTTTTATTTTTCCGCAGATCTTTCTTAATAGAAAGTCACATCTGTTTAATTGTCTCCTCTCTCCTCGCTCCAGCAATTTAAAGATTTCTATTCTAGTTTATAATCGTCTAAGTTACAATTTTATTTAAGGTATTCCTATTGTTATCTTATTAGGATATTGCATCTTTTTTTATTAAATCAAAAATGCACGTATGAAAAAACTATATTTTTGTGATGATATTTTTCTCTCATTGCGTTGTGGCTCTAGAAAGACTTCCGAGTTATAGGCTGCAGGTGCAGTCTGCAAACAATGGGTCAATTCTAACAAGTAGAATTATAAGGTTCGTAACTTGTTCTCGTAAAACTTCTAAACGTAGAACATATATGACTGGTATTGTAATTCTATATGCGCATGTATTGTACGATTCATAAACATTTACTTGTATTATAAATCATACGGCTAGCAAAAAAATATTGCATAAAGTTATAAGCATTTGTAAATTCTTAGAGTTGCTTACGGGAACATATTACGCGCTTTATGATTTTGTTTAGAATTAACACGTTACATTTTCAACAATATATATATACGCGAATTGTATTATTGTATCATGTGAATATTACTTTTAAAAAATACCCTAAGAATTAGACAATCGTTTGCAAAACAAATATTATACATTATTATACGAAGATTTTTACATTTGTAGTAATTAACAGTAGTATTTGTAAGAAATTACAGTATTTTGAATATTTTTTAGATTGTAACTTCCAATCGCATTGCTTTATAATTTTGCGTGATATATATACAGAGTGTCCCATTTTAAATGATGACCTCAAATTCAACGCAAAAGAGATGTAAATCCGATCAGACAACCTCCGCATGATACATTTTGGATAATGCTAATGTTGGCGGTACTGTACCTTCGAAGCCTTGTAATTCGAAAAGTACTTAATGAAAAATAATTTCATTATATAGTGTTTTGGAAAGTCAAGCTATAAGAATATGCAATGAAATATAAGGAATTTTATTTAAGAAATTGAAGATGACCTTGAAACAACTTTCCAAGGTCAAACCAATAGCACCATCTTATGTCCCCCTCTAAATCATATAACTTTTGTCTGAAACATTTTTCTCTAAAATGTACTGTTCAAGGAATATTTTAATGCGTCAATTAAAATGATACATCCTGTATACATTTTTCCGTTCTATATAAAAGCAGAAAAGTTGAAAACTTTTAACACAAGCTCCGGAAAGCTCTATATTCTTAAATTAAATCGGAGAAATATTGATTTATACTTTCATGTTGTAAGTATACAACCTGTATACAATTTATATACAGGATGAGGCATTTAAAACAAGTCATCTGAATAATTCGCGCGTTTTTAACAATAGAAGGAAAAGTGTCAAACAAAAGTTGCTTGGTTTCGAGAAGCACATAATGTGATGTTAATAATTGTTTTATAGATGGAGGCGTCAAGGATAGGCAAAGGTCAAATTTGTTTTTTAAATAGAATGATAAGTTTTTTTTATTTACATTCTGAAAAGCATTTTAAAACAAATACAGTGACCTATAATTAAAGGTCATTCAAGGTTACGCAAATACAATAATGGAAAATAATTAAATAGAAAATAAATTGTTTCAAGGCATTCTTCGAATAATTTCGTATCTTCTCTGCTTGTAGGTATACCGCTAATCGTTCAAGCGTATCACGGTATGTAAATAAACATTGAAGTGTGTCTTGCGAAATATATAGATCACCATACATGAAAAACGTATCGACTTTTTTCGCTTCCGTATAACGCATTTCGCAAAACACGCACTTTGATCAATAGATAAATTCAAACTGATCAATAAATATGGATAATGCTATGTGCGAATCAACGTTTATTTACATACCGTGATACCTACAAGCAGAACATACGAAATTATCCGAAGAGTGCCTTGAAACAATTTATTTCCTATTCAATTATTTTCCATTATTGAATTTGCGTAACCTTGAATGACCTTCAATTATAAATCACTGTATTCGTTTTAAAATGCTCTATCAGAATGTAAATTAAAAAACGTATCATACTATTTAAAAAAACAGATTTGACCTTTGCCTATCCTTTACGCCTCCATCTACAAAACAATTACTGACATTGCATTATATGCCCCTCGAAACTAACCAACTTTTGTTTGATACTTTTCCTTCTATTGTTAAAAACAAGCGAGTCATTTAGGTGATCTTTTTTAAATGCCTTACCCTGTATTTTGTATTTTTTTTATCTTAACCCACATTTCCCCTAATTATCTACAAGTTTTCACGAAAAAAGGAGGACTTTCTCGATAGCCACCATTTATATACAAATCTAAAAGGAAAGTTTCGTATATTATATTAAATTGGTCAAAATGCACAACTGATGAGTGCGATTATACATACATATTATATATATATATATATGTATATATATATATATATACTAACCGCTTATCTATATTTGCGTGACTTCGAAGGAACACGCGTCCTAATACTCTATAAAAAGCTCTAGATTACGATATGTAACATAAGTTATTTATTCGATCATAATTGTTACACATTACTATCTGCCACGATGAAATAAAGCAGTACATTCGTTTCAGTGCTCTGCTTTTGCGTTGATTATATGTCGATCAACCCTTAAATGATATCATATGCCAATATTAACATTCATAAGCAACATGATGATAATTACATCATTAATATTGAATGAATAACGCGTAAAAATATACATATATATATATATATATATATACATATACATATACATTTATTTTAATATTTCTGTCCTACCTTTATATACCTCCTATTTTAGCCTACCAAAGGCTGTATTATGAGATACAGCTAATGATGGGCTAAAGAATCTATCAGTTTACAGTGCATTTAAATTTCATAGTTCTTGGTAGAATTCTTGTAACATAATGCGTCAAAAAAGATAATTATTTAAAAATAATTTGAGTTAGACATATTTGACCATGTTTTACACATAAACGAAACTGATAATCTACAAACTTTAAGACTGCGAAATATTGTGGGATTAACTAGTTTATTGTTACAAGTTATCGATTCTAAAAAGTAACGTTACTTAAAAAGTATTTTTCTATTAATTTTTTATAATTCTTTGCATTACTATTTTAGTAACGATATCAAGGATAAAGATATACTTCAATCACAAGAAATAATCTCTGATGAACATCTCTATTCATGGTTGCATTTGGTTTGAGCACTCACAAATTGTAAGTTTTATTCTATATTTATTACTCATTACATGCAAAAGGAAAACAAAATGAAACGTAGCCTTATATTGACAAATAAATTTGATATAAAGTAACTATAAAAGTAACCATTAAATTATAGTTACTAATTACCAAAAGAATGTAAATTAAAATACAGCTATGTAAATAGAAAAAGTAACAAAGTTAAGTTATAGTTATTAAAAAAAGTATGTAACTTTGTTACAAGTAACGAGTTACTTCCCAATCTTGACAAAATTGCTTAGCATTTTAAATGTATAAAGTCCACAAAATAAAGTAATCTTTTTGCGATAATAATATGAAGAACTCTATACTATATTGTAGCTGAAAATGTAAGTCGGTCAAATTCAGTTTCGAAAAAATTTAAATCGAGAAGATTGAGACAATTTGCATTTTATAATCTAAATAAACAGTGTGCATTGGAAGAATCTTCTACGACCATTATTACTTCACATTAACTGTACTTTGTTTCTTCATTACGGTCACTTTAAATTTACTTTACGTGGAATTAGTCAGTTATAAATATAGTATGACTCGTATTTTCAAAGGTTTCATTCATTCTTGGTTTGTTGTAGCAAAATACAGTTACACAGTAAAAAGCGCAATCAAGTTTGCAATTAAACTTTCCTTGACGATTTCATGTAAGGGTGACCACGTGCATATTGAAAAGAAGCAATTCTCAAAGAAAAAAAACACGTTATTTATTCTCTCATCTACGTCACACACTTTCCGTCATGATATACTTCCGCTTCTATTTTTTCTAAATATTACATGTAGATCTCACAAAAAGCGCGAATAAACTTTATCTTTACAGACTTTTTTCACCTGTACAGAACATTTCTCGATGCGATAAAGACAATTATTATATTATTCTACGATTTATTTTTTCCTTTACAATTTATTCCTTATACGCCAAGTCGGACCAACAGGGTTTAAAACTATATGTATATAATATATTGGTTAATTGTGTAGGCAATTATTCACTGCATACATGCTAACATCAAAGCTATACTTTTTACAGAAATATGTAATATACCATCAGCATCACATTTCACGAATTACGTAAGTTATATATTATATTATGATGAGCTTTCAAGCTTATAACTCATAATCATGCGTGATTGTATTAAAATATTGTATTAATGAAATTAACAAATTATGTTATGATATAATGAGTCGTTTATAAAGTGTAATACTTTTAGAGACGATTTTCTTAACATTCTTATATTATAATTCAGCGGTCTAATTTGGATCACGGGTGCTTCTATTGTGTGCGAATTTATATACTACGAATGTAATTCTTCGATTGCATGCCGAAATTTCTTCGAACTTTAAAACGCAACATTAATAAACTACCGCAGTAATATCACGAGTTAAATTGACTAACAATTTAACAATTATTAATGCTGTTTATATCGATCTTACTAATGTTGAATAACCTATTAAAAACTGTAAATAATTAATTTTTCACTGTAAAAAATATTACCTCGAACCCGGATCTCTGGCATTCCGTGCAAGCGTCCTAAGCCTTTAGACTACTTCACACGGAATGCCAGAGATCCGAGTTCGAGGTAATATTTTTCACAGTGAAAAATTAATTATTTACAGTTTTTAATAGGTTATTCAACATTAGTAAGATTGATATAAGATGCGTAAACAGTATCGATAATTGTTAAATTGTTAGTCAATTTAACTCATGATATTACTGCGGTAGTTTATTAGTATTGCGTTTCAAGTCTGCAAAAATTCGACGTGCAATCGAAGAATTACATTCGTAGTATATAAATTCACGCACAATTATTTAGGAGCAACCATAATCTTAGATCGCTGTAGCATTGTCTCATTTGGTTTAAAATTTAGCGATCCGATAAGAATTTATATTCTTATAATTGCACTTTTGCCTTTCTCATAACTTTCCTTCTTTTTGAAGCAGAAAAGTTACCAGAAAAGCAAACACGGGCGAAATCGCACTAAACATATGATGTAAGTATTAACTCTTTTTCATTAAATTTTCAATATCCAAATCACATCGCATATATAATTTCTATCTGCATTCTCTCTCTCTCTCTCTCTCTCTCTCTCTCTCTCTAAATCATTGTGAACATACCAAAACCATTGCACACATTTACTCTCCTAACTTTTACTTATTCCCTTCTAAAATCTATACATACAATGTTTAATGTATATATGTTTACGCTTATTGTTTCAACTTTTTTTCTCTTTTGCTTATAGATCTTAGATACACAAACGCCGTTCTGGATCATACGACGATTGAATTACGCATATTTTGAGATCACGAGCTGCAAACGTTACGTCTTGGCGCAAGCTTCTGTGAAGAATAACTTGCCCAAAATCCGTTTTAGAGATACCAAACTCATATAAATCTCCACAATGCAACTCGAAAAGCTTTGCGCAGTCTTAAAGTGCGAAAATTCGATTTGTATTTGTAAATATTTTGCGCGTATTTTGAAACTTTCGGCACCATGACGAATCATTACACGGTATTTACAGATATTTGCAAGTATATGTGAAGAAAAGTGTCTATTATATAAAAGAAATAATTTTAAGATAATATAATTTACTATAAAGTTACGTAATTTAGTAAGTTACAAACGTAATCAATAAAATTTATAAGAATTGTAATACAAAATAATATAAAACTGTTTGGTAATATTTGTTGCTGTTATTGGTTTGTACATTCATATCTTCACACATTATAGAGAATTTTTTCTATTTTTTTAAACTAGACATAAAAAAACAGACTTCTTTTTACTTTGGATTAAAAAACCGAGTAAAAATCCGGTTTTTATGATAAAGAACTATTTTTCATCAAAATTTTGTAGAAAAGATATAGAATTCATTTCTTTAAATATTCATCGATAGTAAATTTAATATCTACATTATTTCGATATTATTTAATATCTTTTATCTTAGAATTTTATATATTGAGGCAAGAGAGAGAGAGAGAGAGAGAGAGAGAGAGAAAGAGAGAGAAAAAGAGAAAACGTCTTCATTATAAGCATTGTTGCAGTACTCGTAATGATAATACTTTTTCGAAATTGGATCTAACAATAAATAATATTTTTATTATAATTACCGCCATTTAATAATTTTGTTAATCATTGTACTTTGTTTTTAATGTTTACAGGTATCATTACGCAGACATTTTTTGGATGAATAGCAAAAGACAAGTTTTAAAGAATAATATGGCGTGAAATATAAATATTTTGATAAAAAAAGAACTTTCAGGTTCGAAAAAACTGATTTTTACTAAGTTTTTTTATTCGAAGTTGTTGGTTTTTTCGATAATTTTTATCTCTAGTTAAGAATGCGACCTTATCACAATCAAATCAGATTCCATTAAACAGAAGTAAGATTCTATGAGACATTTGTATAGGACTAATTTACGTCTTCGAAAATCAGAGTAGCAATTAACAATTAACAGGCGTATACTTGTTAATGTTAGTTGCATTTGCAAATCTCACTTAACTCCGATATCTCTCCTTAATCTAAATCTTATCAAATAACATATGATCGACGGCGAATTCTTCCGTGTCATACAATCGTCTTAATAGCTATAGGGACTAGAATGAACTCTCTTGTGACCTTTTTCACAGATTGAGAATGCGTTAAAAGAAATTCAAAACACAACTGAAACTTATGTGTCTAATTGTTTAAATACTTTAGTCTAATCACGGAATGGAAGTAACTCATTACTTACATTATCCAAGTTACAGTTACAAGTTACTTTTTTTGTAATCGTAACGTAGTTACATTCTTTTGGTAACGCGGTAACAAATTTTACAGTTATTTTTATCGTTACTTGACACATGATTGGACACGGTTCGATTGAACACAAGCCACTTATAGCGTTTGAGACTAGAAAACCCTAAACACCCGTCCACTGTGATTAATGGTCATCAATTAAAAAAAAGTAACAAAGTTACTTTTTCAATTAATAGTAACGAGTTATTTTTAAAAATTAGTAACAAGTAACGGTAACACTTGTTACTTTTTTTACTCAGTAATTAGTAACTGTAATTTGTTATTTTTAAAAAGTAACTTTCCATTCCCTCCCCCTGCTTATCTTAGATATACATTATAAATATACATTATATGAGCTAAATTATCCTCGAATTTAGTTTTATTTTACAATTACATACGGTAAAATTACGGTAAAATGGTAATTTATTGGTAATTTTGGCAAAACTAATTGTTTTTATAGTTTTATTTACAAATAGACTATATTTCCGTACTTATGTATAAAATAAAACAAATATTTTTTTAATATTTTTAATAGTAATCGCTGATAGAATAACAGGGCTATTTATTAAATCTAAACGTATAACTTAATTGGGACACAAGCTCACTAACCGTTGTCGGATGTCCAAAGTGAACATTTTTTACATGTATGTGCATATATGTATATTATACTTACACACATACATAAGAATTTTCACTTTTCACGAGTTGATTTCAGAAATTGGGGGGGGGGGGGGCAGACTGAAACACGAAAGGGTAACGAAGTTTTTCACGATATTTCTTGTGAATAATGAAATCAATTCCTTATAATGGTCATAATTCTCATAGGTAAACACTCTGTCTCTTATGACGAGAATGCTATCAACACTGTTATATATATAATAACAGTTTTGCTTCCGATGATGAGTCATATAGTGAGCAAGAAATAAAGAGCGATGCGGATTGAAAATTTTAAAATTTTTTACATAATTCTTTGGATCAACATTTTTAAATCTAGCTTTTTATTGTACGTTTTACTTAAAATTATTCTATATTTTTACTTAATGTTTCGATAGTAGTGCAGTACATGTTTATTTTATTTTTAATATATAATTATGTTTTTGTTTTTACTCTAGTAAAGACTCTGTCGCTAGTAAAAACAGTCACTGAATAAAATATGAAGCAAATAAAAATGTTTTTATGTTATAAATTTATGAGGTACGAAAAATATAGGTTAAGACTACTGTACCTATCATAACCGTTCTGTTTTTAAAATTTTAATTAAAAAATTTATTTTAAGTTTCTATAGTTACTATCTACATAGTATCCTAATTATTATATCATTATATATGTAGTATCAAAATGAAAATTTAAATTAAATAAAGCGTTATTAACTTAATGACTAAATACCCTTATATCAAATTATTTTATTATTCTAATTTTTTAAAATTACCATTTTACCAGGCCCCAAAAATTACTGACTAATTTACCAATATTTATCGGATAAATTTACTGTCAGATTGGGTAATTTTCATTTCTAATTGTGAGCTATTTGACTAGTTAATGGATATCGTTTTATGTCCTATATACGGTACAGAAATCCCGTATAATTATATCACTAGTATAGTCTTAATTCTAATATTTGGTGATGCTGCTGCACTGGACACAAGTCGGTAACGTCATATGTATCGACTGAGAAGGATGAAAATAAAACAATAAAAACATAAACTTATGACTAGTCTAGAATTTACACAACGCGTTACAACTACAAGCACTTGCAAATTATTCATGATTACTATTACTGCTAACTCTTAACGAGTATTGTTAAAAACAACTTCTGCACAAGTTTTTATAGCATTTAAAGCATTCATATTAAATTAATATTGTACACAATGGATACCATTGTTCTAGAATTATCTCAATATCTCATTATTATTCACATACTATCTTACAGATTCTAACCGCAGGTTTCTCTACTAAAAAAAAATCATATTACAAAGTTACATAACAAAATTACGTAATTAAAATATATAAATCACGTAACGGATTGTTTTAAATCAGTACGTGACTTTTTAAAATCACGTAAGTTGAAATATATAATTTTACCGTGTTATATATTGAATCATACGATTACGTGAAGAAGCTGAAGACCAAGACTGCTAAGAATAAGTTTTATTATCTTTCCACAATGAATCTTTGATGAGTGAAGAATGGGGTGGAATCGTAATAACCAGCAAAGAAAAAAGGGAAACTTATCCAAAATTACCTATATATATACATTTCTCAGAAGACCGATTCAAACAGATGTTATCTATAATATTACCATTTTCAAACACAAGAGAAATAGACCTTATATTTTTTTCTTATATTTCTATCATTTAATAATTTAGAATTTAACGCAGATAAAATTATATTATAGAGATGGAATTATTTCTAATATCATATAATTTTTCAAACAAAGAAGAAAAGGAAATTTATCCAATATTACCTGTAAGGGTGTTTTTAACATTAGTGCAACCGATGCTATGCACCGACGGGTCTAGCGATCGCGGACCCCCGCAAGAGAGCCTTGGGATCCTCGATCTCTCGCAGAACCTCGCAAGCTCCGATGCGTAATAAAACATAAACATTTATAAACCTTTTGCTGCAATATTGCAGAGATTTGTGCTGTGTAAGAATTGCTTTCAATTAATACCGGTCTTCCTCCCTAACTTTGTCCTTGCTTCAAAAATTTAACAGCCTAAAAACCTATGCATTTTTCAGGGAGTCAATTCAAACAGATCTAATACCATTTTCAAACTACGTGATTATAAAAAGTCACAAACTGATTTGGAACAATCCGTTATATGACTTACTTGTTTCAATTACGTGATTTCGTTATGTAACTTAGTGACGTGATTTTTTTCAGTAGAATCTAACCATGATAGTAAATTTATAACTTAATTAGTATTTACTAGCGGTTAGATAACGGTATGATTAGGTCATGTATAAGCTCAAACAATAGGATATATAATCCTAATGGGGTATACTAGAAAATACTACGAGAATAGGACTAGAATAGGAATAATATGGGATATTCTAGAGAATACTACGAGAATAGGACTAGAATAGGAATAATATGGGATATTCTAGGGAATACTACGAGAATAGGAATAGATGGGTACTATATATCTACACTACTTGTAAATAGCCCTCCCTTGTTATTACCCTCTGATTGCGACGAAGACGTAATTTAGCGATATGTCCTTTCTCTTTGAATGATTTTTCGTTTTAATAAAAATAAATGCTAAATTTATAAACATTCTTTAAAATATATAAAAATTTTTAAGTATTTAAATAAGATATTTCAGTTCTATATAATATTCAGTTCTGTATAGTAATATGCAAATAAAACATTGCCATTTCTGTAATATAAATCAGAAGAATTTAAACGTAGGTAATCCAAATAATTTTGACGTAAATTTCCGGATAGACAATTGTGCCATCTGTTTAAAAAGCACGCAAATGTATTATTTAACAATTTCAATGCATTACGATTTTACCTATAGAAATGTTTTTAAATCTTTAAAACGTCATGAACTCACTTTACGAACACAAAGCTTTCCGTTGCGAGTGCTCTACGACTTAATAAGCTAAATAAAACAGAAAAGCGGTATTGTCTTTCCATATTTCAAATTATTTTCCCTTTAATTATTTACTTGTCATTAGTCGCTATGTTGTACGAGAATTTGAACGAGATGTTTCGTAAATTGCTCGTCGTCAATCATTATTTTGTGAACATTTATAGCAATTGTTTCAAGAATTGGAAAAAGAGTAGTAATACTTAATCCTAAATAGATACCAAACTCCTAATAAAAAGTCGAGAATAATTTATACATTCGCCATTTTTATTCAGGTAAATTATCTCTTCAGTTTATATGGTTCTAAATATCGTAGCGATTAGGCTGAAGATGAAAGAAAAGTGGTGACATTCAATGATTTAATCCCAAGTCTTAAATAGATACGAAAATTCCGGTCGAGAATAATTTACAGTATTCTCATGCTAGAAGTGTCAGGCAAATTATCTCTTCAGTCTGCATGACTCTGATTAGCTTGATCGTTCATTAATCGATGCGTTTACGGATCTTGTAAATCGACAAATTTTAATTTTTACTGATCTGATTCCGTTTCCTTCGATCGTAATTATCGATTCAGCTATTTTTGAACTGATAAACGATCGCGCGAAGCGTATACTTTCTAAAAGGTAGAATGCCATCCATCATTTATAACTATTAGCGAACTTATGAAACATCTCGTGGCTAATTCGTGCGAATTTTCTCTCTGTATACAGACTAGTAACATGTACATGATATAGTATCTATCACCAGTATTCATAATCGGTTCCATATTTAAGACTGTCTGAAATAATTTTGAAATGTCATAAACCAATCAGAAACTGATATACATAATCTTTATATTTAAAATCGTCTTAAGTTTTTAAATGTTATTAATTAATCAGAAAATCGCATTAGCATTTCAAGACATTACTTAAGGCAATCTTGTGATAAAAACGGATTATGAATACCGACCACAGACTTGTATTAACATTTTAAGATATTACTTAAAACGGTCTTAAAATAAGAACGGATTATAAATAGCCTTATGTTAACCGCTTAAACGACTAGTGTATCAGCCATATATAACTTTTTATCAATCCACTTACGTAACTCGCTTCCTTTTTGTAGCTCTTTCCTTTTCCATTAATAATGTACAGTATGTGCAAAAAATGCGACTCTTTTTTTAATCACTATTACGTTAGCTGAATATGACACAATATAACGTCATCTTTACATAATACATAGAGGTATTACTTTTGATACATAATAAAGTTGTAGCAATAATTTTATATTTTTGTTAATCGCATTTAAAAATGTTTAATAAAGAAAAAATATACGATTTGCTCCACGTTCAAGCATCAATTCAAAAAATTTGTCAATTTGTGGGTTGCCACATAAAAGTTTCCTGTGTTTCAACAAGTGCAAGCACATATCGCCAAGAAAACGCAAGAATGGCTACAAGAGAATATGCCTAGATTTTAATCGAAATATTTGTAGCCCCCTAATTCACCAAACTTAAACTCTCTAGGTTATAGTATTTGAACGTTTGTCAAGGCGTAAGCTTATGCTCGTCTCCATGCCAACATCAACTCATTAAGACTGAAATTAAGAAGACGTCGTGAGATATGTCTGATAACTATATACTATATATTCGTAAAATCTATTTCAGATTCCGATCCTGGCTTGAAGCAGTGATCGCAGCTAAAAGAAACTATATCAAATAAATATTTGATAATATATAGAAGGACTAAATATTTATAATTAGATTTCGCTTGTTGTTTGCAATGCAAAGTATAAAGAAAAAACGGTCCAAATCGAGCGGTAATAAGATTTTTTTCTAGAATAAATTTCTAGTTTACAATGTCAATACAACATAAGAATAAAAAATAAAAAATATATAAAAAATATAAAATAATATAAAAATAATATCGAACGTTTCTCGGAACTTCTCTCTCTCTCTCTCTCTTCTTACAAGTCCTCCTTCAGCAATTCTTGTACCACACCATGTCGCTTAGACCGTAAGATTATGCTTTCATCTCTATGACATTGTAACATCGATAAGAATCGCTGAAGAAGGACCTGTGTGAGTTCCGAAACGTTCGATAGTATTTTTATATTATTTTATATTTTTTATATATTTTATATATATTTTATTTTTACGTTGTATTAACATTGTAAACTAGAAATTTATTTTATAAAAAAATCTTATTACCGCTCGATTTAGACCATTGTTTCTTGATATTAAATATTTGTTTCAATCTAATTTGCCCTCGCTTACTCAGTTTATTTAATCAATCCAATAATTAAAATATTAATTGTAAGAGTTGCATTTTTTTGACGCTTACTGTACTAATTATTACAATACGGAGACGATTGATTGCGAACATTGACTTATTCACCGATTATCCATGTTACTCTGAAGAATCGGAATCAGAATCGGCCGGTGCATCGGGTGTTTCTTGGACTTCTGGCGTGGTCTCAGGGATTTTCTTATTTGCGATCGTCGCCGAGACATACGCACCCGGCCCTTCGCCCTGTGTATGCTCAATCCCTACCCTAAACAACGTTTAATAATGGCAGCAATACTTAATTAAAATAAGTCTAATAAGTAAAGAGAAAACAATAAAAAGAAGACTAAACAACTAGGAGCATGTCCCAATTTCCACTTGGGTGTCATGTCATCTTTGTTTAACATTCGGTGAACAACAATAGGATGGAGTGACACTAGGTAAGAATCTGAACCCAACATAAATGTACTGCCTTTATATAGAAATGAGCGGTGCTTATTATTTTAATAATCGAATAATTTGATAGATATGTTGGAAAAGTTTTGAATTCTTGCTATGCAATTTATAATATTATATAATTTATAATATTAAAATAATCTTTTAGAACTTACCTGTATTCGTGACGCGACAAATTTCGAACATACTTTTCTGGGGGTGCATCACTGTCACTGTTTTGAAGACTAACGCTCCTCGCAGTCGTGTGAGATACCTGCGTCGCTGGCATCGTAAACTCTACGTAACAATATTCCGAGAGATTTTCCGGGATCTGGTCGTAGGAGGTAAGAGCCATACGGCAAACCAACTGATGCGTCGTATACGCACCTAAAAATAACCGCAAATAACCGAAATTGGACAACAGCCAGCAGGAATCATTTGGACGATGATTTGAATATGTGTCAATATATTTAAACTATTACACGTAATGCTTCTACCACTATGCAGAACCTAAATTGCAAACCTAAATATTCTTACGTATAGTAAATGTATTGTTCAAACTTTCACAGAATTCAGTTTTTTAGTTCAATATACGTGTATATGAATAGAAAAATTTTTAACAATGAAACAAATATAAGAGTAATTTATTCATTTCAATTGATGCTAGTGACACCTAGAAAAGTATAAGCATTATAAGCAAATCAACTTTTTTATTCGCTACTATTTACATTGATGTTTTTACGTTTTCTGTGATTGGCCGATCGTTTATGTCTTACTATTTATATTTTTTATGTACTATACTAGTTTAAGTAAAAAGAAAATATAGGCAAGTACCTTGACCCTCTTTTGGTAGCCTGGGCATCCTCCATACGATGGCTCGATGTTGATGCTCATATTTCGCCTGGCCGGAAGTTACCTCCATCAGCTGTGGTTCTAACGTATCGACAGCACCCAAGAATCTCTCGATACCTTTAATCTTCCCTGTTCTTCTATGTGCTGATTTCACCGAGCCATATCTGAAGTGCTTCTCCACCCTGAAGAGATAGATCCAACACTCAGGGATAGGAAAGCGAACCATCACGTCTTCGCATGGTATTTGGCCCAATTTTCTAGATGCAAAACCAGGCACGAGAATGTCTGCTCTCAACTCCACCTGATAACGATAAAAAAAAAAAGATCAAATAAAGCAGCCCCAATAATGAGTCACTATGAAAATTTGTTGCACGTCGCAAGAATAAGAAGAATGAAGAGAAATTTCAACAAAAAATTTTACATAAACTCCAATATAACATTTTTATAATAAAACGGAAAATGACAATACTACCTAATATAACAGATAGAAGAAAGATACGATGTGGCTAAAATCAACAAGAAGTCTTCGCTTTTATTTAAATACTGTACGGAAAGTTTATTGAAGATATAGAAGAAGAGAAAATTACCTTGTTCCCGGTAACACACATAACAGCTTTTAGCTGAAGCGGTAGTTCTCTATTTTTAGGCGGTCTTACGCGAAACCGCATCAGTTCAATGTAACATGCATCAGGCGGCTTGAACCTTAGAAGATATATGTTAGTAAGGTATTAGTTGTAAAATTTATTTACAGTTTTACGTTGATTAGTTAAAGGTTAGCAAAATTGTGTTAGCTTTTCAAAATAAATGTAGATTTTATACATTATAAAGAATTTTAAGTCTATCGTTACTAACATGCTTATTTATAATTGCAATGAAGAGATTGTTAGAGTTATTAATATTTATTATAAAAATTATCTGAAGAGAAAGTGTTACGCTTATCAATTTTACTATTGCAAAATACCTACTTTATTATCCTTGATTTTTCGTATTCGTCTTGTTGAACGCATGAATGGAACTCAACGTTCTCCAGACGAATCCATTCTTCCGTTACGACGGGGATGATATCGTGCCTACCAACGACCTCTTTACCTTGTCGCCACATATCATTTATACCTAATTCTATGTCGGGCATACCTAAATAATAAATTGAGTTTCTTAAAAAAAATCTAAATTACAAGAACATAATTTTTCTATTTATTTTTGAAATGTAGCACAATATATTTGTAATCGCTAGGATATCTACCAGAAAGGAAACCCAGGAAGAAAAGACGAACGCGTGCGATTTGCTTGTCTACATGACCTTCCGCGTTCTGCTCGACGTATAGCTCATCTACGACTGTTACTTGAACTTCCTCCATTTTATAAGTTAGAGCCCGATCACGATGCGCCGGTAGCCTGAAGAGAGCTTCCTCGATAGCACAAGAAAATAGTTTCATGTCCTCGTAACATTGAGAACCAAGTTTGAATAACTGAGAGATCTGCACACAATCCACATGAAACATTTAATGGAAATTAATATAGACCGTTGCAATTATATTTGGATAGTATATATTAAAGTTTACTTTTATTAATAATCTAATATTTGATTGAAATTATATTTCATCAAAACTTTATTTTTATCTATCATCTAGGTTTGACACGTTATTACCAATTTTTTTTTTCGGTATATTGGTGTATATGCAGTGTGTATGTATGTGTGTGTATATCGAAAACTGTGTGTAACAAGAAAAAAATTTACCTGAGGTGCATGTTCAACAGGAAGACCCAATTTCTTCAAATCACTTCCAAATTCTTTGACGCCTTGATAATCCCCTTGAATAGCGTATGCTGCAAACTGGCTAAGTTTATTTGTAAGTCGTTCCGCTTTCGTAACCTGGCCAGGTCGCACGCCAGGTCTTTCCTTATAAAAGATATATTGTAGCTTCACTGTAAAGATCTTCCCGTATTGATCAAATTGTTGAGCGCCAATGTCTGACACCGAATAACAAGCAAGCAGAGGTAATTCTTGAAACGGATCTTTATCGTCTTTATTATTAAACAACTGAAGACTCGGATTGTCACCCTGATAAACCAGCTTGACGAAGATCTTTTTCCAAAAACGTTGTCCTGTGATTTTCTTTTTGTTCGGCTGTCGTAACTGCATCTCCCAACCGTCGCCGGTGTAAGTTATTCGCGGGAAATCCTCAAGCGGTTGACTAACGTCCTCATCAAACAAAGGAGTAGGCGGTGTTTCCTAAAAAAAAAAGAAAAAAAACATTTTGTTTCATTTATAGGCATATAGAAATTAATCAATATGTTTTAAACATCGCGCAATTCTTTTATATTTTTACTACGCTTTTAATCTAATTAAAGAATGAAAGAAAAGGACTCTTTGCGCGTAAAAATATTTGATTGATATTTGATTGATGCAGAAACAATTTAAAATAATGTGACGTATAATGGCTTGTTTAGTGCGAATACCTGAGAATCCGTTCTAGCCATTTCGGCTGTCTGTGCAGTTTCAGATACCACAGCATCTTGCGCGATTCCAGATTTATCGAACGGATTGAAACGCGGCGAAGAATCCGTGTATGCAGCGATCTGCGGACTTTTTGGCGGCGGTGCTAACGTAGGTACAGGACCGCCTTCTATTGCTGTTGTCTGATCTCCTTCTTTTGGTCTAAAAGATAAATAGAAGACTGATATTATGTATGCATTAACGTTAGAAATAATATTATTATATTCTTGAATCGAAATGTGTACAACAATTTAGACAATAATATAAAAATTAATAACTTTTTGATGTTACTATTAAAATAAATATTTCACGATTAGCATCAGAACTAAATTAATCTGAAATTTCTTAATTTCTTTCTTTTTAGCAAAAGTCAGTAACTTTTTTCCTTAACTTACTTGATAAATACACTGAAATCGGGTCCCTCGTCCGATTCCGCAGACTCAGATCTTTTCACTTTCGTATCTGGTGGAGGAGCCGTCATACTCAAGAAGGAATCAAAACCATCAGATTCTCCAAAACCAGTGATCGCCGCTTCCGAGCCAGCTACTGATGAGTCTCCCCAAACTGAAGAGAAAATGGTTATAAACAGTTGAGTTAAAATATAAAATTGCAAGTTGTCTTTGTATATACATACCATCACTGGAAGTGTCCATAGCGATCGGTCCGCCACCGAAAGCATCCAGAAAAGGATCTCCACCATTGGTTTCCGGTTCAGCAGCCCTATCAAATTTGGATGCGAAAGCATCGAATGAGTCGCCAGTATCCTCGATCGCTTTCGTCGTAGCGGCAAAGTTATCCAACTGTTCTTCGAGTCTGTAAGCCTCGTTCCCAGGAAATTCCGTTCCAGGGGTCGGACTGGAGATCAGGCCACTGCTGACCTCCTTGATCGATTCTCCGAAATCACCGAGTAGATCCGAAGCAAAAGCAGACTGCGTAACTTCCGACGGAGCAAACAAAGGCTGAGCTGCAGCTACGAAGGGTGCAGGAGTGGTTTCAACTATGCCGAAGGGCGTTGTCGTGGTTGTATTGGTCATGGAGAAAAAGTTTGCATCGGTACCGCTAGAAACCTGTTCTACTTCTATAAAAAAGAATATATATATAGAGTTATGTAAAATACAATGAAATTAAAGCAATTTAATATTATGCTAGATAAATTGATTTTTTTACTTGTATATTGTATTTCTATTAAAAAAGAAGAGATTTTCTAACCTTGGAAGAGTTCGGTGGTCGTTGTTAACGCAGGTTGAATCGCAGGGACAGGTTCTGCGAGGTCCAAGACAGTATCGGATTGTCCAACGTCTGTTTCTATGACCGCGAAAGGAGTCGCAGAGGTCACTGAAGGCCGTTTCTCATTACTAATAATATCTTCCGGATATTCCATTCCAAAGGTAGGCTGCGCTTGCGGTATCACTGTCTCTTCACTCATACTCGCGAAGGGATTGTCTTTGGTAGTAGTGGTCATCGAAACTCCGGTGATGAGACTAGTGGTATCCGTAGTAGTCATGGAAGTAGAGAAGATACCAGTCGAGGTGACTTCAGAAGGCGCATCAAAGAGATCCATGATGTCTTGATTTTTTGGCGGCTCAATAATTTTATCATCTGGGATCAGATCCGGCACATTGCTGTCGACATCCAGAAGATCGGCAAAGCTATGCTCCGGAGTAGGTGACGGGGAGTGCATCAGCGTGGGGCTGGGCGTTCTAGTTGCTTGCAAACGATCCAGAAGATGGTTTGAGGTAGCGTCCATTGCTCCCGTAACCGACAATATCAGATCCTTCGTGTTCTTGGCAGGTGGTTGTACCGGTGGTTGCGGTATCGGTGGTGGTTGTGGTCTCGGCGGAGGTGGTCTCGATGGTGGCGGCTTTCCATTCCTCGACGGAGGTGTTGCCACCGGAGGTGGTTGAGGCGGACTAGAGATCGTCGTCGGTTGTTTCTCGGCTGCCGTCGTCGTCGTCATCGTACCAAATAGATCTACATTTGTATTATCAGACGTGACGAAAATATTTGATGGTTGGCTAGTGAATACGTTGGTTGCTGGCGTATTAGTGTCAGTGATCGCTTCGAATCCTGTATTCGGAGCAGTACTTTCAATGCCAAAGGTGGCAAACGGATTTGTAGAATCGACGGATATTGGCGGTTCGTATGCTGTTTGGTCGCTGCCGAAATTTAAAAAAGGATTTTCTCCCGCGCCGGAAGTTGCCGCATCGGTGAAATCTTGGAGGAAAGGATTGGAAGCCTGTGGGGGCAAACCGCCCCCCGGTTCCGTCGCATAATCATCCATTAAGAATGGATTACCACCCTTGGGATCCATGATTAAATTGACTTAAAAATCCCGATTAAGATTTAACTGTAACAATTGTTGAAACTTGAGCGAAGTCTTTTGAACTGCACTTTCATAAAAATAGAATTGATTGATTTTAGTTTATTTTGTTTCTATTCTGCGTGTTAGGCAGATTCTTGATACAAATTTAATTCGTCCATTAACACAAGCATTTTTGAAAATGTTCCGTTAGATTATACTATATATAGAATTATTGATGATATAAATAATAAATAGAGCATAAAGATTTCTTTTCGAGATTCTTCACACAGCTTTAAAAGAAATAATCAACTTGCGTACTCTTAGTTTGAATAGCTTAACAACGAGATATTCAAAAGATTGCTTTAAAGATTCTGAAAAAATAGAGCTGTATAACAATTGATAATATTATTTCATTAATTCGGATTCGAGCAGTTTCAGTTCGGTCCGTCCAGGCTCGATAGTAGCAAAGCTAGTATCGAAGGGATCCACGTCGTCGTCTAAAGTAAAATCTTTATTCTGAAGCGGCGTCAATACTTTGTCGCCGGGATCCTGTCCGTCCAAAGACAAAAAGTCTTTGGACTCCTTTACTTCGTCCGCTCTAGGATCGAAGTCGTCAATTTCCGGAACAGTCGATGCTATAATAGGTACCACGGTAGGTAGAACAATGGAACGCGGTGGTGGTTGTTGAGGAATTTGCTGCAATTCACTCTCCAATATCTTTAACTCCGCTTTACCGGGCAGAATATTCGTTGCGATAGAAGTGTCGAAAGGATCCGTATAGGAGATCTCTTCTTCCACGATAGGTTTACTCTCGATTTTAGGTGTCAGAGGTTTTGCATCGACTTCGATTTCTGCATCCAATAAGCTCTCCTGCCTCTGAGGTTCTTGTCTTGCTATCACTTCCTCTTCAACCTTTTGTATCAGCGAGGATTGCAGCTGCGCAAGTTTTAGATTGCTCGGTGCGAACGAGGTAGCTGTGAAATCGCTCTGTCTTCTGATTGGTTCTACGGTAGACCTCGGATCAAAGTCGTGATCACTCAAACTGTGAGGCAACTTGGGTTCCTGCCTCAACAATTCCGACTCGATAAGCTTGAGCTCGGTCTTGCCTGGCGCGACGTTATTGACGAAACTCGTGTCGAATGGATCGACGTCTATTTCATCGTCCTCTACTGGCAACGACTCTTCTATAGACTTCTGGGAGTAGTACGGTGTCAGTGGTTTAGAAGGTAGTGTCTTCTCCTCTTCGGTAGTCGCGAGAAGGTCGGGTCTCTTTGACGGCGTCGGCAATTCAAACGCAACAGCTTTGGTTGGAGCTATTTCGAGAACTTCCGGCCGGGAAGCCTTTCTCTCGAGATTCGTTGGAGTCGCTTCAACCTTTTCTTCTTCCTCAAAGTTAACAGTAAACACAGGCTTAACTGGCGCAAATTGAACAGGTACGGATGGTCTAGGTGGTGACGGTTTTGTAGGAAGCTGTTTTACTGATACTTCATCTTTCCTTGGATCAAAATCGTTATCGTCTTCGACGCAACTGTTTGATTGCTCACCGAGTAATTCTTTTTCTAAAACCTTGAGTTCTGTTTTGCCGGGTGGAAGCTCTTTCACCGCAGACGTATCAAAAGGATCGACGTAAGTGATATCTTCGATGGGCGCGATTGGTTCATCTGCCAATTGACTAAGATCAGTAGTCGAACCGCCTAATAAATCTTTCTTTGATGATAGCAAACTGTCATGATCATCTTTCTGTTCAGTATCTAACTTCAACAGACCAGTTTCGTAATCTCTGTTAAAGCCAGCGGGATCTGTTAGTGATATAGATACTTCCGAGACAGGCAGTTCTTCAAGTTCCTTCTCAATAAATTTTAGCTCTGTTTTACCTGGTAATATATTATCCGCGAAGGTAGTATCAAACGGATCGGCTTCGTCGACAAAGGTAGCCGCTTCGAAGCTGGCCTCAATTATCTCTGTTTGAAAATCAGTTGTTTCAGGCTCTTTTGTGGCAAATGGATCGTCAACTTCCTCGAGACGAGTTGACTCATTTGGCGAGGCGTTTATGTCAAATTCAGCATCATCCAAATCAGGAATTTCTTCTAAAATCGTTTTCTCCTTCAAAACTTCGAATTCAGAAATATCTAGTGGACCATTCGATGTTTTTTCTGTCGAGGCTGCATTCTCTTGAATAACTGTAGGAATAACAGGGCTGACTGGTCTTGGTAGCACAGGCGGTAATTTCGTCAAATCAACGGGAATATCAGGAAGATCGCTGTCGTCATCTAGCAAAGTCTTTTCTACTTCTGTTGGTTCCGCTAAAACAGTTTCCGCCGACGGTTGTTCCGCCTCGTCAAAGTCGTCTAACAATAGATCTTGTTGAATTCGAGGTCTTCTTCCCTTGGTGATCTTGCAAGTGCTTACATAATCAATTCTTCCCGATAATACCTCAACAGCATTGCCTAAACTGACTAACTTATTACCCTTTTTATCAACTGTACGGAGAACCTTGTCGGCGTTGGTGGTGTCGAAGGGATCGTCCCCAGTCTCTTCCTCGGTCGGACTGTCTGGTATGTAAGCTAATTGAACATCGATGTTTTGAAGAACGTCGATGTAAGTGGTGTCAAAAATATCCTCCTCGGCGGAGTCCTCTGGCTCATCTTCGTCCTCTGGTACGTCTACAAAACCGTCCTCGTTAACTAGTGGTTTCTCTTCCTTTGTTTCTTGGCCGTCGATCTCCGGCGGTGCAGCTTCGATTGGATTACCCTCCTTGTCGAAGCCTATCCACCTCTTCGAAGATGACTTGTTGGAATCCTCTTGTTTTGCTGTTTCCTCTGGCTTCTTTTCTTCCAACGGTGCCTTTCGCTGGAAGAATGAAGTAGACTTTATCCGAGAGAGGTCATCTTGAGTCTTCTTCAAAACCGAATCGACGCCAGCAGTCAAAGCCTGGAACTTTTTCCACTCGTCAGATCCGGTACCTTTGGCTGATTCACCGGCTTCCTCGGCTTTCTGTTGGGCCTCTGCCCGCTCGCGCCGATAACGCTCGAGTTCCTCCGGATCAAACTCCTCCTCTTCCGCGCCCTTCTTGCCCTTCTTCGGCTTTTTCTTCTTCTTCAGCCCCTTGGCTAACTTGTGCATCCTCTAAGACCTACTGTGGTGCGTGAGAGGCTCCTGAAAATAGAAATCCAGATTATTGCATAAAAATACGAAATCTACTGCAATCTATAAAAAAAAAATATTTCTTCGATGATTACGAAACATAAGTAAAACATTTTTGGAAAAAAATCACTTTTGTTATATTTTTACAATTATACTGTACAATTTCATGAATAGGCGGTATAAAATACTTTATATTTTTTAGGATTAAATAATTAAAATTTCTTAATTACGCTATGTTCCTACATAATTAAAACACGAAACGTCTTAAAATTCATGGAGTCATTAATTATAATAATTTATATATTTCAAAATAGAGAATGACAATACGGGATCATTGTCAAAAGAGGCCAATCGATCGTAGTGCAGCAAACCGAATGTTTTGCTCCCTGGTCTTCAATTCAATTCCATTTGACAAGCAAAAATAGTGACCGGTCGAAATAAAGGCGAAATATTTCTTGGAGAGGTGCTCTTCGAATGACATTTTACTTCCTCACAAATGACTTGCCAAACCTGTCAAAGTTATCGAAGACAGTTAAAACTTTATATAGAAAGCCGATAAATTAGATTCTCACTCGGAAACGTTGTTCGTTACATTTTTGTTGGAATTTCAAAATAATTCCGTTATATTTCAGCGACATTAACTTGCAACTGAATTCGGTAACAATACGATACATATTCCACGAGAATGTCTAGAATTGTACATTATTATTCACAACGCACTATGCGAGTGTGAAAGTAATAATTTACAAATATTTTTGATCACTTTGCGTCTTATTATCTTATGTTAAGCTAGACAAAAATGCATCATCGTGATAGATTACAAATTATGTACATACACTAACGCTCTGATAAGCTTATAATCGCATAACACACGTGCATATTTGCATTTTAATCGAACGTGCATCAAACTTGCAAGTATCGATAGAATTTAATTAATATACCGGCGTGTGATACAATAGCGGATCATCAATAAGACGATAAACGTATAGTACTTTCTATTTTCAATATTCTCGCATGGCAAGCTTCGAGAAAAAATCGTGAACTAAAATGCGTCAGTTGATGGAAGAGGTACGCATACTAAAGGGGATAGAGAGGATAAAATGAAAACTCTCTGATCATAAACTCTTAAATGTGACATTTTTGTCTTTCGTACGTGACCTACGTGCTATGCACTACTCTTTGACGACGGTAAGAGCATCCTTTTATACGCACAAATCCCTCGGTGTAGTTAGGTTTTCATCACGGATCGCTGAACAACTCCGGCTATGAATTAGCCCTAGCTGGTCTACACTGTAGTGATGCACATATGTATGTGTCACGAAATTATAATCGATACGCGAAAAAGATAGCGAACTGATTCCGGCAACAGATAAAAATTTCTGATTCTGCACCGGTAAATACTTTTATAAAATATTGTTATACCGCAATTAACGCGCTTTCTCTCTATTAATATTAATTATTAGAGTTGCAGTCTAAATTTTAAAATAAAAGCAGTTAAGATATAAAAATGAAATTGTAAATCAATTTGGCGTTTGTTCTTGTATAAGTAACTTAAAGAAAATGTTTATCAGAAAATATTAAATTATCACTTTTGCACATAATATATATATTTATATCTATTCCTATATAAAGTGCGAATATAACAAAAAAATACTACATTAAATAATCTAAGAAAAAAAGGAAATATCCAGTGATATTATGATCCATATCCAATGATGAAAGGCCATCATGAAGAATTTCTTGAATTTTATCGTTTAAATCGAACCGATTCCTATAAGACGTTCTAGATTAAAGCAATCGAATGTGACATATGTCAGCGCTTCTTTTTATGCTTCTTCTACATACCCAAATGGAAATAAATTATGCATATCATGAATATTTAATACACTCTGACGCATTTTTTCGTTAATTAAAATCCGAGTGTTCTATCTGCTCTTATTTCGTTTGTCAAATAACATTTCTCTAATACCGTTCAATAATCATGTATAACACAAGACATACAAGAAATAGGGACAGCTTAGTACATGACATCTTTGATAATAGAGATGTTATTTAGATTTAGTATAATTGAGATACAATTAATGTTGTTAATAAACAAAAACTGAATTAATTTCAACTGATGTTTTTAATTATAATATACTTATACAATAATATTATCGTTACTATATGAATTTATATTAGTTATTATTTATTTACTAAATATATTGAAATGAATATATTTACTTAAAACTTTCCTATATATCATTAAAAATATAGAATATGTCTCATATCTATCTTTAATGACTAATATAATGTGGAATTTTAAAAATTACGTAACAATATATAAATTATAAGTATATAGATTATTCTTTAAAATTACATCAGATTGTCCAAATAATAATTTGTAAACTTTAATTGGACATCTAATTGATAAGAAAACAAATAATAGATAACACGTCTGCAATTTTATATGTAGTCTTTCAATTACGCGTATAATAAAGTTGACAAATAAACTTTTTTAAATTTAAAATAAATAACATATTTATCGCATTAAACGTTAATATTATTGTATTTGAGTTAATTATAGTATGCGATTTTATCAGATTTAAAACAAATAATTGAAACAATAATTAAAGGGCTAATAAGAATGCAGCACAGATTACGATATGTAAAAATCTTATTAGATTTTTAATCAGTATCATACGGAATAGTTAGTGACTTTATATTATGTCATGCATTTTTCAAATTATGCGGAAAATAAAATATAGAAAAAATGTATGAAATTATTTATATGTTTAGGAAAAAATTTAAAAAGTACTACAAGGAAAAAGCAATCTCTCGTGCGTCATCGGACAATATCCGTTAAAGTTCGTCTTACTCATTATTTAATTAGGTCATGCCGTCAACGAAAAGATTCAAATTCAATAACCAATTGCATCTGTCATAAAGCTATTGTAAGTAAAGGTAGGGTAGTGTATTAACTGTAACGATATCCCTCGGGGGCTCTACCAGCAGTTGTATGCACCTGTCACTAACACATTCTACCAGAAGTCTGTCACGAGATTTCTGAATAAGGGAAACTTGAGAGTATATTAATTTCGATTGTATCTCGTTTCTCGATTGTACATTTTGGCAGTTATACAATATAATAGTAAACAAAAAACAGCTAGCGATATGAACATGTCTATTTTACATGCCTACAAAAAAATTTATCTTAAAAGCTTAATAATATAATATATAACACTTTTATAAAATGTGGTTTAAATCAAAAATAAAATTGTCAAATCAAAAAGCATAAAAACCAATTTTATGCTTTTATGTTTTTATGCTTTTTGATTTGACAATCTTAATAATATATTATATATTATTTACAAATTATAAGATAAATGTATACAGATATTCGATCCTTTTATCTGTGAGTTTTCTCGAACAATCTGAAGAAATTTTTTTTGTTATATTAAATATGGGAGTACTTACAACTTGCGATGCAACAAAACTCTGAGAAATGATTTCATCAAAGGGAAGTAACGAATTTTCAAAAATACGAGATAATACGCAACACGCGGCGATAAAAATCAATACTCTATAAACGCAGTATTTAAAGAGAAGCTGCTAAACGCTTTCCTGCGGTGCACGGGTGCAGTCGATCACCGAGACACAAGATGGGGAAACGCAAACTGCCGAAGACCACTTTTCCCGCACCGTGATCGATCAGGTCTTCTAAGTCTCATTGCAGTCCACCGTGTATTAAGTCTTGCCACAGTAGTCGCTGCTGTGTCAGCCACATTCATCGAGACACGAGGGACTACGAGCGCCTCAGGAAACACGCGAGTGCTTCGCCGCATCTAATTTTATCTCTACCGAAGGAGTTCGAAAGTAGCGCCATGCTGATAATTTGTACTTTGCATGCAGATTTTAGAGAACCAATAGATAAACGTTTGAGTTTCTAGAGGGAACAATGAATTATTGCGTGGTGCTAATGATATTTCAATTCCTCGAGACTTTTCCGAAGACAGAAATTTGTACAAGCAACCGTATTAAGACTTTTCAACCATTCAAGTTGTTGATAACTTACGTTTAAACGCAAATTTAACTTGGTACAAATTAAACACACTCGAGAAATTGAAAAAAGATAAAAAATAAAATTTATATGTCCATTCTTTCTATTATATATCCAATAAAATAATGACTATAGTCACTGGGATTGAAGTATATCATCAAATAATCGTATAAATCAAACTTGAAAGGCAATTATACGGTCTTTGAAGCTAATACTACCAATAGGAGGCCAAAGGAAGATCAAAAGAAATAAGTACTACAGATATGTGAAATCAGATGTATGATTAAATGCGATTTACGATTAATGATGCTTCTTGTGCGGCATGCACAGAATATTAGAAACATAACATTAAAACGACCCGATTTTACTTTCCGATTTTATAATTTCCATCTAGGACGTCTATTACTATGTAAGCTACGGCATGAGAGCCATGTACCATCGACTTGTGGCGACATTAATTAAACGTGCAACTAGTAATCGTACATACCACGATGGAATTCAGCAATACGTCTAAGATTGTCTAAATTTCATTTAGAATTATAGTATATGCGTTTCGTCCTAATCGCGAATAAGTGGACGGAGGGCTATTTTCGATTTGGAGCAAAGCAATGCGCATAATGACGATCATACGTCGGAAATAGTGACACGAGATCAATGAACAGAGGTGCGATCGCCTGTTGCAAGCGCAAAAAATTTCGTAAATTTACAACAAATAAATGGCGACATGTAAATGCGCTGCGCGATTACAGGGAGATGCCGGAGTAGCGATCAATCCGGTCGAATATGCGAGAGCGCCCGCCGTTCACCGGGGGTGGCGGACCTTCGTCCGCCTTTCGGCGGCGGCTTCGCTAAACCGGGATCGTGCAATACTTACGATTTCAGCCTCATCAGCCACGTTGATACGACACACATTTTTTTCGCGTCATCCCGCTCGACTTGGGTCCCGGGTCGCGGCTCGAGGTAGCTCGGTACTCTCAGCCGGCGTAGTTGGTTCGTGAAAGAAGAACGACGACGACGACGACGACAGCAGCGGTAGCGATGTCGACGACGGCGACGGCGGCAGCGGCGGCGGCGGCGGCCGCGCCGGATGCGGAAGATCGGATAGACGAGAAGTCGGAGGCAACGAATTACGCAAATGAGTTATTTGCTGAGAACGTGAGCGTCGGCGACGGCGAAGGTGGCGGCGGCGGCGGCAAGCGTCGATAGAGACGCAAAGGCCGTGCCGAAAGCGAAGGCGACTCACCTCGTACTCTCCTGCGGGCCGAGCTATTTTCAGCATCGATCCATTTCCATCGGAGAAGAAACATGCGCACGGCCACACCACCCACCGCCCCCGACGACGACGGTAGCGACGGCGGCGGCCCCAAGAGTTGGCGGCGTTTCCTGTCAAAGCGATATGGAATCGCGACCAACGAGATTTAAGGGTGAAGGGTGATGATTGGAAAATCATGATACTTGGGTTTTGATAATGGCATCAGGGAGTAAAGAACGAAAATCATCTATTAATCTGGGAGGCAGCTCGATTTTTCATCATTCATTTACCAAATTTACTCCATAAATTTTATTGTCAACCCAAGTAAATGGTTGCTGAAATGACGGTCTGGCCGCTGGACAAGGCAAGACGATACGTTCTTAGACTTGTTAAAAAAACAATGTATTTATGTTATATAGAGTACCAAGACTAAAACTTTTTTTACTAATTGCCGACTTTATTAAAAATGATATAATCATAAGCTGATAGCAATCCTTTAGCGTAACATGATGATACATCTTCAATCATGTAAAAAAAAATAATGCCTTAGCTTTGTAATAGCAAAGTTTGAATTGTTTATATAATGTTAAGTTAATAACTTAATAAATGTAAAAAAAAACAGTAGTCTAGCCGGAACGAAAGCCTTTGGGAGATAATAATGACGACAGTGGAAGTTCTTGATGGAACGTCAGTAAACATCCTAAAACGTTTGTCATTGTGATATTATATCGTTTTTAATAAAATCAGTATCTTGTTATAGACATTATTATAACAAAACGTTAAATCGAGACATAAGACATTTTCAAGATATCTTTTAGATGTTTTGAAAAAAAAAAGAACACCTTTCAAATATCTTTAAATCTTTAGTCTCATTTTTTGAACATGCTACCTGGATAATTTAAGAAGTTTTAGCCTTGGCACAGTAATGTAAATGCATTACTTTATTTACAAATTTGAACACGTACCGTTTTGCTCCGTCCCGCAGTACCACTGCCCGTTATTTCAGCAATCGTCTATTTTGTATAACATTATAACAATAAAAGTATAATGATAAAATTTATAAAGTAAGCGTGGTGAAATGGGTGAAAAATCCTCTCAGCTGTCTCTCAAACTGTATGAACTATTAGAAAAACTTAAAGAATTAATTAAATCGCAAAGATGAGATGCTAATTTTATGCGGATTTAGAGTCCATATTGATCAGAGTATAATTAGCTCTGTTACTCCAGTTCCTATAGCGTGGATTGTACGAATCGGCATAGTCTAATAATACATGTGGTATACAGAACTCGTTAAATAGAGCTCGGAAGTATACCACAGTTCCTGTACCCTGTACGATAACAGAAATGCGTTCAGCAAAGAAAACTAATTAGTTAACGCTTAGTAATTCTTTAATATGATTGATTCCTACATTTAGATCCAGCACAGAACTAAAGGCAAGAACCAATCATATTAAAGAATCACTAAGCGCTCACCAAAATGAGTCTTGTACTAAAATATTACAATAAGTTTATCATCAAGCAAACTTACGAATGATAATATTGATATACAATATTATCCTTTTTTTTTCAATAATGTCTAATTGTTATAATCGGAAAAAAAATTTTAACTACATTAAAGACGGGAATGTTAGGCTTGGTACAAAAATACTATGAGAGAATATACCTTGTCATCGATGGTCAAATGTCTTTTTTTTACGAACAGAAAAGATTAACATGAATAGAGATGGTATATATTGTTAACAATGGAAACAATATATTATCTACAATCAAGACTCTCTTTCGGGACATATATTCGAGGTTTAGTAATCTTGTGGCTCTCGCAATATATGTAGGCATGTATATACGATGTATATACATATTCGTATATATTTCTCTTCTTCATACATATATTTCTCCTCTTTGAAATTGTACGTTTATTTTACACGTGGAATTAATATATAATTAATAATAATACGAATAATAATAATAACAATAATTATAAGAATAATAATGTACATACTTTCACCGTTGTTGTTTACATAATCATGACGGTAATCAGAACCATGCGTATAATGATCATAATTATGACGTAATTAGTACAGGTTTGCCAAGTGAGGAATCTCTGTCGAAAAAATTTGATTCGCTTGATTTGATACAAATATATGCATCCGAGATTTTTATTCAAGACACAATCGCGCCGTCTATTGTTACGCAGGACGATCATACGTTAACAACTGTTTACCACGATCACTCGACAAAACAGCACATACAATAATAATAATAATAATAATAATAATAATTCGGATAATAATAATTAGAAAAATTAATAATGATGAATTTGAATAACTATCCATCCCCCCCGCTCTCTCTCTCTCTCTCTCTCTCTCTCTCTCTCTCTCTCTCTCT
>NW_017275196.1:119600-186490 GCF_001594065.2 Cyphomyrmex costatus
CTCTCTCTCTCTCTCTCTCTCTCTCTCTCTCTCTCTCTCTCTCTCTCTCTTTCTCGCTTCCTTTTCTCTCTATACATAAGTGCACAATTATTTACATAATCAATATAATGACAAATTCTACGGTGCCTCTTGAGCGCATTTTAAAACTTGAATTCATCTGGAAATAATCCAGGATTATTTGGCACATCTTTTTTGCGTCCTTTCACATGCGGTCTGATACTTGGCACGATATTGAACCGTCATGCATTGATTGGCTCTTAGAAGATCGATTTTAAATAGCTAAAAATTGAAATAACGATTTTTTTTTCCACCGTAGACACATCTCTCTAAGTCGCGCGTCCATTTTTACGACTGTTTCACATTGAATTTAATATCTATCGTGTTCATTCTGGATCGACTAACATTACACAGTTGATCTAATCACGACACAGTAGCCCACAATCTCTATACGAACAACACATCTTTTTCAAGTTTACCGGAGCTCTTAAGCCTATTCTACATTGTATTTTTTGTTTTCCGTTTCTTGCTTTTTGCTATATATTTTTTACTTCTAGTGTTTTTGCTTTCCTTTTTCGTCTTCTGTCGCTCGAGATAAAAATTAACGAATTTCAGAAGAAACATTTAGCAAGAACTACAACTGTCGATAAAACGATCACAAAGAGGAAAAAATCAAGAAACAAAAAACAAAAAGCACGTTGTAGAATAGGTTTTACAAGCTTGTATACCGAACCACAGTCGAGCCTAAGTCTATTGCGTTTAACGAATCTACGGGTTCGAAACACGAGTTTCTGCTCTCTAAACAAACACGAAATGTCTAGGGCGAACGGTAAAACGTTAGCGAGTTTCGCCTTCTTCGACATCGCAGACGTTTCCTCTTGCGTTCGAAGAAACGTGCGTCGTTATGCTTGTGGGAACGTCGTTTTGGAATTTTTTTTCTTCCTTTATAACAAGAGCTTCCGCTTGGTTAGAATAACAGGACTGCCAAAAATTTCTAACCGAAATTTCATGTGAAAAAACGTGCAACTCTCTATGATCGTATGCGAAAGTTCTATATATATATATATATGTGTGTGTGTGTGTGTGTGTGTGTGTGTGTGTGTGTGTGTATGATTGATTCGCGATAAACGTAAAAAGAAGTAATTAGATTACGTGGAGTGTTGATAATATAATCACATTAATATATTCGGACGTGCTATACGTTGAATGAGAATCGTTTAAAAAATCTGGATCGAAGCTCCGGTTTTACTTATCAAAATTTATCAAAATGTATGTACGTGGACCATAGAAAATTACACGATATTTTCACGAGTCCCCCGAGTTAGAAATTTTTCACTGTTAGGAGACATATCAAGTCAGGTACACTTCCTCACGTAGAACGGGCTAATATGTAGAAAGAGCAAAACGCTCGGCAGATGTGCTTTAGCGCACCGAGATGATAATTTTTGTATACTCGCGTATCTAATATGTATAATAATGTTAACCGCTTACGGAATGGGTCAGTCATGAGAATTTAACCGTAAATACCTCTGAAACTTCGACGTACGAACGTACTATTTCAGTCGGGATTATCTCGAGGTACCAAAAGTAGACTAAATTGCAGCAACCCTGTTTGAAATTTAAGCAGAACTTAAATTTAAGTTTTTCGGTCGATTATCGTCCGCAATTTGATTACGTATTCGCTTAAATTCGAAACATTATTGATGCAACTGAGCCTCGACAACTGTCTTCTCTCATCACAATGGTATATAAACACCATATTTTCTTTTTTTCTTCTATAACAAATGCAAGAATCTACGTCGAGGAGTAGTTCGTCACAGAGATTGTGAAAATTGTTTGCAAAACATTCATTCTTTTTTCTATTTCTCTTCTTCCTTTTCTCCCTTTGAAGATTACTTCCGAGGATTCTCCGTGATTTTCATGGCACCAAAATACAACACACGCGGAAGACTCTGTCAGGCGAGTAGTACTTGCAATACATAATAACCGGGGAAGATTTAAGATTTGCGTAAGAAACATAAAACTATGTAACAGGCACCTGTAGAAGAATCAGTTCTCCGAATTTCTATTAGACTTGCTTGAAGTCTTACTTGGAAAATTGCGCAAAAGCACTCGTCTTGCAAACAGATACCGCAATACTGGCCTTCGATCGCCATCCTCATCGTTGAAATACGTACAGAAACGCTCCTCTAAAGCGCGGCGACTAAGACCGCTTAAGATGATGGTTGATTAACCCAAGACGCAGGCACCCACTGAGGTTCTCTCTCGAGTGAATTAATCTCCGAGAGAAGCTGGTTATACGCTCGATCTGTATCGTTATTGACGATAAGCATATCAAACAGGTGGCCATACTTATCCTCCATCTCACGGGCCTTCTCGATTATGTCTTTTAATTCTTCCTCTTTGAAGCTTTCGTTGTTGTTGATCCTCTTCTGCCTAAGCTTCTCGAGGCTCGGAGGCGCGATAAACACAACATACGGCTTCAGATTCGAATTTCGCAGGATCTTGAGACTTTGGGGATGCAAGTTTAAGACACAGATTTTCCCGGAATTAACCACTGTCCTGATGGCCTCCACGGACGTACCGTAGTATGCTTTCTCGTACTCGCCGTGCTCGACGAACTTCCGACAAAGAATATCGGACTCGAACTGAGCACGAGAAATAAAATGATAATCCTGCCCATCGATTTCGGAATCTTTTTTTGGACGACTTGTATCTGCAAGTAGAAAAAACAGGATTATTTAGATTATTTTTATGTTTTATTTAGGTTGAGATATTTCTTTTAAAAAATTATATTAAAAGAACGATTTCGCTAAAATATTTAAAAATTTAGTTAATTACAGATCTAAAAATAATTTTGTTGGATCCATCAAAATATGCATGCTCGAACTGCTTGCTAGAATGTCAAAACTTTTTGCAGCATTGTTCATTCTTTTCAATTTCCTACATAATTATTTTGATAGTCCAAACAAAATTATTTTCAGATCTATCTAGCTAAATTTTTAGATACCTTAGAAAAATTGGTTTTTCCAAATTGGTAAATATTTCACAGTAGATTAATTATTTATTTAATTGTTCATAATAATCTTAGCTTCATTATACTAAAATATATTATCTTAGTCAATCATGTTAATTTCAAGTTTATCAGGTAAGCTTTATAACAGCAACTTAATTTGCTAGCGCTTTACTCTTTTTGTATGTACCTCATACTTATGTACATACGTCTTTGTTAGTATTATAATATTTCAAGAGTGCAATAAATCAAATTAAATTAAATTTAAAAAATGAAACTTACGTGGAATCGCTGCAGCAAAACGTTCGCTGTCTTGCATCAATCTTTGCCTGAGTTCGTGTCGTCCGATGTTGGGTGGTCCGATGAGTACAATTGGCCTCTTGTGATTTGCACGGGGATAGTATAAGCCGAGTTCCTCGTACGTCAGCACTTCCTCGCTGTCGTAATCTGCGAGAAAACTTTTGCGTCTAAAAATAGTCTTTAACAATTTGTAATTGACATTGAGTCAGCCAATTTAGGCTTTACATACCGTCTATGGCAGTTGTCGCGTAAAGTGGATATCCATCATCATTAAAGTTCGCGCCGAACTTATTTCGTTTCTTTTTCTTTGGATTTTTTCTCGCGCATAATAACGTGCTGGATTTCTTCGAACCTCGCATCGTCGATTTGTCGCCGGCTATCGTCTGCTTCATGGATTCTCTCCTGCAAAGGTAAAACGAGATATCGTTTTAAATAGGATGCGGTGTTCAAGTATTGGCGCGATTATAATCCTCGATTATAGTTACTCACTGATGTTGAAACGCTTTGCTAGGTATTAGACCAGCCAGTGTCTGGTCCTTCTCTTCACCCTCTCGATATGCCTGCCACCAGTTAGGATCCTCTTGGGAAATTACGTGGAGTATATCTCCCTTTTGGAAGCTCACGCCCAACTCTCTGCACGGTATGTACGGGTCTTCTTCGGGATCGTAATCGAAATGCGCTCGTATATGTATCTAGATGCAGACGGTAAAAGCTTTATGGTTACAAATGTCATGTTATACCTACGTTATGTCCGTGCAATAAAGCCGGAACAGCTGTTTCCTATTAGCGTCGATCTATAGATAATTCCGTACGTGTAACTTACAAGTATCAATGCCGTGTGCTTAAGATAAAAGAACACATGACATATGCAGCAATATGCTTATAGATATATGACATTCGCTTTTGTACATACATACGTTCACATACGTGGGCTCAGTTAACGTAGGTGCACTGAACAAACTTTAATTAAGCGAATGACCAAGTGACTTAAATAATATTGATTTTCTTAAACTACAAATATCGAAATCGCGTAAAAAGACGTTCAAATGTAAAACGATCAATGTCATTTGCGTATCTTGGAAGTTGAAGGACAAACGTTTTCCCTATCTGACATTTGCCCTTTCACCTCCAACGCCACCCCACCGGTAATATTGGTTGTTCTAGTTTCAAGATCCACGGATACGGTAGTCCATATTTCTAATACGAGAATGTGCTAAATATATCAGGATATGTTCTGTATGTGTCGTACTTCTTTCTGTGTCGCTTCTTCTCTCCTTAAATTATTTCTATGGCTCGTTGGAGCCGGAAGTACCAAGAACGTGAGACCACCCTGCATACCAGCGAGAATATCGCAAACCTCGTTGACAGTCTTGCCGCGCATTTCTACTCCGTTTACCTCGAGAACCTCGTCGCCTTCGTGTAGAAGTCCTGACTTGTCTGCCGCACCACCGCGAACGACACGTCCTTGCAAAACAGAATTATTATTAGTGTTACAAGCAATATTCTCAGAATTTAACGATAAGATTATACGATAAGAGAGTATGCAATAAATCGCCAGTATAATTTTAGCAGAGATAGAGGAAATGATAGTTGCATGTAAATATGATTACCTATAATTACCGCATCCCCTTCGTTTCTGACGGTAGCACCCAGAGGTTCGTTAGTTTTCTCAATTCGGATAATTTTAATGTTGTCGACTACACGGGAATCTTTCCAACTAGACGTTGGACTGGGCGGGCCACTGGGTGGAGAGGACGGGCTTTGCTTCCTTTGTAAACCTTCCACGTATGAGACGATAGAGTCGTGTGCCAGAAGCAGAGCCTCCATGTCGTAACTCGTTAGAATACTCGTTAACTCTTCCACATCGGCTATTGTTTCTGCTCCACCGACACCTGTTGCAGTCGACGATTGCCATTTTTCAAGGATATCCACGCACTGAAATATCACGCCAAAGCATTAAAATTATGACATAAATTGGAGAACAAGTTAATAATAACAACATATTTGAGAACATAAGAAGATATGATCACATTAGATATGTTGTACAAATGATTAAAAATACGTAACATGGGATACGGTTTCCGAGTTATACATTTTACGTTTAAAATGCATTGAGAAAAGGTCTCTATTTAATTAAATGTTGCATAGAAAGTACAAAAAAAACATCATTATTATTATTAAAATATTTGAGGAAACAATTTAATAAGCTTCTGCACATTATTCTAATTAAATTACGTACATATAATGTTGTAGTACACCATTTAGCTTTACGAGTGTGAGAAGAATTTTTAATTAGTAAACAAAAATGTATTGAATGGCGTTTTAAATAACGTGAATAATGTTATATAGATTTCCTCTCTCTTTTATTATATTATATTATAAATTATCAATTTTACATACATCTCGCGCTAAACTCGATGCGTCATCGGCATGATGTTTGAAAATCTTGCTCGCCCTTAACCGACTTTTTAAAGTATGACGAGTCGCTAGAGCAGACGCAAATCGATTCTGTACTAAAAGTGTCCGGACTGCCTCGAGCTCGGCTTCGACACCTGGACCCGAAATACCGAGAGCACCTGAAATATTCCGCAGTTGGAGCTGCAGCCTCTCCAGCGTAGCAACGACCTCGCCGTACGCTGAAATATGAAAGGTATACTTGTTAGAAACTTCCTTGCGGAATCCTGTGTCGCCGCACCCGCTATTTATTTACGCTACACAAGCGGGCTATAAGGGAAGAGCGAGGAACTATATTTAGTAGCATTCAATTTTCAGCAACTTTCAGAATTCTTTAAATACCGCTTTCGCGTTTGTTCATAAAATTAAATGCAAGCCATTTAATGCAAATGGGATAGAAGAGGTTTAAAATTCTCTTGAAACAAGGTAGGGGAGAGTTGCCGAATACGTATCCCTTAATCTATTTTTTTATTATATTTTTCATTTAGAATTGATTTGTACGCAAACGAAGATTAGAAATTGTACCTTGATATTTCAAGTACCTATTATTACTTATTACACGTTTTACCTTCTATCAATAATAAGTTAATTAGCTGGAAGTTTTTTTGCAACATGCTGCAAAAAGTACGATTAGGCAACTGACACGCATTCAGTACTTCTCTCCTACGTACAAAACAATACAAAATTGAAAAAGCTTAAATATTAACGTAATAAAGGGTACAATATGTATTAAATTTAATTTTTTTAATTGAATTTATTTTTCTCTTTTTATGTTTTTCTTTTTTGGTATTTTCTTTTTAGAGAAATCCGCGAGAATTTGAAAAAGAAAAATTACTTACTGAGAGGCCTGGGCGGCTCCTCTACTTCTTGGACTGCATTAGGAGTAGCGTGTGTAATTCGACTGATGCCGGTGGTCACCTCGTCCTGTGCGTAAGCAAAATTTTCCTGGCCACTGAGACTCGTCGCGTGGCTTTCCAAAGCTTGGAGCTTTTTCGAGCCACGGAGAGAATGGCTGAGCATTTCCAGTCTCTCCTCCTCATCTTTCCGTTTTCGTAACTGTTCCTGTAAGTGCAATATCACCTATCTATTTGCTATCTATTTGCCTTTACAAAATATAAAAATGTTTATGAAAATTGAAATCTCGTAATGAAATAGAACCCTTTACATGTATATTTTACATACTATTTTTAAAAGATTAAATACATTTTTATCTTAAATATATTTTAGATGCAATCGTGAATATAATAAATAATAGAAATCTTTAAGAATACAAAAAAAAGTTTAGAGAAAATTTTACCAAAATTTATCACGTTTTTGTTTCTGTAATTTATGTAATGTTTAGGTATCTATAGTCTACAATATACGTTAGAAGAAATAATATTTTAATTCAAAATTGGTTAGATTATCTTAAAGAAATCTTATCTTATTAAGAGGTATTACAATAATTATGCTGATTATGTAAGAGACTGTGAAATAATTGCTGTGCGCATCAGCTGTATGTAACAAGTGTCGCAAATACATACGATTGGCTGAAAAATTTATAAGCCACTTAATGCGGTTGCAACTTGCGAAAAATAAGAAGTTCTTGAATGATAAATTTAAGACCCAATTGATTTTCTTTGCGAATGCATACCTGTTCATCAATTATTTCGAGATAGCTTTATATTCAGAAACATAGAGCTTTTAGTTTCCAGTCAATTAAATCTGGCACAATACACATCGATACAATTCTCTCTCATATATTCTAGACTGTATATCTACAAATAATATTTGTAATTATTTTTAATCTACAAAAGTATTTTTAACAAAATCTGTTTTGATAAGAAACATCTTATTATTTCGCATAAATCTCGTATTCAATAATTTTATAATAGTGAATCGTTCTTATAGTGTTTTCTAAAATTTATATAATCGCATTATATGAATGCATGAATGAATTAAATAAATTAAATAAAATAGAATGTAAAATATTTGACCAAGAAATTTTCTAAATATTATAAAAAATAATGGTTTCCAAGTCTTAAAGAATTTGTAACTGAATATTCATACTTAAAAAAATTCTATATTTTTATTATATAAATTTATTTTCGATGTATGTGCATCGCTATATTTAACAAAGTTTAATTTACAATAATTTTTTATTTTCTTAATGACTCAGTAATATCTACTTGTGATCAAATAATATGAATTTGTCATGCTAGCGGCGATACTATTCGTGATTCGTGATCTACGCCCACCGGTGTCAGTTGATAAAGTCGTCATTAGTCAGCCGTTGCGTTTTACCGTCGTGAAATTGCGATGCGTATGGCATGTCCGATAAAAAATGTTTATCTGCAATGCCGCAGTAGCTGGCAGCAAAACATACGACTCTTAATTTTCATTTATATAACAAGCACCACGTTTTGCTGCACGATGCTACGTATGAGGATAAACATATCTCAGTGAAGCCCTATTTACCTCGATAGTGGACATAAGGTTTCCTGTGCTCGAGCTCTTGCCCTCCTGCACAATGTACTTAGAAAACACCAACAGCTAACATAGAGTATGTTAGAAATGTCATGTGTATGTGTAAACTTAAAAACAAATGACAACAAAATGGGTTCCGGGAAAAAACCGTGTTTTCAGTCTTTTATGTAAGTCTGGACGATCTCTGAGCGACGCGATGTACCTACAATGTTCCGACATATGATTCCATCTTGATAAGAATTAATTTATGGAATTTTGTAAATAGAATAATGAATAAAATTGAATTGAGGGAGGAAATTGCGATGTTTCATAGATTCACATTTGCTAAGGATTTTTAAATAGCATAGCTGATAGTAATAGGAATATCAAAATGTAAATTGAAAAGAAATGTTAGATATGTTGGCTATTCGGTCGATACATTGCAACTAATGACTTTCATAAAAACGGGAAAGTAAAGAAAAATGTGTTGAATTTAGGACACCTGCTGCGGCGACATATTAGAGCAGCGAACCGAATTGGAAGTCTGAAATGGGCTCTCCGTCTGCTTGAGGCAGATCAAGAAACTGAGGTTAGAAAAGCTGTATAAAAAAAAGAAGAAGGGACCAAGAGAGCTGAATGCAGCAGGCCTGCGCGAGTCACCCTACGTCTACACCTATCGAAAACTTCGTAACGCTACACTTCAGGCATGTAATCTTAGACTATATTGCAGGGGTTCTTTACATTCCAGACCGCACTTGACTTAAGGCAGGTAAGAGTGTGGCGTGAGGATTCCATAAGATAAACAGACTCACGCGGCCCCGGCGACGCGCCAGTCACGTAAGGGGTTCTGGCATTTCTCACACTTACAGATACTGAGATTGTATGAATTTCAAGCGCGCCGCACTCGATTCACGAGCATATCCAGATCTCATCTACGATTTTCCACGAAGAGTTTCCTCCCGATTTTCAACGGTTCGATGAAACGAAGTTCAACAGGAGTGACAAATTATTCGAGCGGGACCGTCAAATGGATCTTGACGCGTCGCGTATTTTAATTTCAAAAAGAAGTTTCCTCTGCCTCTCCTATCTTCCGCCGAGTTGCATTTATTAACAAACGAGCCAGTGGTGTTTCAGTGCCACGTGTGTTTCACGAGCGCATATGGAGAATAAACGGAATGAAGAATTTTCCACGTTGATCGACGTTCGTTTAATAATTGTCAAACGCTTGTTAACGATACGTACTGTTAATGCGTCTGATTAATTTCCGCTGGTGCAAGGTCGCGTTGCGACTCATTTATCAATCGAACCTGGGCTCGGGGAATTCGGAAACTGTGTGGCGCGGCTATACGTCGCGCGAGGCACGAATGGTGCCTCGATAATAACCATTGTCATCGCAATTTCCTGCGTCACGTGAGTAGCGAGCTGTAGTACGTCCTCTTAAATAACGATCTGTCATTTGCCGCCTTCGTATCGTTACGCAACGCGATCTACTGCTTAAACCACAGTTGTTGCGCTATTCTCACGGTTAAAAGCTCGCCCCGCAAAAAAAAATCCTGCTTTTCCCGGACCGACACGCGCCCGTTAACGACTTAATCTGGTTACAGGGTAAAAATCGTAAATTCCGGCGAAAGGAAGAAGTGCAGTTTTATCGTCGTGACGAAACACCGACGGAAGCCTCGTGCCCAGTTTACGAGCTAGACCGGCGATATTACGCGGTCAACCCTTCTTCAATATGTAAATCGTGTCTCGCGCATAAAGATTCCTTTTTACGAGAATGTTTATTATGCATTAAGCAAAACCAACGCGTTTCGTGGCGATTATCACGGTTGGACATAATTTACGTACAGCGAAATCGATTACATCGAATTCGTTCTTTTTGAGCAGACGTGGCTTCAATATCAATAATAAAATAAACGTTTCGTAAAACACTGATAGATGTAATATGATAGATACAGATTGCAACATTGCGCATTCCCTGCTCTTAGCTTCTGTGAAAAAGAATTATCAGCATCTTTCTTCAACTCTATCAGCATTTCTCTTCGACTTGATATACTTTAGAAAAAGAGAGCGATATGCTTCGAACTACCTCATTCTCTTTCTGCTCAGTCAAAAAGAATTGAGCGCATAAAATCTTTCTTCGACTCTATTACCATTTTTCTTCGACTCTGTACTTTAGAAAGAAAGAAAGATTATGCTTCAAGCTACGTCATTCTTCCTGAACTAATATCCTGACAATTTTATGTAAGAATGTGCAGTCTATCATTGTGTATGGTGGTAGCACTTACCGAATTTAGGCAATTTGCCTACTGACTCGAGCTTGTTTCTCTTAACAAATGTGCTTTTGTATGTTAACAATAACAATTTGGAATACGTGTTAGGTACACACATCTAGCTTTTCTTTTTTTTTCTTACGTCGATACTTACATTCCGTCACGTCCTCCAAAATTCAACACGGGATTGGTGTAGAGAGCCTGTCCGCGCTTCTCGAATGCTTATCATGCGTGCTTACGTGACTCGATACAACGCGAGTGCGAGAGAGTGCCGACATCATATATCTTACCTGATATTTCCTGATAGAGTGAAGCTGCTGTTGCGTCGGCTCGGCGTTGGCGTTATCGCTCGTCTCAACATTATTGTTCTGCGTGGAGAGGCGCAGATTATCTTTCGGCGGTCTAGCAGGTGCCCTCTTCTGATCGCGCGGTGGAATGGCAGGCTTGACCCCATTGAGACCGGCCTAAAAATCCATTCCGAAACAGCTCGTATTAATGGTCCCACGTGCCTGACACCGCGCAAACTACTTTGCCTTTCCCAACTCTTATCGTTTCACATTCCTTTCTTTTTTACCATTATTTTCAGACACAAACTATTCGTACACTTCAGTCGAAGATGCTTTGTAAAACCGCGTATTTGCATGCGGCACGCGGAAGGACGAGAGGGAAGAGAAAAAGAGCAGGTTGACGTAAGCTAGAGAAGCGAGAGAAAGAAGAAGATAAGGCGAGATATACACTAAAAGAAAGCATGTCAAAAGCGAGATTACGCCAAAAAATGCAGAAGTAAAATGCCGTCTCTTGAATGACTCGGTGATTCATTCAATATTATCGTATCAATATAATTATATCGAAGACGATAACGTATTTTTATTTTTATTGCAGTTAATGTTAAATCAATTGTTTTTATTAAAGACGATAAGATTTATTATTTGGAATCTCTATAATTATTTATTTCCTTCGTTCGCTATTTTGAAATATGTTAATTAAGATAATGCACGTAATTTACACTTACATGAGCATTTTACTTCACTATTTTTATTGCGCAGCTTGTGGGGCTACTTTACCATGCTGTTGATCTTATGTTAAATATTCCACAATCCTCTCTACGCATGCTTTTCTTTGCGTGTTTAACTGAACGGCGACCTTCGCACATTTTATCATGTGCAATAATGGTCTTATCAAGATAAAGAATATTACACAAATTTAAAGATATTACATAAACTTGTTCTCTAAAGGATATTCCACAAATTTGTGTCTTTATTGAACCATCTAATAAAACCTATAGTATAATCAAATAGAGTAACACTTTTATCGGTCATTTATAATCAACAGATCTTACGTCTAATCTCGATCTATATTATACGTATCACGTATTATCACGGTTTATGAAAGAGAGTTTAATTCATATTGCGTTTCCCAGACAGCAGCCGGTCTGGAAGTATTGAAAAGTTGTGAACGCGATTGTAACAGTTTCCACGATCATAACACGTGCAAAGAGAAATTACTGTTCTACAGTCTCTCCGAGAGTATCTCTTTTATAGATAAATCACGATCTTTAACATCGAGAAATAGGACTTGAATGACGATGAATTTAATCAAGTAATTCAAGAGACAATCAACCACGAAGTTACTTTGCAAGACGTACAAATTTCCAAAGTGCAAGGACGCCGTTCGAATTACTCGATGAGCGAAAGTTTCTAAACTCGAGCGAAGTCCATTGTGGTTTACCTGCTGTTCAAGAGCGTCGACGTGCGACTTGAGCGAATGGTTCTTCACAGTGTGCATCGATGATTTTGGTAGGTTCTGCTTCATACGTTCGTCAAAAAATCCGTCACGTAGGACGATCGGGTGATCAATTTTATCGCACCCAATGGTGGACGACGACATAATTTTGGGTATTGAAACAAAGTCGGGGAGCGAAAAAGCTCTCCTTATGATCGACTGCCGATCGGCCGTTAAATTCGAAAGGTCGGACATGCTTCTCCAACTAACGTGAAATTTCACGCCATTGTTAGGAAGCATGAATGGAACGAACAATTTGGAATATTCGTACTTCAAAAATAGCCTTGTATTTCTTTGATTTTGTGTAATCGGCGAATCATTGAGACAGTCACGACGTCGCTCCGTTTCTTGTGGCTGACAATCATTAGAACAACGCGTGTCGTCGAATAATCGACTGATAATGCGTCGCTCCGCAGAGAAGAGCTCACATAGGGAATTCCGAGAATTCTGATTCGTTTCTTGGATGGACGATTGGACGTGAATGTTATCTCTGACTTTAAAAAACGAGATATTTTCCTCCGGCAACAAGCTAATCTCGTTCGGACAATCGGAGAAGTTAGTCATTTCGGTTTCCTTCTCGAAGCTAAAGAGTTCTTCTTGAGAAGAGCACGGTTTGTTTTTAAAAGTAGGAAAAACACTTAAGCGTATCGAATCGTTAGTTAGGTAAGGGGAAGAGGTCTTTTTATTATTATCAACTTCTCCGAGAAAGCGATTTCGCCAATTTTTGGAAGGCTCTTCTGGAAAAACGGAGGATAACGACGAACGTTCGCCGTTCTCGCGGGAGAATTTTCCTCGTAAGAAAACGTCGTGATAATCATCCTCGAAATAGGAGTTCTCGATTTGTCGATTTTGGAAAAAATTCTTATCTTGTTCGTTAAGAGAGTTACGCATTTGCGAGAGCTCGTTGGAATTTTCAGTGTTTATGACGAACGATCGCAGAACAGGATCATTAGGCTGAGTCTGCATTAGGGAGTTAAGGTATTGCGTGCTGTAAGCGCCAAGCGAATCACCGTGCTGGTGATGCAGGATAGACTGTAAGCTGTCGCATATTAAGCTCTTGACTTTGGACCTTACCTTCTTCAAGCTGTGCTTATGGTCTACCGAGCGCGCGACCACGGTCTCTTTAGCGCTACTGTCGGCACTAGACAGCGTCGTGAAGCTATTATCGTTCAGGGAGAGGCGAGGGGAGGCTACGAGCGTGGTTGTCGTCATGGTCATCGTCGTTGTCGCAGCGCACGAACTCGCCTCGTTAATGACACTCGCGCGATCGCGCTTTGGCTCGAGGGTGTTGTGCTTGCTGTTGCCGGGGGTCTTATTCGGCGGTGGGTATATCGGGTGGCACTTGGTGACCGGCACGAAATCCGGTGGACAATCGACGGCTACCTCGCGGTAAGGCCTTCTGCCCACCACGAGGAAGCTGCGGTCCGCGTTATGCTCGAGATCGCCAGAGGCCTCGCTCCTCAGTGTGGAATAGCCGCTGGAGATCTGCTGATGTCGCTTCTTTTTTGTCCGCTGCCGGGACGAGGACGAAGAGGAGAGATCGCTTAATTCGATGCCGAGAAGATCGTCGGTCGAACCAGCTCGAATCAATTCCTCGATATCGAGACTGCGAGTTTTAGTCTTCAATTTAGTTCGCTCGTCATTTGGACGACGTTTCGTCGGGCTCTTGCCGGACTTGCTTGATGGCTCGGTTTGGGAAGATTCCATCTGCTGATCCTTGACACGAACAGGCGAGACTTTATCTTGGTCTTGCGGAGTTCTTGGGATTGGAGATTGTTCATCAATCAGTCTGGTTAAGTCTGACATCTCGTCGGATCGCAGTAGCCCCTGAAGATCCTGCAAGTCCGTTAATCCATAAGCCGGATTGTCGAAGGAAGTCGCGTCTCGGGTTCGGCCAAATAGTGGGGCCACCTTGATATCGGGTATCACCGATCTACAAGGAGAACCGAGGTCTATCCTTCGGACGTCATAAGTCGGGGAGTCCTTATGACTTTTGCTATGCCTGAGCATTAGACTGGTATCAAGGGGTGCGGTACTGTCCGATCTACCCGATGAGCTTCTCGGGCTCGCGGAATCGTCACTACATGTTTTCAGCATGGTGGGATAATCCTCCTTAGCAAAAGGGTAGTCGTCTTCAATATCAACACTGGACTCCTTCTGTCCACCTGCGTCCTCGTCAACGTTCGCGTACACTTGGAAAACTTTAAAGGTATTTTTCAAATCTGGCGAGCCGGTGGCGATCGGGCTATCGTGATATTTGTCGAATCCCAGGTTCTTCCTGGTGGCTTTCACTTTCTCCTCCTCGTCCTCGATATTCAGTTCGATCTTCAGCATGGAGGGCTGAAGACCGTTGTGGATGTTAATTGTTCTGGCTGCCAGATCGGTGACGTCGTGCGTGCGATCGTTCGATACGAGTCTAGCGCGTCCGTCCGCGATGGTGCGCGTCTTTAGGGTCTCGTTTTTAAGGTTTAGGGAGAGGTCGAGGTCGCTAGCGCTACGGGGACGATGCTGTAGCCCGTTCCTATAATCGGAAGAGCAGTTTTTTACCTTGTTGGGATAGGCCTTCTGTAGAAGGGTGTCGGGCACATCAACAGGTAGCTCCCGATGATGGCCCAGGGCGCCAGGGGCCCACATCTCATCGGGCCCCAGTCCCTCCTGCGGCTTCTTCGCGTCGCGCGAGCCTGTTGTTCGCACGAGTTGTTGTTCGCGCGAGTTGTTGTTCTCTTGCAACTGCGATTGCTGCTGCTGTTGCTGAGAGTGTATGTCCGTCACGCCACTACCGCTACGCCTTCGGGACCTAAAATAAGAGAGCAGATCCTGTATTAATATTAGTGTTAACAAATTATTAACTTATACTGTTTTTCAATTCCTAAATAATTTTTAAATTTCTCAATATTTTGTATGTACTAATACATTGAAATCTACGAAAGTGTATCTTCAGCTGAATAATTAGCTTAGTAAAAGACAACTTCAATATTATATCATGTGAATATAAATTATTTATATATTTTATAAAAGATAAGATAAATAAATGTCTTTGAAGATTTATATATATTTTAATTATAATATATATTTATGTAAGTATAATTATTATAAATATTACATAAATGTTATTAAAATGTGTCAGATAATTGAATTGATTTGATAGGCAACTATCTATCTGACTTGATTACAACTTTTAATAGGCAGAATCTTAATGTGTAATCTTTAATGAGGCTAACGTTCGTCAGAATAGTACACAGTCGAATAACTGTAACTCTTTTTTTATCAGATGAAGGAAACTAAGTGAAAGATAACTAGTTGTTGGTATATTCTTTATACGCAACCTAGATGAGGTAAACTGCTAGCTGTTATAAACATAAAATAGTATGTCCGAATATTATTATGCATTAACGGATAATTAGATATCTTTAAGGTGTAAACTAACTCAATGTTAACATGAAATATCTTTGACAATGTATCATTAAGGAAGATCGTATTTATAATAAAAATAATACACGAGAATCAATAAAGTAGCTCTGTGATCGGTTAGACCCTTTACTATAAATAATAGTAATAACGAGAAGTAATGTGTATAATAATAAAGTATTCCTTAAAATAATAGTAATACTTTATTCCTCCTTGTGTGTGTATATGTGTGCTGAAAATAGATGAGAAAAATATCTGGTTGAAAATATGATAAATCAGTGATCAGAAAAATTTTCCAGTTATCTCAACTAAAATTCTAATAGATTTAATTCTAATTCTCATCCATTTTCAACCAGAATTCCAATTAATCCAGCCAGACATTTTTCTCAATGCAATATACGAGTACATAGAACTTCAATTATATAGTTAAGGTCAATATTGTTTTTTTTAAATCACTGAGACGAACTTAGAAAAAATTATAAAAATTGTTAAAAAATATGCAATTTATTTCTCGCTGAGAGAGAAAGTGCCATTTATCTCATTGTCAGTACGATGTCCCTTCCTCCTCTATCTCTTTTTTCTTTCTTTCTTTGGAATATTCCTTCCTTCCATATTTTTAGATTTTGTAGAACGTGACAGTGCTCATGTGGAAATAAATTCAGCCGCTATATATCATACTCTCGATACTATCGTCTCGATAGTACACGTTACATGATCTCAAACGAATGTAGAATCTCCTGGTAGTTCGATCGTGCGAAAAGTCTTTGGGACATGTACACGGCAACAGACTGGGAAGAAACTTTCGATACGATAAATCCTAAATATATGTATTACGGCTCGTAAGTCACCATTTTATCATGTTAAAGAAAGAGTTTGCGGTAGTTATTTTTCGTTATAAAGTTGTTCTGATTAAAGTAGCTTCAGAGAGTAACATAAAGATCCTCAATAAATCGTGAAGTGTTAGATCGTAATTTCTCTAATATTAATTAACAATTAAATTTTTATGCAAATTAAAAAATGTACTGCAATAAACATATAACTCTGAGAGTTATATGTACGGAATTTAAAACGCCGCGCCGTCGTATTTAAATGCAAATTTCAAATAATATTACCCACAAAGTGCCGAGTTACATTTTGCAAGATTGAATAATAAATATATGAAGCCCATTTCAATTTTACCAAATTGTTTGCTTTATATTATCAATCGATTAAATAAAAATTTTTTATTCATTAAATGCTTGTGTGTATGTGTTGTGTGTGTGCGTCAGCTGTATGATATTTAAATACCCAGAAATCAAAAAATACCCTTCTTCATTTATTGACAATTTTTATTTATGTAAATGTAAACTAAATAAAATGTCGATGCTTATTTTTCCAATAAATAGATAAATTAAATATATACAAGCGTGCAGATCTAAAAATTATCTGGAATAGAAAAACAACTATATCTAATTATTACCTTTTAAATAAATATTCGTATTTGTTATAATTTTAAACGTATTATTTTACACCAAAATTTGATGTCGGATGTTAAACTATTGCGAAAAGGAATGGTGACTTATCGAAAGCTCTTTACGTCAAATTCAAATTTATTAAAAAATCTGCACGTTTTTTTAAACTTGATTGCGTTATTAAACGTCCAATGCAATAATTTGCACTTACGCGTGCGTGCGTTTCTGTTTTGTACTACAGTGCAAGACGTCGGAAATTAGATTTATACGACAAAGACCGTCCATGTACAAAGGACCAATAGGCCTTTTCGCGAATCTGATTACATTGTCGAGCGTACAGCATTCAACACAAGAACGCCATTACACTCGTTTGGTTCTTACGCAAATACGCGTGGAAGGTTCATAGAGTGAACGATAAAGAAGGAGACAATGGAAATCGTGAACAAAGGCGATAGGAAATACGGTACCACTATTCAATATTATACTTGAATAATAAATGAGAAGCCCTGCGTTTTCGGTGGCATCTTATGCAATGCGTTTAATGAGATCTTTAGAATTCTTGTGCTCTATAGATTAAAAGTGCAACCGCGCTGCGTTTACCGTATTTATACAAATATTTCTCCCTATTTTGTAGCTTTATGTTTAAATGAAAAACGTTGCCGGCAATTAGTTTGTAATTTCAAAACATGGTTTTCATTAAATAACGATAAAGTAATTGTAGAGTTCGCATTTATATAAAATATAATATTTCATGTTTTAATATATTTATTTTTTAATACAATATATTTCACGTCTATTTAAAAATTGGTATTAAAAAATATTTTTAATATCAATATTTGTATTTTTCTCTAAAAAGCCACTTCACAACATGTATCACAGTTTATAGAAGAAATTTTTATCTCCATCATCCTAAATTTTAAAGAAACTGTATCTCTTCTTTTCCGCAACTCTTCCGCCTTTTCCGTTTCATAACGCAATTACGAGCGCGAATTAAATAAGATGGAGAGCAAGACCTAATTTCTGTGACGCCCGAACGAATTTCCTCAGGAAATGCCACAATTTTTCCTCCTCGTAAGAAAATACCGCGGATTGTACTTTCCAATAGTTAGTCGCGATTGTTAGCGTGTAAACGTGGCTTGCGCCGCGTGCATCTGTTCCACGTGGAGTCCGTAATGGAAAACGTGAGCAGGTCAGCGTGATCACCGTCTGTGAAACTGCATCTAAGCTGATCGACCTGTCGAGGCTTTCCGGAGGAATAGCCTCTTTTAAAGGGCAGACCCCGGTATGAGAATGCGTTTCCAAGAAAAACGAACACAGCGCGAGGTCAGGCCAATTTTGAGCTGAGGCTGCAAGAAAACTTTCCGAAAGTTGTCAGAGTGTCCTTTAATTCAAGCTGAGTGCATTCTTCGGCTCGAGGGATCGATAATCGTACCAGGAACATGGATTTTTTGCTTTGTTCACCAATAATAACAATCGGCACGAAGATCGCTCAGGTGCAGAGTTTCCGCGTGCACGAAGTGCGTCCCGTGCTACGCACGACGCGAATCGAACGAAGCGATCAAAAGCGATGAAAATATGTTGTACTGCATTTATAGTAATTTGAGATGATCGGCTATAAGGTAAATTGATGATAACGATAATAATCTAACTTGCAGCGCGGGCTTTCATCCGTGAATTAACTAAAAGCTAAATTGACTCATAAAAGATATATAGCAGCATTATACCGATAATATCTATATGATGCAATCGAAAATAATAATATAGTCCGTAATTAAATCTTTACAAAATGTGATGTACTTTTTCGCCGTCCGTTCGAACTTTCTAAATGAAAGAATTCTCACTAAAGAGATGCAATTAAAAAGTTTTTTCACATTATTTCCAAGTTATCGAATTAAATTTAGAATCTCTATCTGACTGTCTGTACAATATTACGTAAGAAGATGTTTTTTACGGTAGGATTTCTTTCGGTCGAAAGAGAATTTTCCTCGTCCTTCATTTTTCATGTAAAATAATGCAGAAATTGAATCCGAGAATTTGTCGTTTCTCACGAAGCGAGTCTCATCGCTCTTACGACAATGCTATGCTAACTTACAGTAATCGCGGCCGAAAAATTTGCGACGTGTAAGATATACGAGTGAAAGTATCGCGTGTCCTAACAAAACGGATACTCGCGAAAGGAATGCAAGCCTAATCACACTTGTGACAATAGTATGGAAGTCCTTATACGAATCGTGACTGCTGCGAAAGGTTACTCTTGCTTTTTCAATTAATTTCACCATTCATTTTTATCGTGCCATCGTTTTCCCACCGATGTACATCGCTCTACTTTTCAGCGTCGTGTCTTTAGCAACGTCATTACACGGCAAGATCAATTCAAGTTCACGCGAGTGTATAAAATGGTTACGAGTCGTCTAATAATGGCATATATATGGGAGAATATAGTGTCATCGATTATGATTCGCCGAGATTGGAATGAATAGCATTCTGCTCACGCGTGCTGCTACGGATGCCAATCGATGTTAGGAATTCGTCACTTTTACCGCACTGACTCGACGTGAAACGCGACGGAGTCGATAATTAAACGTCGACCTTAAGGTCACGAAAAGCCAGAAATATTGATTTCCACGCCCAATAGAGATCCAATTTATTTTTGTAACGACGCTTATCGACAATTACGGCCGCTCGTCTGGCAGCGTCGCCATCGTTTACCGCGGAAATCAACCTGCTAAATTACAGCGCGTGTAACTACCCATGTTTAACGAAAAGAGATCGAGGCGTGTTCAAGGCCCGAACAATTATTCGCGTAATCGCGTGCGAAATCCGCAGTCGATTATGTAATGCGAGTTAACATCGGGATGAATACGTTGCGACGCTTTGCGTGACTTAAATTCCTACAAAGAGTATTTTGCGCATAAAAGTCTTGTATGAGATACGAAACGACGAAAGAGTTTTGACGCAGGAAAAACACCAGCGTGTGTCTCTTGATTCTCTTTGAAAGGTGAATTTTATTTGGATACGTACAAAGAAGAAAAGGATAAAGTAATTTGTTCACTTTAGCTTTGTGTTCGTGATATTTGTAGACGTAGAAAAATAAATATAATGGAAAAAATGTAAATTGAAAAGGTGCAAATCTCTCGTTATATAAATTTCTCTATGAGAAGAATAAAGCTCGTTTCACGCATGCACTATTCGATATTACGGTCTGCAGTTAACAGCTAGATTAAAGCTAATAAAGCTTTGAGCTATCGCGCGCAAAGTAAATTAAATTGGATTTTTATTCAAACTTATAAGCTCATTGTTAGTTAAATCTAATATATATATATATATATATATATTCTTATTACAATTGTTCTACTAAAGAATTCTATGAAAGCTGAAAAACGATCTGTTCTTCATTATCAGAAATGTGTTAATCGAAATAATCTTCTACTTACACGACTATTTCATTTAAATTGCAAAATATGTCTTGTGTATAACGAGAATGAGAAAGGTAATTCCCCGTAAACAGCCGCAGTGAAGATAACCGCCGCGTTACTTTATACAGACCACTCGTTGTAATGTACAATTCAGTATATCCGTCCCTGGCTTAACGATACCTGTGGAGGCGGGCAGGTAAGCAGGGCTGCAGTCAGGAACGGAAACACGTGATCTCCCCTTGTTTCGAATTCCACGTGAGAATTCGCGTTTGATGTTCTCAGAGTCGAGCACAGATATTCCCTAGCGTGATTCCACAGAACCTCGCCATGAATATTCCATTTAACCCCCATGTCTACGTACATTTATCCTAAATTTCCATTCAGAGGCACTGCATTTTATGCGCATTCGAAATTTCATTTTTTTAAACACTTTACGTGTCCTTACCATTTGTATTTATTCTCTTGAACAAAGGAAAACTTAATCATGTAAAGATGAGAAGAAAGAGATTGTGTTATACACATGACGCGATGAAATCTTAAGCTTTAGAATCGGATGCATCGTCAACTGTTTCTGAGAAAAAAATCGAGATAATTAATCATCAGTCGTACAGCATTACATTACTTGTAGATACGGATGCATGTATAGTTGTCATGAATATACGGTTTCAAAACGCAATTTATAGATAACTGCCTGTTTTCAAATTGCAAGCAGAGCCGAAAATAAAATGCAGGACTTTTTGAAGGGATTTAAATGCGGCTTTGTATCCGCGTGCGCAAATTACTGCCACCCGATAGACAATCGCATACACTGGTACTCATGTCCTCTAACTACACGATAATAACGCACAGTTATTACCGAGATCTTCCGAATGAACTAAGCAATAATTGACACTTGATAACAAATAGGTTACTATTAAATTATCAAGTAACTTATATATCCCACAGGGACTTAATACATTATACCTACATCGTGTTAGAGCTCCGTTCCCTGTGGAATACCTTATGCACGAAACCCAGATCTACGCCTCTCTATATCCCTTCTCCTTCCCTTCGAACAGGCATCTTTAATTAAACGCTGCAAACGCAATTAGCTTATTTTTCTACGCTCCGCGCTACGCAGCGTAATTCGCCTCTGTCTTGACGAAAATGTTTAAGTCATCTTGAAATTAAGCACGCAGGTGTGACGGCAGCTTGCTATTAACGCGTACTTTTACGTATATACATTTCTTCGTAGATAATTAAATGCTACACGCTGTAATTGCGATATACGAGGCATATCCTGGCAACTTACAACACGTAAAAATAACGATTGCGATATCAAGCGGAAGTGATCTTCGTGAAATCGTAACAGTGTCGGATAATGTCGCTTATATATACGACTGTGTACGCGTCGCGCGACAAAATGCTCGTACCATGTCGTGATTATTCCTGCGAATAATACGACTTGTGCGCTAATTGTGACGCTAACTGTATCAGTGTAGGTATATAAAGCTACAACATTCCAGACACACATGTACGCGAAAACTGTTTTCAGTATGTACAAACATACAGTATGCACAAACTGGTTCGTATAATAATGGAACGACAACTCGCGGAGAAGATTTATGGGGGATCAGGCGATAGTTTGACAGTACACGAACCGGAAAGTATTGATGAGTTTTTGTTGGAATTTATTACCTGCCGATATTTCATGCACGGTGCATCCGGAAGTGTACCGGTGTCGAAATTGTGTCGTCGTACACCTAAATTATACATCAACACTGAAACGTGTGCGGCACATGTTTTAGAAAATGTGTGTATCCGCAAGATGCTTCGTACAAGTGTACTGTATAGAAATTCAAGATTATGGTTCACGAACTGAAAAAAGTCTCGGGTTTTCTCTCATTAAAGACGTTGTGTTTTTTTTTTCCAAGCATTCAGATGAACACACATACTGCGTTTTGAAGCAAAATTGATTTCAGTGGAGACAATAATATGAGAACTGTCATTAGTTGTAAATTAGGAAAATTCATTTTTACAATATCTCCCAGAATAATTCTTTGCCATTTGAAAGTTCGATATTTTTAACTTCCAATTATTATTATTCTTCTGTCGTAAATCATCATCAATATATTTATGTTAGATGCATACAATAGCCGCAAAAGAATAGTCTCAAACTATTCATATTATTTATACCACGAAACATAAAAGTGAAAAGTATTTTCTTGAAATTCTGGTGAGAGAGTCATGGGATAAAAGGCCTCAGAAAATAAAATTCCTTTTCCAATTGTCATCTTCCATGTCACGAACGTGACTTCAGCTTTTTAGTGACACGTTGCGATGTAGAAAACAAGAAAAGAAGGGGAAAAAAGAAAGAAAAAAAAAACGAGGAATTTGAAGAATAGTTTTTACGTTGGCGCTTTTTCTCTCAACCGCGGCGAGAATGACGAATTCTCGTGTGAAAAGTCGCAGGTGTAAAATGCCATTCTGTTCGTGTGTTGTGTCCCGCCCGACTTCGATCTCTATTAAATCGCTCGCGGCGAGATTCTCAATCGCGCGAGGAATGCACGGCGCGAATTACTGCGAGGACGTGCAAGGAGCGCGGTGTCGCATCCGCTGAAATGGAACCTACCAGGGTAGCGTTTTGAGGATTCTCATGGCGTGGACCTCTCAACGGCTCGTCCTTCGCTCATGGACGTTCGCGCGACTCGCGATGAAGCTGCATACGGGCGAAGAATCTTAATGCCCTCTCCTCGTCGAAACCTTCCGGTTTCCCAATTCTTCGACCGTTCTTTTCTTACGATCCCCGTAACTCAACACTAAACACTCTTCATTCCTTCCTGACGGTATACTTTTCCAGTTGATGTTTATCTGCGATTTGATGACTCTTTCCAATCCTCTTTTTTTTTTTTTTTTCGTACGATGTACTTTATCCTCTAATATTTTCTAATATTAGTTTAACTTTAGTATCTTTTTCATTCAGTTTCCTCTCGATCTCTTAGAGGTTTCTTTTATTCAATCTTAATTCGCCTCTGGAATTCTGTGAATGTTCTAGTCTTGATCCGACCTTCGTGAAACGTTTCTACATTCCGTACACGATCTTCTACTTCCTCTTACCTGTCGCTTCATATCTCACCGATCACAATGTCATTAAATATTTACGCCTTTATCTCTTTGTGAAGAGCGAGTTCTTCGTGTGTTTTTGTGTTTTCTTTTCTCTCTACTAACTTTCATGCATCTTTTCCTTTCCTTGATGCTTAAACATTCCGACAATGAAGCGTCCTCGTACTTGTTCCCACGTCGATCCTATACGCCTACGTGAGTCTGCCGATTCGAATACCTGGACCCTTAAAATTTTCCAGACCTTTGATTTTTTGTAAAATTTTTACTGATTCAGATTTCTCGTTTTTTTTTTCATTCGTTCGTCAGAGAGACATTTCAATTATAACTATTTACAAAATGTATACGTCACTCGTCCCCCCCATACATATCACGTTACAAATATACTGAAACTTTTCTCGGAGTTCCCTCCCCGCACGCCGTCTTTCCCTTACGACAGTCCTCTTCGTGGATCACTTTACACCTCGCACAGCTCGACCTTATCTCGCCCCTCACTGGCTCTATACGCGTCAGTGTACGTACATCCGTGTGCCGCGCGCACGGTGGCACATTCCACCTGTACACGCGCGCACTGAGGAACACAGGAAGAAAGAAGAGCGAAAGAGTGAAAGAGAATACACACGTACACCAACACAGCACTCTGGTTGTATGCTCGGTGCCCGCGCTCGTATACGGTCACGCGACGGACGCACGGCGTGGATACGTACGGGCGACGACGCCGCAACGGAGCCGCGACCGGCAGAACTCAACGGAGGAGGTGTATGCACCTTCCGAAGGCTGTACGCGACGAGGGAGGAGTTGGTGGCGGCGACGACGATACGGCGGCGGCGCGCACTATATCGCATGGAGAACGCTCGTACCGGTTTTGGCCCACACCGCGGACAGATATTCCGGACTCCGTTAACCGCTTCAATTACGCCCGCGATTCACGCCCCGCGCTTAACGTGCACCCCCTTCTTCAACCCCCGACGTGATAATCGATTTGATAACCGAGCAACCGAGTTACCGATCGACGACAACAGCCGATCCGTGGCCCCCGTAAAATCCGTCCTGCTCACACACACACACACGCGCGCGCGACGATTCACTCTGGAATCCGCTCCGGAGACGAGTCGTCGTCAGCCGCGCGTTTTCCTCGACCTTCAACGTCGCCGCCGCGAAACCGTGACTCCGCACTCCCTCCCGCGCGTTCACGAGATTGGGAACCGGGGGGGGGGCCCCGTGGAGAGACGTGTTCACGGGTTCTTGGCGGGAGGAAAGGAGGATGTGTCGTGGCAGAATAAACGGAATATATGGAGAATGCACGAGGAGGACGGACGTCCCTCCGGCTTTGGACTGACGTGAGTTTGTTGGCTTCGCTTTACCCCGAGAGAGAGCCAAGCCAGCCGGTGCCCCCTTCTCGTGTTCCTTCTTCGTCTGTCCTTCTCTTTTTCCCTCTCTCTCTTCTACCTGTTTCAGTCTCCTCTTCTCTTTTATCCCTCCTATTTCTCTCTGTCTTTCTCTATCTTCCTCTCTCGTGTTCCCTTGTATACATATATCACTCGTCTCTCTCCTTCTCCAATGTACCCCCTTCTCCTCCACCGACCATCTCCCCAACGCTTACCTTCCAGCTGCGCGTTCCTGCCTTACCTCGCTCCCACTCTCTATCCACTTTTCTTCTCCCTCCTCTCCAACTGTTCACCAGTTCAACTACGAATGTCTCTTTCTGTCTTGCACAGCATTTGAATCTTCCCTCTCGCTTCCGTCAACCTCTACCCCTCCCCCCCCTCTCCTCCCTTCCGTAATCTGCCATCCTTCTTTCGCAGCGTGCTCCGTTCTTTTCCCATTTTCGGCTCTTGTCATCCTCTTACTCCGTTGCTCTCATCATCGCTTTTATCCCTTCTTCTTCATCGACTCGGCCTGCATTCCTGTCTCTGGATCTCTGCCCGTCTTAGTAAAGCGTCATCCTCGGCTGTCTTTCCTCCGGACGAATTTGGACCTCTCCTCTCTCAGTCTCTCTTCAGCTCTTTCTTTCTCACTTCTCTCTCTCTCTCTCTCTCTCTCTCTCTCTCTCTCTCTCTCTCTCTCTCTCTTTCTCTCTCTCCGTCTGCTGTGTACTCACTCAATCTGAGATCTCAAGACCACTCTTTACCGCCATGGCGATCACATGGTCCCAGCATTGAAGTCTCTCGCTCTTTCCTCCTCCCCCATCTCCGCCACCGCTACCACTTTGCGCGACTCACGCGCGGAATAAAAGTGTGCGTGAACACGCGCGCACGCATTTTCACGCACATACCACACGGTGACGTGTACACATAGCACGGCTTGCCGTGATCGTTTCGCATTCTCGTGTGGTATTTCGATTCTCAGCTGATCCGACGATCGTTTTCATCGTTCTCACGATTATCAATCTGACCTTGCTTCCTGAACATTCTACGCCCGAGGCGTCTCCCGCGCGAGAAAAAGGTGTCGCAAATGGCAGGCGAGATCGGAGTAAGGCGAGCTCGATGATTTTCAACGACGTCAATCTTCGAACACGCAAAAACACGTTTTTTTTTTTTAAATATAACAGTCTGATTAAAAGTCGATCCTGTCGCGCGATCGAGTAATTCTCGAAAATTCGAGTCCCCTTAGGAACGATTCGTCAAAGATACTTTGTTGTTGCAAAACACATTCAATTGTCATAATTGTAACAAGTTTTACTCAGATATATACTGAGCTCTCTGAATAAAATTCTACGTTCTCACTTTTGACACGTAACAGATCGATATACGTTAAATATAACATTTCAATAGGAGCGGCATGGATATACGCGTTAAGTGCCGTACTTGTGATCGAGGCCGCAAATGGATGAGGCACTCGACCATCGGATACAGAATACTGAGTGGTATCGTGAGACACCTCGATATTGTGTGCAGATTTCTGTCTGCAATTTTATCGTCCGCGAAGGAGGGAAATCCCCTGGCTTTATCCAATCTGCGAATGTCGCGTCAAATGAAACAGAACGCGCGTATATCCGCTCCCTTCTGATCATTGCGCAATCTCATTACTTAAATTGTTCCGTAATGCCGCGAACGTGCATTTAAATTAACTTCGACCGCGGAAATATTTATCAATTGTGCTATAAAACTCCCATTACGTGCACCTGCGTGTGCTTATTGATCCGAGCCACGTCTATGAATGTCGTTTGAAAAGTAATTTGCGGAACGCGAAGACAATCGATTACAAAATGTAATAATATATAATTAGACTAAATTACATAATTTTTTAACTAAGGAATTCGGTACTTTCGGAACGAGGAAACAGATTACAACGACGATCGTGTAAACAGCACAATCATCATCCGGCAGTATCTGCCACGTGCGGGTCAATGATTCGGTGATCATTTGATTGATTAATCGCCAGTTTGGCGTCACGAGGATGTCCTACATCTCTAGCACATTCTGCCTTCTATACATAAATCCTTCAACCAATTTGGAGCCGGACTTCTATTCGACGAAGCGTCGAAGGAAATCATGACGTGCGATATTTTTAATTTTTATATTTAACATCCGTATATCGTTGTTTAATATTTTTAAATCGGGAATTTATTTAAGTGTTAAGAGTGTTAGAAGAATTCAATGCAGAATCGCGTCTCTATTTTTTTCTTTAGTATCATATATATATATATATATATATATCACGAAAAGATATTTTTAATGATTTAAAATTATTGATTCTTACGTTTTACTCAGAAAAACTGGTTTCCATAAATCGGTTAAAACATCCGTGAATAAAAAGTGGACTCGGCAGATCTAGGACGTGTACCAAAATATGCGGAAATGCTAAAGTTCTCAGCTTATTTTCTTAAGACAAGATACGTCTTTATATTCGCAAAGTAAATGTTACTCATTTATTCATAGAGATTCAGGAATAGCTGTAATATCTCTCAGGAAGGAACAAGAAGATGACGAGGTAAAAGGCATCTTTCGTTAGCACTCGAACATTTGTTTATCAAACGATCATAACTGAGTATATACTGCATTATTATATTCCTTTCGTCTGGGGTTGCTTTACCACTGTTTGTGTCAGAATTAATGATAGACTTCCTTTTCTTACGCGCTTCAGTCACATCGTCACACTCATTTTCCTTTTTACGCCTCTTTCTTGGCCTCCTTCCAATCTCGAAGCCAAAAAGCGTACGTTGCATGCCAGTGCAATGTGGTTTGCATAAGACAAAAGAGCATAGCTCCTATGGAAGGAAGAGAGAGAGAGAGAGAGAGAGAGAGAGAGAGAGAGAGAAAGAGAGAAGATGATTGAATTCGATGTGGTATCGTCCAAGCATACCGCTATTATTTGAATCCATTTTGAATATTCCTATTATGCTTTCTCAGAAGACATCATGTTCAAAAGAATCTACCTGTAGTTTAGTCAGCTCTTAATAACAGATGTATCCTTTACAAAAAGTACGCAATTTGCATCCCTGTGCAGTAAATTTCAGCAAGTTTCTTTGTGCTGCGAGATCTAAAATTGTTAATAATTTGCTATTATATATGTATAAAAAGTATCTAAAGTTATACCATTAATAAATATCGTGTTAATCGACATAAAATTATTGACAATTATACGTTTGCAGAAAAGAACATTCAAGCTCTGAATTTGGTTCTAATTATTTTTAATGTCTCTAACAAATCAATTTGCAATTAAAATTGCAAACTTTTTGAACTATAAGTGAGCTCAAATAAAATCTTCTAATTCAAATATTTCCTGTTTGATTGAAACGGTGTCTCGGTCAACATGTGGTTTAATCATATCGATCGATCTATAGACATTGTCAGGCAGTGTTGACGGTCAGCAGCATATTCGTCGTGCCCGTCCGAGAGTTTAACTCACCTATCGATACTGTTTGCCTACCGATCTCCCCGAGTTCGGTCGACGAACCCGAGGAGAGTGCAACGTCGAGCGCGCGCGTGTCGATCGCAATACCGAATTGACTTTTACCTTGGCACGGAATAAAGAGCCAACACACCCGGGTTCGCTCTTTATAACGGGCAGGGTGATCGCTTTTACAAACCGCGTTACGCGACTCGTCCGTTTTACAGTCGCGGCGTGTCGATTTTCGAAGAGATCGGACAAAGCGCGGCACTTTGTCGGGCGCCCCCGAGAGGCGAATTCTACACCGCGCTTCTGGCTGTTTCGAAAATTTCGAGACGTATATACGCGCCACGTATCCCAGTGGCAACATGTGTGCCACGATCACCGAAAACTTCGAGTTACGAGATCCGACCGGGTACTTTATGAGCGTTCGAAGGACAATGGTCCCCCCTTGCCGCGCACGTTCCTCGAGTGAAACCAGATTCGCGTTGGGAATTCGTCGTCCATAAGTCCCGCGTGGCCACGGAATTCTCTAATCCGTGCCTAATATCTTCTCGTCGAGGAGCTTGTCGCTATGGGACCCGAAGTTCTCGGTAATAGTAGGCGTAGACCGGTGGCGGTCGCTCTCGCCCACTCTCGTAGGTGGTCCAGCAAGAAACGAACGCCGAAAGTTCTGATGCGGCTGTTCCGCTGAATTCGAATCGTGTACCGGGGACTATTAACGTCTCCGCGAGGACTTAATGGACGATTCATACTGGCTAATTCACCTATTTATCTCTCATATTACATATATCTGGTGTTAACGGCCAGCCGTTAAGTATTTTAGACACGTTCATTGAAGAACTTTAACATAATTTTATTGCATAAATTTAAAAACCGACCGAGATAATCGCCCTATATATATATATATATATATATATGTACTATATTTGATGTACTTTAATCTTCTGACGATTCAATATAGACCGAGCTTTAATTCGCGATATTACAGCGAAGTATCCTTTGATGGTTTTACGGTTGGCTGATCCAGGGAATCAGTGTATCGACTCATGTACAGGGTGATTCAGGATAACTTAGCTTCTCTAAACTTTCGTATAACATTAAGTGATATGATGTGTAGTTCCTTCTGAAAGATTCCCTTTAAAGCTTCATCTTCATGTTTCATTGCGTTATTAATGTTTTATTTTACTAACGTGTACGGCGCGTGTGTTTCAAAGGGACGTGTACGGTAACGTTAGACCGCTTTGTAGAAGCGCACGTTCTGTTTCCGAGCGCAAACAGTTCCGTTTAATATCCGACTTCTCTGACCGTTCTCACTAAGGATCCGTGACGCACGGAAAGCACGAATTTAGGAAGGAATGTACAAAGAATGTTATTCGAAATTTTTCACCAGCCGCAAAATACTTGAAGGGGACGCGCTTTCAGTTACCAGCCGTCTCTTTGACGTTTGAGAAAGATACGAGGCACGGGTAAAAATTCTGAAACAATTCGCCCTTGTCTGGTGCGTCTAAACGCTCGACGTTAATATTTCTAGAGGAGACGGAAGTGGACGGAAAGAACGATCCACCTATGCTCGCGTGTGGGTACTCGTGCTCGCCCGGCGTTTTAAATAATCTCACTTAATCTACGGAAGGGATATTAGCAGATATATACAGTTACTGCGCGCGGCAACGCCATGAAAATGCAGCCGGCGCGCGAGCGTACACGGACGACACTTTAATTAAACCGACTAATGCGCGAAAATTTATTGCGCTCGCAAACATCGCGGTCTGTCAAGCCGCTTGTGCTTACCGACGAGATATCGTCGAGAGATACGAAAGCGCGCGGGTTTGATATTAATACGTCTAGCTCGAGTGTATCTATCGCCGCATCTTTGACATTCAACGTCCAATGTCGGAGCGTTCGAAACTTAATGAAAATCCACGCGCGTGAGTCGTATTGCTCGGTTCGCGAGAAATTCTATGAATCATACACTTCGCGTGGAAAAAAAAAAAAAAAAAAAAAAAACCACGGCGTTTCCGTGCGCCGCGAGAAGCGCAAAACGAAGCGAAAACGGATATACATCGCGATGTATTGATCAAACGAGGGGGAGGGAGGGGGGGGATAAAATTAGAAAATAATCTTCACGGAGAACGTAGAGAACTCGTTGTAAAACTATCCCATTAATTCCAGTATTACGACGTGAAATCGACACGTATCCGGCACGATCGATCGACAGAAAACGGACTCGCGCTGTTCTCGCGCGCGAGAGATGAATTTCGTTTCCTTTACTGCGCGTCTCTCCGACGAGCGACGAGTTTAATTATTCGCGATCACGCGAATTCCTCTCCCGTCGCGTCGCTCCACGCGCGTCGGTTTTACCTGCAAAGAATGGAAACTCTGAGCCGCGGAGCGAGGCATGCCCAGCATGCTTTGCACGGGTCACACGCCCGGTTCAGGTCGATCCACATCGCCATGGCACCGCGCCCGCACGCCGAAGGAGCGTGCGAATGAGACCTATCGAAAATGTTATCGATAACGCGCGAGAGGTGAACGTATCACGGGGATAAAAAGTATATAACCTGTCACATGTATATATATATATATATATATACGCACACGCGGGATGGACAGGCGCGAAATTGTTGACACGGCGACGACGGGGCGCGTCATGCGCGAGAACTGATGCCTGGAATGTGGCTTATCGGTGTCGGCGCTTGATATCGAGAACTTATCTTGAACGGGTCGCCACGTTCGCGTACGTGTACGTATGTAAGGTGCGATTCCGTGCGCATACGCGCGACGACGAAACGCGCGATAATGCGTCGGCCGCGAGAGACGAATTTCCGAGCGGCACTCCGCCCGATTGTTTCATGCATAAAATGCGCGACGTTCGGATTTATCGCCTCGTTTAATCCTTCGAGGAGATGGCACTATTTAGAGGAGCAGGCTTCCCATCTCGCCTGTTAAGGCAAATGATTTGAGACTGCCCGACCACGCAGGCGAAAATTCCGATCTTTTTCCCTCCAAAGATTATCCATGCTCGCGTTAAAAGATAACATAGTGGAATTCGATATCAACTGGAAAATCTATGGCGGAAAATTGGGAGAAAGAGTATTTAACAATCGACTTATGTGCATTTCCGCAATAATATAGACTAACTTTAATCTCGATTTAAATTACTCTTTATCTTTTTCGAAGAATTAAAGTTTATGATCGATTAATGTTTATATTTTTATCAATGTGAATTAACTTTAATCTCAATTTAATTTACTCTTTATCTTTTTTTTTCAATTTAGAAAAAGATAAAGAGTAAATTAAATCGAGATTAAAGTTAATCTGCATCGGTAGAGGTAGAGTACGTTAATTGATCAGCTTTAATTTTAGAATATACATCGTACTTTACTTCAAATATTTCATTAATATCTTTCTCTCTCTTAATGATAGAAAAATCATACATTTTTAAAGAAGAGATTAATGTAAATTATTTTAGATATATATTCGGTTTCCCGAATATCGATCGGCTCAACAAATTGGGTATTTTCATTTCCTACGTTATCGTATTCGGCGCGGTCTCAGGCACATTATCTATTTACACAGCAAGTGCCATGTGTGTGTCAACTCGATACGTAATACAGAAGCGTGCGTGTGCGTTCGCACCTGAGGTTTCAAGCTGAACATACGCGTGCATACGGTGTACAAAGGGGGAGGGGAGGTTAACCCCCGGGAGTTAACATATGCTCGATTATGTACACGGGATAGACAACCCCTTCGATGAGTCACTTGCGGCAAATAAAGGAGACGATCGACGAGAAGGAGAAAGAGAGAGAAAGAGACCGTCCTTTTCTCCGACGCGCACGCAATGCCTTTTCACGAACGACGAGGATGTGTCGGTTTTACGTTCCTCGTCCGATACAATCTTAAACGTGACGCATCCATTAGTTGCAGCGTCGTTGCAACGTCATGAGATATCATAATGTGACGTCAGACATTCAGTACGGAAATCGAATCCGTGACGCAGGTAGACGCGTCGGCGGGATTACTCAGGTCTGCGTATTGTCCGATGATTAATAACACAGTTCGACGAACCATTTTTTATCCTTGCCTATATTCATCATCATCATGTAATGGCGGTTTTGGCATATTTGCCCTAATTTGCTTAAAATTCTGACGTGATACGCAAATTTTGTCAACGGCATCGTGCTCAGCGCGAAAATCTCTTCGGAGAATGTACTGTGGCACTTCGGAGAGAATTTGGTGTTAACCGTGTAATTGACAAGATACGCAGGGAATTTTCGGGTCGCAACAAACGTGGTAATCGCGAGGAATCCAGTTACCGAACGCCGCGAACGTCTCGCGAGAAACCCACCCCCGTCGCCATAATAGAATAGGCTAACTATATCCGATCCTTGACCTAAAAACTCATTGATCTGCTGGTAATTCTAGCGCAGTGTTCCTCGCGTCCTACAAAGCACGAGATGCGATTACGCGCCAGGTGACGACGTGACGCGCAGTTATATGTACGTGCGGCGTCCGCAAGGAATGATGAAGCGATTCAAAGCGGAGATATCCCTCGATGGTAATCGTATAAAGTCCTTTTAAAAGGATAAAAACATTCCCCGCGCGAGCGCTCGCTTTTTGAACGAGCGGATGAAAAATCGCCCGCGCGTTTCCGCCGCCGTCATGAAATCCACTTTCTCATAACAAGAAGTGTAACGCACAAGAGTGCAAACTTTCTCGCGAAAGTACTTTGTACGTTGAATCATCCCTCTGGCGTTCCCGGGGGAATATATGTCGTTTTTCTATCTATACGTTCCGTAACACGCTCATAAACATCGCGGGAATTAAAATAACGATTCTTGCGCAGGAGTTCGTCCATTCAACCGTGTTTTCGAGCAGCGCGGCGACGACGGACGGTACGAAGTAAATGGCCATGAAAAACAAACAACTTATTGGTAAACAAAATGAACGAGGCAATGGCGCGCTGCGGCGCAAAGCGAAAACACGGAAGATTTACTTTTTTTCCGATTAGCGCTGTACTTTCCTGATCGGGACATTGTCTCCCCTCCCGTTCGCCGTGCCTCTCGAAACGTCCCCGTATCATTTGCGCGCGAATCAACGTTTTTTCGTTTCATAGAAAGAAATGGGCCATGAGTTTCTCGCGTCAGCGACGAGTCTTCCGGTGCGCGTCAGGTGCGCGCATCCACGATGATCCACGCAGCCGAACGACAGGAAACACAGGTGCGCGCTCGCCGGTGGACCCACCCTCTATAGCAACACGTTGCTGCGGAGAAGTTGGCGGACCCCAAACACGTCCCGACCGTAGTTAACGATTACGGCGATGCGTATCGGACGCTACGCACGGTGCGCTGCGTGCAGCGCACGGAATTCTTGAGAAAGTCTAGGTTTAGGCAAGAGGGAGGAGGGGATTCGGTGCGCAGCGTCGACTCGAGTCGACAATAGAATCGGGTACGAGTAAATAGCAGCAGGTAATCCTGCCGGAGCCTCTCCCGGCTTTTCCCCTGACGTTTTTCCCATTGTGAAGGTCGTCGCCACGAGAGACGCAGACGAAACTTAAATTCCAAGGCGCGTCTCAGAGGCTGGCCTTCGAGGTGCAACGCGAGAAGCTGCATTGGAATATCATGGAAAAATCGCGTCGCGCGTTGAAAATAAATAAAGAATTTTTTTTACGACGCGTGTTATATTCGCTCCCGAGGGAAGCTTTCGGATAGTTGTGAATGAGGAGTGAAAATTTATTTACTTTAAAGAATGTAAAGAGATAGTTTATACACTAAATTCCCCCGTAAACTCTCTTATAATTTTCATCATATCTTATTTGTAATAGTTAAAAAAAAAAAAATAGCTAGAAAATTTGTAATCAAATTTGTTTCTGATCAAACTTGCAAAGTGATAACTTCCGAAATACTATAAGAATAAGACCAGCTTGAGTTACACTAAACATCGCAAAGTTTGCGAATGTTGCTGTATTCAAAGTTGATTGCGTATTGAAAGCGCGCAAAGAGTTTTTTGCTGAAGCAGATCAAATCTCATTACGATAATAACATTCGTATTCATCAACTTCGTTATTATGACTGGATACGGCACTCGTTATTTATAATTTCATTGTCCTTTGTGGAGCGCATTAATCTTCTTAAACTAACTATATCGCATTTATTATAAATTATAATTCTCTTTGTGGAATATCTAACGGACTTTATAAAATAAATCTTTATAAAACGCAAGGGGAAATCCAATTTGTTGTGTCTTTAGGAAAATGGGGTGTGCAGCGCAAAATACGATTGTTCAATATATAGAAAACTATGTATTAATTATCAAATGCCGAGTGTTATTCTCCGCGAATAACCGTCGTTACATTCCCATTAACATGTCGGCGCATCGTTTGATTAACTCCGTTAACTATGTTCCTGGAACCGAGACGAGACGCGGGATTCGAAAGTGCGAAGGGGGTTTATTCGGATTTCATGCGGTCGCGATGAGCTGATTGCAATTTCCGCATATAATAGAGAACAAGCTTGATATTCCACTACTTTCTGTGGACAGCGGGCGACGCGGCTGAATTAGTGAAATAGCAAGAGCAATAGCCGGAACTAAGTGGAACACGGAATTCATTACTGGAATGTGTTTGAGCAATTACACATCGACGTACCGTATATGCGCGTTGTTGATTGGATTTGAGTTTATGCCAAGGAACAGTATAGACACTATAATGAACTTTCAATTAGTACCGTGGTCCCAACCTTGGCAGTGAGGTCAGTGGCTCTCAGTTGCCGATGTGAACGGACCGCATAAAGGCAAAAATATTTAACCTCGATTCGTGGCAGGAGAAGACCATTGCCAAAAGACGCCACAGGTGAAATCGAAATCAACTCGATGATTAATTGACGCAGACTTTTCTTTCACGTACACACAAATAACGTTTCTTAAATGAGTGTCTATTTATAAAATAACTTATTTATAAATCGCAAAAAGAGATAACCGGGAATAATTTTTTATTTTCTCACTGTACATATTTGTATTTATACGTATATTTCTCTCTTGGAAACAAATTATAAATAAGTCGTATAAAATTACATTCGATCTTTAACTGGCCTCCTTGTTCTTATTCTGGTTGAATAAATACTAAAGAAGCGACCGTTATTGACTGTTTTTTATTATTTCTTTACATAAATATTATATTTCTTGTGTACAAAATCTGAGATGATTTTTTAAGTAAATATTTGACTTTTCATTTCTTTTTTTACTTTCACAGTAATTGATTCGCCCGGTCCTTTTAGTGAGAAAGTTGTATGCGGTTAATTTGCAAATAACTGTTATAAAAACCTTAATGAAAGTAGGAGACTCGATTTCGCCGCTTTTTTATATTTCTTGTTAAATACATAAAAAAGAGAAAGGGTTCGATATATCTCGCGATAGAGCCAGTGTTACACTTAAAATCAATTACAATTTGTTCGGAAACGTAAAAAAGCCGACAACATAAACAACGATGGGTCATCGCTCGAGCTGACATTACCCTACGGCGTTATTACTGCAATTGTACGCGACGACTGTATACGCGATGCTGATCCCGCGTGCTATCATCATCACGCTCGCTGCAGCGGTAGGAGGATACGCGATGCACCGGCGAAATGCTCCATTTCCCAGATACCTCGTTGTTGTGCCTCGTTATATACGCGGGGATCGGTAAGTTATGCAGTATTTAAGTACCGTTTTCCACGGCGAGGTATCCGCGCAGCCGGTTCCGCGGTGCTCAATTAATCGGCTTGATTAACGACCGTTCCTGTCAACGACCACGGGCTATTATTCGCAACTCGTACAGCTTTTTATCCGCGATTTTACATACACTTGTGTTTCCGTGTTTCAAAAAGAATCGCTGAACTTTGGACCGGATACTTCTTGCGATGCTTCAGCAATGTCGCGCAAAAGCGATTTCAAGTCGTAAAGCCGAGATTCGCATTGCAAAGCGAAAAATTGGATTCGGACGTAGAAAGGTGATACTTTGCTTACACGTCAGATATATACGTGCACCGTAATAATATATATAGTAGAGACGATTTCGATGAACGTAATGGCTTTACGAGCGATAATTTCGTGCGATCGCATTGTTGCGATAAAGGACATAAAAAAAAAAGGGAGAATATATTTTCCTTGTGAGAATTGAATTCTCTTCAAAACAGTTTTATTCCCCGAGAGGAACCTACTGCGCGTCGTATCCACCCATTTAAAGTTTCCCCGGCGTATTTTCGGTTTATCTGATAAACAGCTCTTAAACTCGAGCTTCGAACGAAACTACTTCGTCCCCGTCCATTACACCACGCGACGCACAATCAGAGAGTGGAAACTCTCAACGTCTACGAATGTAGCACGCTAGAATCTAACTTCTTGCTGAAGGGGAGCTCGATTGCCGATCGAATGTATCAGCTGAGGATGTCTGTGGTTTGTCTCCGCCACCGTAAGCCGCCATTGTCCGCGGCTGCTATTTCCAGAATCATAGCTGCTTTCCTCTATTCGAGGGAGGCGATAAAGCGTAAATAGGTCGCCGAGACGATAAGTTACGAATATGATTGGATCCGATATGATCTTCACGATGTAGGTCACGTTTTTCACAGGTCTATATTCTGAACGGGATATTTCGGTTGCGATTACCCAATGAAATGATTCGCCATTTACTCACGATCGTTAAAATCATCGTCTCTTCCTGCTGAAGCTGCTTGTACATATAATATAATGCGATGCATTCGAAATAAAATTAATTTTCCGATATATAACCTTTTACGTTTTCAGACTTAATATTCGTTTTCAGACTTATATATATAGTTTTATGTTTGCTGCCCTGCTAAAAGGTGAGCAGTTTTAGGAGCGTGACATTTTGTTAACCCAATTTTAACTAACGCTAAAATTTTTGTAACAAACGCAAAAAAAAACGATGAAGTATCTAAAAATTTAACAAAATTCAGGTCTGAAAGTAATATATGTTGGACCATTAAAATAATTATCTAAAACGCTTAAGCACTATGATATAAATTGATAATGTTGTAAAAAACATTCCATCAACCAATTTAAGTTCGTATACAATTTTGAAATATATATATGAATCTAATAGCTAATTTTTAGATGTCTTGATAAAACTGTACTTTTTGTACAATTACTGACACTTTGATATCTATTTAATCTACGTTAATTAAAAGACACTAATTACTTTCAAGGAAACAGAATGACATAATTGTAAGTATACAAGAATAAAATTCGTAAATGTAACATAAACAAAATTGAATCGTTTAACACTTTTGACAAAAAGATTTAGGTATATAATTGAGTGAGTCCAGAAGACCAGTAGGCCCACTGTCAGTTCTGGAGGATTAAGTTTCACGAGATATGTCGGCGTCAAAATGTTTGTCCGTTCGCTACTCTTTTTCTGATTTTAATTCCGGCGTGAAAGACGGCGGGACGGGAAATCAGTACATCTCGTGAATGGAATCACGTCGCTCGCGTATAAGACAGTATAAAATGATGGAACAGCGTCATGTGCAACGTTCCCGAGATTTACGACGGGGTTGACGACGACGATGATCCACGTTGTATTCGCGTTTACATTCGAGACGTCGACATAGTGTTGCAACAGGCGACTGCACATGAAACTGTTTACAGAACTGTTTACAATTGTTTCACGTGAGAAAATGTGTGCATGCGATTTCGACAGGGTCTGTGCTATCGCAGTGTCGAATAAACTCACGTTTCGTTATTCAGCGAGTTACATTGTAAATACAATAATATTGACCAAGTTATTCGATAATTTACGTTATTAAAAGTAAATAAATCGTCCTCGCACACTTCTCCCATTACATCGATGAAATGCACCGTGTAAGCTTCTGTCGAACGGTTTAGATTACGAAGCGAAGCGGTGCTTGAAGAAAGAATATATAACAAACGAAACTGCATTTAAGTTTTTTTTTTGTGTTCTTACAAAATACTTGAGAATAACTGCATCTCTGTTAACAGTTAAGTAATCTCTTTACACACGATAAGATAACACCTTGAACAATATCCTCGCTCGTGCGTTCAACATCCAGCTGCGTATTTTCTCATCAGTCCAATTTCTTTCGCTTCGTATTAATTATATAACCGCGATGCAATCGCCGTATGCGCCGCGCGGATAACATAATATGACGCAACGACACGCGAGTAGACGTAACGCAATATAGCAGTGTCTCTATTTTATCTGCATACTTCGTGGAGCGACGTGCAACCCGCGGCATCCTGAATAGTACAAGCGCGTTTAAATGAACATTCATTGTAGAAAATCGCCAGGAAAGCTAAAATGTTTCAAACCCGGCACTTCCTTTCCACATTTTTCGTCAGCGAGAGTTCTAAAACACTCTTTTTTTTTTTTTTCCACCGCGGATCTCTTCCCGCAAAAAACTAACGAGGGGGCAATTTCCCATGCGACAATATTATTCAATCGTCGACGCGCGGTGTTTTTGCGAATTAACAAGCCCTCTGCGCGCGGCTGGTATGATCTTACGCTCGAGGGAAGGTGCAAGCACGAGAACTATCAAATGTCTCGTGTACATCTGTTACGTTTCCCGTAATACAATCGTTCTGGAGCGGCGGTAACTGTACAAAAGGCGCAGAGAGGCAAGAAAAATAGAAAGAGCTTATCGGCGCTTTACTTTTCCTTCACGAGCAATTTGCACGTCCAATCTAATTCAATTTGGTACACGTATAGCTTATTAGTTCGTTACTCATTATTTAACAACATTAAAATTAAATTACGGCGTAGATTAGTACGATTGCAAATGCAATTGAAAGTGGACGAATCTTTTGTACTTGCTGGTGTTTCTGATGTAAATAGTGACGATATCTGTTTTTATACATTTAAACAGTCAGTCGCTTCTGTAAATATGAAATAATAGTGTATTTTTTTTTCATTTCTGTGTCATTGTATCGATAGTAGGTCAGGGAAAAACGACAAACACGTCACAGTATCGTGTTCATAATTAAAGAAAGGTCGTAGATTGCGACATTATTGTCTTAACGTACACACTGTACTTCATTACATACACTCGCTCTATATAGTTCGCTTTTAAATTTACAATATTTAAAGAAACGCATATCTTCAAGTTATCTGCGTAACGTAACCGACCTAAATTGCCATAAATTGTGCAGCCGATCTCTCTTCCAGAAGAGCGGCTTGTACTCGGAGGAACTCGCACGGAGTTATTGCCTTCCCAGAGACGCAAAAAAGTCGAAGTAAAAAGGTGTAATGTTCAAAAAATGTGCACATGTTCCTGTATGTAAGTGTGTCGTGCCGTGTAAAAGACCGTAAATGATACATGTATACAGTTATTGAAAAAAATTTTCATCGCGAGAATTCTTCTCCGAAAATGATCCTTCGAATGAAAGGAAGACATTTTTTAAATAAAAGTAAATCATCATGAAATAAATAAATATTATTTTTCGAGAAAATTCATTTCGAGGAAAATTCTAAAAATGTTATCAATTAGCTTTCTCACTTCGAGTATTTAATCACAAAGGGATTATCGTGGCTATTCGATATTAATTAAATATAAAACGAGGTTCCGTGAAAGAAAATCCATTTTCAATTCAAATTAAGAGTAACTTTAACGCCGTATTTATTTCAAAAGTTTAACAGCTAAGAAGAAATCCGCCGCTCGCTTAATAATCTAGGCTATTGTGACGCGTGTGTTTCGTTAAACTAAAGCTCTTGAAGAACCCACTTCTACATCTGTCATCAACAGGGATACGGGGCTATCCTCTGGAGGAAGCCGAGAGCTCGGGGTCTTTGAAAATCTTCCTTCGTATACGGAATCAGTCTGACTCCGGATTAGCCCGTGAGTATTAGCATGAACTTGACTAGCGAGGCTCGGGCGTAAAAGGCCATGAATGATGCGCATAATGTGTTAGACGTGAACAATGGGCAGCAGGCGTGTCGTCGGTACATATACACAACGTCGCCGATCCTCGTCACATCCACGTTGCACCACCTATATCCTCCTCCTCCCTATACTGCCCTCCCTCCCCCCTCCCCTCTCCCCCCCCCGGTCGATCCTCTCCTCTCTCGCTGTTCCACCTTCCCGCGACAGCTCGTCCATCCGCGCGTCGCTATCCTCTTCCTCCTTCCGCGCGTATGTATGTATTTTCTCTTCTTGTGTGTGTGTGTATTTTTTTTTTTTATTTTGAAAGCGGGATATACGTGGTCGGAACAGGAAACGCCATGGGAGGGGGAGACGGAATGAGCAATCGGTATTCCGTGGCTGTGTCACACACAGCGGGGCCGCAATATTGTGGAGAACGCGCGCGCTATAACGAGATGTACTATATAGCTGCGGCTACACAGTTGCGCCGGCAGCAGGAACACGTTCAATCACGGGAATGCGCTTCGAATTTGCTCGCCTCTCTTTCTCCTTGCCCTACGTCGTGCAAATCGACCGCGCGTCTCGCACGTACGCGCACGGATTGTCATCCTTTCTTATACCAGGCGGAAAAACACCCGCGGACACGCCATTCGCGAAGGTTTTCGCGTGCGGATCGCCTCGATCAGATTGTCAGACTTATATGTACGGCCGACGACACCTTTTAAATCGATCCTTTTGATTAATTAATTTTTTCAGCACTTGTTAACACGGGAGTGGTAGACTTGAAGCTGACGGATCATTTTCGAAATTTTACAAATTAATCAGAGATCATGAAGCTGTAGAGTTAGTGAAATATAATTCTTTACGCAAAGTCGTATTAAGAATTAAAATATTCGCGCGAGGTAAGAATATTTTCTATCTATTTTCGAAAACGGAGATCTAAAAACAATTAATGTCCAGTTTTATTTTAGTTTAATTTAATATATGGGGGAAAAATGCAATATTTAGAATATTTTCTATCTACTCCTAAAAATAGAGGTATAAATAATTATATATAGTTCTAATTAATGTATGATGTATTTTGATTTAATGCAATACGTCGGCAAAGATGACTTATATTAGATCACATTCGTTCTTTTAAAGCAATATCGTTCATTGTAAGCTGTTCAATACAAACGCTACTACGACGTGAAAAAATGTCACCGTTCCAACCGGACGCGCATAAACATTAACGCAGTTGCCGGGCACGGACGATATCGATTACGAAGGAGCGAATCGATATCGGACTTGGATATGAATAACGGATATGAAATTACGAAGTACGAGGCTGTACGTACCGTATTTATCGCTAAAAGAAATTGTTTGCTTGATAAATTTAATAGAGCACCGCAAATTTTGTAGACTCCTGTTTTCATGGTTTTTCTTTTTTTTTTTTTTCGCCATTAAGCATTCTGGCAACGTTAAACAAGCGATAAGCTCTCGTCGAAAGTATCACACAAAATATTTTCCGGTATCGATTGCACGGGTTGAAAAAAAGGACTTCGGAAAAAGCGCGAGGATTGCATTTGGGTCGTTGCAATGTATACTAATGCAAAAAGCAGCTTCCGCAAATGGAATTCTGTACGCGTGCCAAAAAATGCGTCAGCCGCAATAACTACGGGCTTTTAGGACGTGTCTCGCATGAGATGCATCTTGCTTTAAAGCGTGTGCAGGGAAACTGGGGCACTCGGGAGAGGAGCGGGGGAGGGTTCCCCGATCGCGATCTCATCCATCTAAAGAAGAGCGATGGTAGACTCTTCTCATAGGATTGCAGAGTAGCTTACGAGACGCGGTAGACACAGTTCACGAGTTCATTTTCGACCATTCACCGGGGCGGCCTCCTCTCGTTAAAAGTATACCTCGTATCAATAGGGCACATATTCATTCGTACCCGAGCGACACGATGCATCTACTGGGTAAGAAGCTCATGAATAAATTGACGGTGTTTCGCACGTTTAAAATGGGTCCGTCGACGTGTTTCATTATTACATTGTTAAACTTTCCTCATACCGTTAATAATCCGTGGTGTTAATTATTGTCTACCTTTCTGCCGCCGCATCATCCGCCCCGACGCGTACTGTGTCGTAAAGTATTAACTGTCTGAGCCGAGGACAAACCTCGACGAACGGTCGACGCGCTCAGTTTATTAAGTTAGAAAATTTAAAGCGTACAATGCAGGCGGTTTGAGAGAGCGCGAAACAACGGAAACCGGTCGTGTGCGGCGAAATTTGCGAAAGATTACATTTCGAGAGAGCCCGCATCCGCGAGGAAAGCATGAAGGAGAAGAAGAAGAAGAACAAGTGAAAGAAGGAGAGCGAGAAGATGAATAAGAAGACGAACTCTTATCGCCTTTAGCAAAACGACTCCTGAAGCATTGAGCGCGAGATAATACGCTCTCTTCTCACACACAAAGAGAATGCATTAATCGTGGAAATGAAAAAAAAGAAGTCGGTACGATAGAACAGAATTTCTTCGTTCGTTGTAAAATTAGAGAAGCTTCTATATGAGTATATATAGGAGTACCGCGAGAGTACCAGCTACTCGTGCCAAGCCGTCGCGCACTTAAAGAAGTCTCTCTCCTCTCCGCGCGAGTCCTTATGCCGTGTATCCCTTTCGTGTCACGTTAGAATTATATGCACGAAGGAGAGAAGAGAGAAAGAGAGGAGGAGAGAAAGTGAGTGGCCGCGGAGGGAAAGAGGAAGCGCGCGAAATTCAGCGGAGAAAAGAGGAGAGAAAGAGGGATCAGCCGGGCAGCTCCGTCGAGGAGCTGCATACCGAGGAGCTGGAAAACGCATTGTTTAGGCTGCACTCACACCGGCTCAAGGTGGGTGTGTCGCGAGCGTGAAATACCGGCGAAACGTGACTCTCCGTCGAGTGGTGAGCCTGGCAGCCTGCACTTCGAAGTGCTCGAGTCGCGCCGCAGATTCTAGCGGACCATCTCCGCATCTGCGGGAGAGAGAGAGAGAGAGAGAGGTATATTTGATCTACCGACCGACCGGAGATGCGACTCTCTCCGCGGAATCGATTCCACTATGATCCCACTCTTCTAAGGCGCATTTCAGATTAGCCCACTTGTCCGTACTCGATCGCGGATCGGATAATCGCTCCCATTTTTACATCGAGTTAAACGTACTTCTCCGCAATATACCTCGGAATTGAATGTTATTACGAGCGCTGAACGCGACGTGTAAAATGAATTTGCTTCAAAAATCCTCCTCTAATGTAGGAATGTAGGACACTAATTTCATTCCAAAGAGTGAATTTAAAATTATTATTATAAAATTGAAGCCAGAGTGATTTCGAGAAATTTTTTATAGTTGTAATAGAGTTGCGTTTAAAAAAATTCAAACGTGTATGGTAAGTAACGTGAGATTTTAACGTATATATATATTGTATTCGACATAATAATTTTGTGTAACGGTGTTTAACATCGTCGCTATGCTAATGCGACAACTGACAAGAACAGGCAGCATTAGATGCAGCATCGAGAAATATCGCATTGCAAAATAAAAACGATCCGGTGCTAAAACTGTGTCACATCCTTTTTTTTCCTCGCGTTATTCTCAACTCGTAACTTTTCTGAGACTCATAACCGGTTTTAATTAAGGGATACAATAAAAAAATGAGTTCTAGACATCCCACTATCCTACTTTGAGTTATCTTGTTCTATCTACACATATATCTTGTCGGTCTAGTTCTTATTCTTTTTAGTGTTATCAAATGAAATTGCACCTGGCTTTTTCTTTCCCGCAAATGTTTATTGCTATCGTTTATAAAAATGTGTCTGTGGATGTATATAAATGTACGAACATTAAGAGTAGTGTGTGTCTACGAGTATGTGAATCTACGAGCTTGCCAAATCCAAGTATGTGTGCGGATCTCAGTCATCCCTCTGAGAATTTTAAAAGATCGCTCTAAGTACGTTGATGGCGACATCCAACGGACATCGGCTGAATTTATTCTTCGCTATCGCGGTAAAGCAGAGAACGCGGGGATCCACGAGTGATTCAATAATAGATCCAAGTGACTCACATTTTGAACCACTCTCTTCATTAGACAATCATCTTTCAAAGAGAAATATATACTTTAGAGTAGAATAACGTTGAAATCACCAAGCTATCGATTAGAAAAGCGATTACTCGAGGTAACTATCAAGAAGTACGACTCGCCCGCACTAAATCATATCTCGATCAATCTATTGAATCGTGATCAATTACGCGGTCGAATAAGTAACGATAATATTAACGAGCGGTTTCGAGAACGGTCGGTAAAAACTTTTATACCAGGCTATAAAAACGAACGGGATGACCATCGTTTAGTGAGTTAAGCGACGGATAACGCCGCATACAAATGCTACAGGACGACTACCCGATAGATAGAACGTAAAGGACGATACCATAGTTGTATGGTAACGGCGAGAAGTCGATCTGGCGACCCGGAGGACACGGGGGCATAAAAGTTCGCCCCCGATCGCGCTTACAGTCCAATGTACTTACCTGCAAATTGGTTCGTCTCGCTCGTCCGGTGGATTCAGGAAATTGCCGTCGTTCACCGCCGAAGACGTCGATCCCCGCGGCGACCTCGGGCCGCCCTCCGGTTCGCCAATCAACACTTCCGTCCTACCATTTTGGAAAGGGCTGCTCGAGCGTCGTTCCCCGATTCTTCCGCTCTGTACCGGTTGCTGTCGGGCAAACGGGCTCAGTTTATGTCTTCGTGAATTGACACACACGGAGCATCCGTACAGTTTATCGCATCTTTTATCTACAGGCCACTTCGATCGGATTTCTCCCTAAGCTTGCTCGGACGTTTAGTTATCTTTAGATATATGATATATCTTTGCAGCTAATAAAAATTTTGCTATACCCTGAAATTTAAATTCATGCTGTCGCAACATAAATTTTAATTCTTCTGTCAATAATAGAGATTTTCGAGAAACACGCCAATTTTTTATTGTTCTAGGTTATATAAAAATTTGATAAAATTTTGAAAAAATTTAATTACCTCGAGAAAAACAAGAAAGTCAAAATAATGTCAATTCGATATCATATTTACTAAACTTATTTTTTTTATGATTCAGTCAATATAACATTATTTTGACTTTCTTGTTTTCCTTGGAACTTATTGTTGACAATGTAATCAACTTTTTACTATCATTCGGATAAAATTCAAATTGTAATTTACTTATTTTTTTATACATTTAAATTTATCTAAAATACGCAATCATAAAATATCGATGGCATCTTTAAAGAGACTTCAAATGCAGATGAAGGATTAATTTGAAGCAAAACAGCAATGCGCGATCTGATAATGTCCGATTGATCTATGTATAATCGGTTGATAGAATACATGAATCTCCATAACTGATTATCGATATGTTAAAACGTATTTAAATTGTTTAGCAAATATACTTGTAATTCTCATTTAGCATAAACGTATGAGAAAATATTTGTAAAGAAAAGTAACGTGATTGTTGCCGGCTGGTTAATTCAGAGAAACGATTTATGGAACAATAAATAACAGTAGCCTCTCGTGAAGAATCCCACTTAATGTGCCTAATGTTGGCAATTAAGCGTGATAAACTACCGATGGCGATTTACTATTCCGGAAACTGTATAATAATTACTTAAGGAATTCAACGGATGTTGCTTTATGCAAGCGACGAGCGATTAGTGTCGACATAACGTGTAATGTGTTGGGAAAAAATATAAGAGAAAACTCTACAACTGTAATATAATTATAAATACACAAATCTGTTGATTATTATATAGTAATGTACATATTATGTGTATACTTTCCCGATTGTTTCAGTTTCAAAATTCATTGTGAAAATTTAATCATGTTATGTTTAATCATTTCATTTTAATGATGTAGATATATTTAAAAATTAACATCCTTTAATTAATCTCTTTAATAATCTTCCTCTAATTAAAGATTGAATTTGTTTACATGTATAATACGGTCTTTTAAAGAATAAATTACCCAAATACTGTTTTCCACCTCCTGTATTTCTATACTTCTAAAGTAAACTGTTAGTTTACGTTACCAAGAGGTTCGCCTCTTCGCTGTGCTGCTTTTCCAAAGCGTCCTTCCGCTCCTGCGAGGTGTTTTCCACTCGGATGTCCGCCTCTTTTCCTAATCCCTTGGGAATCGTACCGTTGCTAAGTTTGGAGGAGAAAGAATTCGTCTCCAATTCCCTGAAACAATTAAGGCAAGGATGGATTAATTAGTCTGTGACAAAATCAAATTAATCAACCACTCGCCGAATTATCTATTTTATATAAGTTATACTTATATAAAATAGATAATTCTCCGACTTTCCCTATTGTACAAAACAAAAATAGGGCGCGCGAACATATCGGCATTGTGAAAGGATATCAATCACGACAATCGCAATTTGTCACATCCGGTCTACCACGATGCTTCCTATATAGGCGTCGCATATATTTTCTCGCTTACTACACAGACGTTGGTTTATTATGCTTTGACAGGAACATCCCAGAGGATATTAAGTCTTCGGAAATTAATTACAAGTATTGCGCCTGTGGAGCGACATCGTTCTACTGCATCTACGACACAAATTGTTTTTAATCGATCCCGAAGCACCTGTGACCCCGAGAATTCTGACATTAAGTGTAAAAAGAGAGAGCATTTTTTTTATGAAAAGTCCCACTGAGTTTTATCCTCATTATTAAGGAATAACGAGAGAGAAAAAAAGAAAGAGAGCTCTCTCCTCTCTCTCTCTCTCTCTCTCTCTCTCTCTCTCTCTTGTCTATAAAAAAGTTTAGTAACGATATAAAAAGAAGAAAGATGACTTACTTGTCCGCCAAAGTAACCGTAATTTGGCCATTCGATACGTCTTTTGAAGTGGAGTCTTCGCTCGTGGACGCTACCGAATTTATTGTCTGGAACAATAACGAAAAGTGATCCGTAATATATATATATATTTACGTGATTCTCGCTAAATTTTATTCTCGATGAAATTGATCTAGAAATTAACTAACATTGCAATAACACCTTTATATCCAGTAAAATACCTCACATCACACGCTGCATGCAAAAAGGCCACGACGAACGATAAATTTTAGCGTAATTGCAAGTTTTTTATTTGGAGTTGCAATGATTGAAAATTTTATCGTATAGAGAGATGTCACTATCACACTATGGTAGTATGATGTAGAATTCAATTTAGTTTTACAAAAAAAAAAAATAGCTAATCGTACAGTTTTACTTTATTTTTGTCGCACGTGCTTCCGCATATTTCTGAGCAAAATACGATCCCCGTGTTTATCTTTGTCTCCAACGCGTGACGTGTAAATTTGCAACTCGCTTGTTGTTGCTTTACATTAATACGAAAGAACTTAATTCTCTGATAAACTAATTTGTCACGTATAAAATGTAATAAAAATAATTTCGTCAACATATCGTACAACATTATCGAATAAAATCCGAAATCAATCACTAATGCTTACAGAGGAAGTGCCCAAAGTGATAATTGCGAATTGTTACAAAATATGTATCGTTGAAAAGGTCTCGCCGAGTAGAGCTCAACTGTGCAATATTTCGCTTGAATAGTGCCTCTAGAGGGCGTTATGTGCAATAGAAGTTATACAAAGTCTACTTAATGATAATAAGAATTTGACTTTGGATCGAATCTCTAGGGTTTTACGTAGAGTTTAAAGGGTTAGAAGATAGAAACTTTGCTTTTGAAGAACCGATTTGCCAGATTTGTAATCAAAATGCTACATGTATCAAATGTTCATATGATTTCTGCAAGATCTCTTTGTTATGATTGTTTTTTCGAACGTTATCATTACCATTAGTCTCTTTGCTTTTCCTTTTCTTCTCTTCGCTCTTATTTTGATTTCTAGAAATAAAACGAAAACCGCGATTTATGTTTTATTAACCAGTTCATTGAAATTGTTTTCCACATATATTTTGTATCAATTCACAATTATCACTTTGGGCACTTCTCTTGTTAACGACAAATGTATAGCTAACAACATGATATCTCTCATCCTGAAAAATATCAACAATTTTTTCTCTCTTCAAAATATTCTCCCTTTAAATATATGACGATAGCACACAGTGTAAATTTTCGTTTCGCTGGAAATATCATTTAAAATAAAATAATTTGAAAAAATAATATATAATAAATGTTCTAAATTAAATATAATATATTCTTTATATCAACTAAAATTTCGTTTTCTATTTATTGCAATAAAATAATTATAATTTTAAAGTATTACTATATATATGTCGTCTACATAGAAATTATGTTTAGACGTCCGACATTGCAATTTAGAAAAAAATCTCATCAACTTGAAATGTTTTAAGCTTCCTGTTCAGTATATCTTAATACATTCCAACATCAGCGTTGTAGAAAAATTGACGTGACAAAATAGCCAGACAATTTCCTAAATGGCACCACCATCGTCGACAGAACCGGAGGTCCCTTAGCACATCTTCCACTTATTTGAATTACGCATTGATATAAAATAGAGAGAGAGAGGGGAGTAATACGCCGCACTGTTGATAGCAATAAGTGGCTAATCGTGTGCTGGGAATGATACGAACCGTAATATCAAGAAAACTCGTTAACGGTTGTGTTACGACATTCTCGTACCGTTTCCGTTTCGAGATGTGTTTCGCGCGATATGCTGGAACTCGATGCGTGCCTGCTTACGCGAGATTTTAAACCCGCATGCCGTATCGCGATCACGCGAAACGATCCCGCATGCGACCTTAAAATATCTCGGTCGGAACGTGGTTAATAATAAACAATGCGCGAAACTTTTCTCAGACGAATCGATTTCCATTGTGATCGTTAATTCGATAAGTATTCACCGATCAGAGAGATAAAAAAAAATTTTTATAATTATATATAATTGTAAAAACATAACATTATGATATAATCTCACAATAGTTATTTCTATGAGCTATTTCATTCCCATAAACAACGTTAATTGAACTTTCACTAATGTAATAGTTTTCGATCGAAGAGCGGGTTTAAATGCAAGAGTGAGTAAAGCCAATTTTCGCCAACTCATATTCGACTGAAAATGTATTTGGATGTGAATTATAACTTGAGGCAGAATTATGGTATTATTAATCGCTCTTAAAGAGATTCTAGTCAGTTTCAATAAAAGTGGCATTAGTTTCTGTTTTAGAATTAAAAAAAAATCTGCCATGCAGAAGCGATAGAGAGAGTTACCTTTAACTCTTTAACTATTTATTTGATTACTCATAGATATGATCTTTGTTTTCTCGATAATAAATAAATAAATGTTAAGGCAGAAAAAAATTCCTCGGACGAACTCGAAGGAATTTTCACGCGTCTGTATAACGTCGACTCGTCGGGATTATATCGGTTCCCGTCGCTGCTCAAAAGTACGATACTTTCGAGTGAAGTGTCGGATGGCACCAATACAATATTTGTCGCTCGGTTACCAACTCAGCGAAAGCGTCGGGTATCAATACAGCTCGGACAGCTTTACTCTCGTGACGAGCGCATTGTCGGCGCGCGCTTACGGTAATACGCTCAGGGCGAGGAATTCCTTCCCTCTTTCATCTCAGCGCATATTATTCTTTCCGCGTAATTTCCCCACGACAATGGCGACGCGAGTGTCCTCCGGCTAAAAATCACGTGGGTGGGTCGTCGGCGATCCCTCGAAACTCGATCGTTATATCGCGTAATCGAAGCGTCAAGGGTCTTCGGAAGGCCGCAGAAGCGTAAGAGCGAATGACTCTCGTCCCGCAACGCGATGCAACGAGGAACGCAAACTCCCGTAAACAAGGCCGCGCATAATCACCGTCCGCGCCTCTTACTCCGCGCTCATTTACTTGGCATATTCCACATTTCATAAGCAGCCTCCGTGACGACTACGCTCGCTCGCGGCCGATCGATTCATTTGCACGCGCCGCGCTACACACGGAATTCGCACGCGGATACGTCGCCGTGCGAGTAGCGATAAGAATCGCCGGAAGACGCTATACGCGAGAAACGTGCGATGTCTTTTAACGTGCATCTCCGATTGTTACTCGCGCGTGATTGTCAGATCGCATTTGGATTGCGGCATTCCTGTCAACTGCGCGGATTAAGGTCACGGACGGGAATTGATTTTAAGGCAGCTGTACGCGAGGCATCGCGCGCATAAATATTTTAAGCCGGAGAAATTTTTAAGCGAGAGTTTATTAAATATTATTACGTTAAATAATTAACGCGGGGAGATTTCTAGAAATAAGAGAAAATCGGACGCGATGCAAAAACGCCAGGCGGAACGGACTACGGTAGCATATATTTCATTTACATTTTTTCTTTTTTCTTTATACGGAAAGCAGCCAGGCATATGTAACAATTGATTAAAAAAACTCGCAGAACTGCGAAAAAATTGGACGCGACGTGGTGGATCTAAAAAAAAACCGGCTCTGGCGCAACACACCCGCGGTGCAAAAAGGTATGATTTCTTTTATTCGGCACGGTGAGAGGTGCACGAGACATCGTATCTCGGCGGGGCCGATCGAACATATATGATATTAACAGGCAATTTGGCTAATTACGTGTCTCGTTCTTACATACCCGCTGATGTAAGATGGTATGGATGTCGCGCGGCTGGATCTTCTGGAGTGCCGTCAATTTCTGCAGCCTCTCCCTTGCGTTCCTGCGAAAAGAGGAAAGACGTCCGCTTGAAAAGCCTGCCCGTCTCGCTTATCTTTGGGAAGTCGAACGAGATATCGAAACGAGTCACGGAAGTCAATCCTTATCGCGCGCGAAACTTTCGTGTTTTCATTCGTCGCTTCTCCACCTACCTCGACGAACGGGCGCGATACGACTGTGTTTGCAAATTGCTACCTGAAATCTTTCGTGAAATCTTATTCGCGACGGCGACAAGTGATTATCCGTTCTCATTAAATGTACTTTCACAGAAGTTAATCAGGCAATCCGAAGCAATTTAATGGGCGCAATTTTCTCAGATGAGTCGTACAATCGAACGGTTCAATCTTTCCACGATCGAGATAAATCGCGTCTCCGAGCGGATTAAATGTAAGAATAGATTTTTGCATCCGAGAAAAAAGGTAATAGAATATAAGTAACATGAATTGATAAAGTTAATTCCATCGTATTATTAATATCGCTGCTAATAGTAATATCGCCGTGTCCACAAAGGATAACGTCAACTGGATCGATATATTAGTAAAAGAATAAAAAGAGAAAAAAAAAGGAAGAAAAGATATCGCGGAGAGAGCGAATTCCCTGATTTGACGACACCTCATCACAAGCTGTCATTATCGGCTCGATTGGAACGCATGCTGCTTTCGAGCGATTCTCGTGACATTTAGATGACGCATTCTCTCGTTCGATCAAAAACACGTTCGCCCGCTGGACACCGCCGCCTTTTATGTGACGTTTAATCGATACACGATTCCGCCCCGACAGGAATGTATTTACCAGAAGCGGGGCACTAGATCTCGTCTCGCATGTATATATATATATACGGTGTGTACATTATGTCACGTATACACAACGTACGTTTATAACGTTGCGTTTCGAGATGTGCATCCGTCTTTCGCTTTACCAAGTATATAAGTAAGTTATATATCTCACCTTTCGACGGCGATAACCCAGGCGTCTCGTATCCGCCCACTCCCGTTCGGCCCGTCCAGCTCTTCTGTCGAGAATTCACGAAGAAATTAATTAGGCAAATTTATCGCGCATTTAACACGCGTCAAAGAAGCCATTACCGGGCCGTGGCTATAGTCAAATATAGCGGCGGCCGTGTAACGGGGGTAAATGGAAATAAGTGAAGCGCATCTCCGTCTCTCTTCCCTCTCGCGAGCCTGACAAATTCCCTTCGTTTCTCATTTACTTCGCGCGAGAAGCCACGTGTTTCCATTAATTTAATATCTCTCTTGCACACGGGCAATGCTTTCCTTTTACTCTTTTCCTTTTACTTTCGCGGGAGAAAACCACCGTTGCGGTAATTTTTATGCCCGTCCTCGGTAACCTGAGGTGTCCTGTCGTCTTTTTTCTTTTTTCTTTTTTTTTTTTAAGACCGTAGCGAAACTACCTTTACGCGACGACTGAATTCGCCGTATCGCGCGCGACGAAAAACTTTGTGCACGCGCGCATAAAGTTCACATTGTCCTCGTAAAGTTTTTGCCCATCGGTTATTTATATCATCCCTTAGCGGGGAATAACTACGAACCTGCCGCGTATCAACCCACTTTTCTATAAAAAAAGAAAAATCTAATCGATCGCCGGCTACCGTTCTTAGTGCAGGCCGCATCTTCGTCAGCTTCCTCGTCGTCGATGAATTTTATAGCGGACAGATCAAAATGCTTCGCCACGTCATTGGGCTCCAGCTCGTAATCCGAGGGCTCCGTGAATTTCGGGGGTGGATCGTCGACAATTGATTCGTCGACAACAATCGATCGGCTATCGTGACCCGAACGCGACGAGCAACCGCAAAAAATTAGCTTGCGAAAAAATTTCGACATGCTCATACTTTGTGTTGAATAAAAATTTTTTTACCGAACGTAAACTTTTGTGTTCCACTTATAACTCGAAAATTCCGACACTTTTTAACGAACTACACACTTATCTTTTTAATTGACATTGGACTGCATTGATTTTAAATCTATTTTTAATTACGTTCTATTTATAAAAGCGTGTAGTTTTATCATAAATATAACACACATCCTACGAAAGAAATATACATATACATATATGGATGTAAAACAACTCGAGAGAGGTGCTTATCTTTTAATGCAAATGATGTGTCTCACGTGTCTAATTTAATATTTCAAAAGTCATAATTTGCTCGCTATTTTGAGTGCGAAATTTCGTTTTTGTAACTCTATCTCGACCATTAAATTTGTTTCGCAATATTACTTCCACTTCTTTACTACATGAGTAATATTATTCTATTTTCTATTTTATTAATAATATAGGAGCAGCAAAGAAATGATAACAATATCGCATCTGCATGTAATGCATTGGCATTTCGAAAAGTCATAATTAGCAATCTAGCCAATTCATCGTTTACACTGGCTGCAATCGATTGGCCAACTCGTTAACAATATTCGGAAACTGATATCGGCACCATTCGAACACTGAATGAAAAGCTCGCGCCGAGACTACCGAAAGCTTCCATGAAAGAGGACGGTATTCGCGTGCACGTGTCACGAAACTAGAAAATAAACTCTCCGCCACAGCCGGCGACTGAGAATGGATAGCGTGAACGCATTCACGAAGGAGTTTATATTTGGAACTACACGCTCTGGCACAGACGATAAAAATTGACAGAGAGCGCCAGTTCAACGTACTTAAAACGGCAGGGCTACAAAGGCAGAATGTTTAAAGAATTTGCAAAACCCTAGCAAAGATCGCCGAAATTCTCTCTCGCGAAGATTGAAAGAACAAACGCGAAGGTCGATAGAATGTCGGGGCATTCTCTTAAATTCTTCAAATACGTATAGACCTTCTTGGAGGGATCGTATCATTCTTTTTGTTACCAGTTGATGTGATCCCCGACCTGGTTTTCTCGCAATCCGCTTTGGTGCGAACGACGAAGCTGATTAAATGTACGTCTGTCGGTTTTCATTCTGAAGAGACTTCAAGGCATTCTTTTCCGGCTATCGGGAATTTTTATGGACAAGAATTCAATTTCGTGTTTTTCCCCCGTTTCATGCTTTTTCGCATTTTAAATATTTTAGAAAGAAAATTGTTGATAAAAAAAAAACGGGTAAATTGATTCCTCAAATATCATTAAAATGGTTATCGTCTCTGTGAAGGATAATTAATATTTTCTTTTTCGATTGAGTCAATTAACAAAATTGGATTTCTCTCATAAAATTTACTCGTCCATTTTCCAATCGTTTCGACAGCTTTTGATATTTGCTTACGGTCCGTACACACGTTGTGCGTCAATATATCGCATATATGTGCCATGCACTTCGTCCATTGTCTTCCGAACGTATACATCCGACATAGTGTGCGCCAATTGCATATCACTGGAAACGCTCTAGGCCAAGTCTCGGTGAAGCTTTCCGTGTCACTCCCTGCATATATTCATTGCCTTAAAGTCTTTTGTGCTTCACCGAACGACAGAAGGAACGCGCTAGCGAAGAAAACTCGCAACAGTTACTGTTCTGGTTCCTTTTCAAAATGTTCTGGCTTGGCTCCAAAACGTATTCGGATATGGCACGGCAATTCGGAGAAAGTGTGTTTTCGTCTGGAAGCACACCCAGTTTTTCCCCGTTTTATTGTAAAACGGTTCTGACATTTTGTGACAAGTATGACTGTCACATGAATATGGACATGATGCACAATAGTTAAACTTTGATGAATTTATCTTGGAACAAAACGACAAATATTATTTACGGCGAATCAATATTTCGCAACAATTAACTAATATAATTATAAATAAATATTATTTAATTTGAATGTATGTATAACATAATATATATTGATCCAATTGTTTTTAGTAATGTTCACTAATACTGCACAAACGATATTTTATTTATTAAGTGAGTTCCGAAACGCACGTATTACTTTTATATTATAAAATTTAAGAACAATTATTATTATTAAGTTCATTTAGCTCGATTTAGACCGTTTATTTATTTAATTTGCATTACAATAAACGAGCGAAATTTATTAATTTGTTTATTAAATTTTTTAAATAATTTGGTAAATTAAAAAGTGCAACTTGAGATAATTTCTGTAATACAATATATAAAATATATAAACCACATAATCACAAATCATCAATTAATTTAATATCTCTATATACAATTATTATTTGTAATTTAATATTTTATTACGTGCAATTATAAATAGTAATTACACACAATATCACTATTAATTTATTAGTTCAAGTTAAATGTAATGGGATATACGTATTGGATGAATGTGCAAATGCTTCGTTAGCGGTAATTCCCGGCTTAGCGTAGCATGTATCGCCACCTTATTCTCATTCGTGTTTACAATGAATAAGACATTCGTATGAATATGGCAAACGGAATTCAGAATCAAATCGCAGTTAGCGTTAAATGCGAGGTACAATGGAGGCGCGAATGCAGGTCAAAGGCAATGAGAGATAGGGCTAAGGTAAATGAAGAGGCATTACGTTTGCAAATTCAGTGACGCGGTAAATTCGGGTCAAGCAATGCGTTGATATCAACGTTGTCTGGAGTAGTCTTCTCAAACGGTCTGGAGAAATCTACTTCGTCGGAACGGTAACTAGATGCTCGCGCATATGTTGTATATACATATATATATATATGTATACGGCACAGCAATCAACCACGTTACGTTAAGTAGGCTTTACCCGAGTACTTAAGCTGGACCGCTTTCCGAAAGGTACCGCGAGTTCAATAGTTGGACAGCGGTTAACTTGCGAATAATTAAAGCCGGTCAATCTCGTGCTAAAATACCGTGCTCAAAACCGTAATCGTATTCTCTATCCTGTCGAACAAATATACATGAAAATTAACGTATTCCGCTCAAAAATGCGAGATTCATGTATAAGAAAAAGGAAATCTTATTTTCGTCTTAATTTCATATATATAACATTTCGCACCTTGATGTTATCAAGATAAATAAAGACAGTATAGGTAAAGTTAGACTTTTCTCACACGCAAGTAATTATTAGAAACTTAGAGCCTTATTGACTAAAAATAATCATTTCTAAAATATAATAGGAAAACGGCTCTGACACTTTTTCATAAATTATAAAACAACATTTAAGAACTCTATATGTCATAGGTACGTATATATACGAGATACTATTTATATGTGAAGATAATACAATAAGAAACAACTGTACCAATGTGCGAAATGGCTTCGATCATATGAGTAGTACGGTTTGATGCAAGAAGAGGCGAAAACCAGTTTCCTAACTGTATAGGCTCTGCCACAGTCAGGTATATAGTATACATATATACAGACGAAGTCAAGCAATGGAGAAGCATATAGCTACCGAGATTTGGACATTTGATCTATGAAATAATACTTTGATCCTGTACACAATACGCCCGAATCAAACTATTGTCAATTTTTAATAAATAAGATAAAATTTTGAAAATAGATAATTCAAAGCTCTTTTTAAAGAAGACTTAAATATTATAATTGTTAATATAAATTAAACGCACTATATATATATATATAGAGAGAGAGAGAGAGAATAATTTTACAGTAAAAATTGTATTAGATTATTTTACGAATATATAGCGCAATTAACTTTCCATATTCAACGATCGAAAAATATTGCTTCGATTACAACGCGATTAGAAATTTTTAATCCTCTTTTAATACATAATTTAAATTAAAAATGTAAAAAGTACATACACTTTTATGCATCCTAGTAACTGGCAAACAAAATTTTAATTATGTCTGCATTTAAAATACGAGATCACTACATATATAGGTATGTATCACTTCTCTAATTACTGCAATCACTTTTAATCACAGATAACGAATAAATCAAGCGATGAGTACTTTGCTAACATTTCGAGGAAAATTGTGCACGTCGGAAATTTGCATATATGTATAAGAAGTAATTAGTCATCTCCTTTTTTCCCTCGTTGCTTTCTTGATAATCATTTCTGCATATACAGTCATGTTCATTTTTAATAGTATCGCTATTTTTACCTTCAATTTTTTTGTAAAAGCGTACGATAACGCGCGTAATAAAATTAAAAATTTAAATAAAAGACGATTAAACGAAGTGTCATTTGTTTAGTTTCTCCGCGGTGGATTACGCGAAACGACTATAGTAAATTGTCGGAACGAAAGGCATCACTCAAGATTATTGAAGGTAATAGAGAAACAATCGCTAACGGTCCGCTTACTTTTACGAGCGCAATAACTGTTTTCCTAGATGTATCGAATCCAAGACGATGATTTGAACGTGCGCGACAGTTGGCTTGCCAAATTCTCAAGGAACTATGCGTGTCAGTCGGTGGATCAATATATCGAGTTATGCGACCTAATCTTACCGGTACGCACCAATGCGTAGGTCTAAGTATACAATTTTGACGTAGTATATGATTCAATCCGATAACCATTATGGTCACAATAATGACAGACAGATCACTTGAAACAAAAAGTGAAACTTCGCTTTAAAGAGACGCACGTGTAAAATACATCGTTTTCTCGAAGTTACTGTTATCGTTCAATAAAATTGTATCAATTTTTATTTAATATTTGGTTCGTAACCATCGATGATTATGTCAGACGAAGGAAAATAAACGCGATTAGGTGCAACGTCTATTAGCGATTACATGATACTTATTCAACGCGTTACATCATTGCGTTGCGTGGAGGTACTAGAAGCTGCGGAATGTAAGACCCACTTACGGAATTACAGCAATGACGGAAATGGCAAAAGATCGCGCACAGTCAGCATTTTCACGAATGTCCTGAACGAATTTCTTTGTGGCGTATCGTAATATGTTCATTTTTACAAAATTCAACGATATTGATACAATTTGTATTTTTCTTTCCAATTTCTAGATTCTTTTTCGATGATACGACATATTTGTTAACGATTGCATAGCTTAGTAAAAAAAAAAAGGTCACCGAAAGAATCTGTCCAACAAACATATGTTACATGAATATAACTCTGGCAAAAATTGAGACCCATCCAGTTATTATATAGTATTACTATATTCCATTAGTTGCAACAAAACTGCAGTGTAGGAAATGAATAAAAATTTCATAGTTTTATTATTCAGTAACTGTGGAGTAGTTTTCCTGGTAAAAATGTATGCAATTTGTTTAAACACTTTCCCAGTTACTCTGTTCAGTTTTAATAAATTATAATATTAATTAAAATAATGCATAGTCCATTGATTCAATAAATAAATTCAGATTTTGTGTATCTTTGGTGCGCAGGTAACTGCGAGCAAAGCGTTACATTTCAATTGGAATCATCCAATTATTGTATAGTATTACTGTATTCTCATTAGTTGTAACAATACTGCAGTGTAAGAAATAAATATAAATTTGATAGTTCCATTCAAGAGTGACTGAAGCAGTTTTCCTAGTAAAAATATACAATCTGCGTGGATACTCACCCAGTTATTGTGTGTTAATATTAAATAATTATTATTAATTAAATTACTACCGTAGTCTATTCGTTCAATAAATGGATTCAGATTTTACACGTCCTTTGTGCGCAAATGCAGAACTCCGGGCAAAGCATTATATTTTAATTGAAAATCTAAATAGTTTTATTTTTCAGTTACACCGGACAGAAGTCTAATAAACTGTCCAGTAACTGTTCAAAAAATGCATGAAATTTCTACCAAGGTAACTTCCGTGTAAACAACACAAATGTAAAACACGTATATTTACGTCTATGTTTGCTGGATACACTTGACAGAGATCCAACACAATGCGGATTTTGGATTAACACAAATGTGATACCGATCAACAGCGATCTGTTTTGGTCGTGCCAAAAAAAAAAAGGGTTTTGCGGCACATTTAGCTGTCTTTTTTCTTCTATCCTGCAATGCGCTACTGATTTCATCAGAATTCAACAGGTTGGGACGAAAACAATTTAGCGCACATCACTGAGGAAAGTGCGCGCGAGACGATTTAAACGATCGTGCCTAATTTATACGTTGGCGGCCGATCCGTTCGGCGCGGCGGCGCGGGTCGTTCATTCTCGATTTCTACCTATCGCGTTCTCGCACGCGAGCGCACTGGCACGCGTACACAGGGTACACCCGCCGAGGGGTGTGTAGAAAGAAACGATACCACGTCTGGATTCCAATTTTCTTCGACAAAAATTTCATTTCAAAACCGTCGCTCAGCATTCCCAACGTCGAAAACGTTCCGATAATCGAGCCACAAAGTGAAAACATCTTGAGCCAGACGTCATCCGCTTCGTTTTTTTTCCCATTTTCCCTAAAGCTCAACATCTCGGAGCTCCTTCGCGATCCATTTCGAGCCTCTTCCGAGCGATCAGGATCTCGATCGAAACTCGATTCGAACTCCCGCGGAGAAGCATTCTCAAATTCAAGGAACGTGGAATCGTTCGCTCGCCGTTCACCGGACACCCCGTATACTCCGCTCCGGTTTCTGCCGCACTCGCTCGACTGCATCCCGTGTGCCTCTCGCGCTCGTAAAACTCGTGCCTCTCCTCGTCTTATGTACCGGCTTCACGCATCTCCCGTTTCCTATACTCTCCTCCGTCACGTCCATACGTCGTTTCGGTGAGCGGCGCTTCCTCGTTTCCGTGACGGCGCGGCGCACTGTACATTCAGGAGCGCGCGCGCGAATACGCCCATGCCACGACAATACGCGTTTGACACGCATCGTGGGCAGCGCGATTGTTAGCCCGCGTCGGGAAGAGAATAAAAAAAAAAAACACATTCCGCATTATTCGCTGTACGCATGTACGCACACGGAAGGCGGATGTACGGCCGCGCGGAAGTTGTCCGACGTGAAAATCACGCGGGGTCGGTTCACTAGAGAGAGAGAGAGACTCTCCCATTTTTTCATTTGACTAACCCACCCAAATCTAAGTACGTCACAACTCATTTTTATCGATAAATTCTCATGTACGGTTCATATTATACTCTAGAATTTCAAAAATTAGATGCACTCATTTATCGTAAAGAAGAGATGAGACTACCCTAACAGAACAGCGAGTCACGATAGCGTCAAAATGACATTAAAATGAATCAGAAATGATTGAAAAATGACTTTTAATGATCATCTTGGAGTCATTTTGACATTATAATGACTTGTTCTGCTTAAGGCCCGTTTTTATAATATATCGCTATCTAAATCTTTATGAATAAATTTTATCGATAAATTTTTAGCCTCCCTCTAACTATTTATATGTTAGACCTGCTCGCGTTACTTACACTGTATAGGTATATATATATATATATATATATATATACATATCTATTTTTAAATCTGCAAAGTTTTGGGAAGCGACACAATTAATCTATAATTATAAAACGGATTAAAATGTGCATGTATGCAAGAGAAAATAGAAGAAATTGAATGTGTTATAACTTTTGCTTTCATGCACAAACTAATCGACATAGTTCGAAAGATATTTCTCATGGATCAATTTTAATGGATAAGTTCGCGCGTGTCATAAGTAAATAAAAAAAAAGTGCATACGTGACGTAACAAACAACAGATTCGAAAGGATGAACAAAATTCAGGAGCGACGGAACAACGTGACGTTGACCGATGATGCAAGAACGTGAAGCAAACTTCGCGCCTCTAACAATGAATTATTATAGACAGACGTCGGTCACTCTCCCATATTTCAAACTATACATATTACAAACTAAGATTTAATATGACGTACCCACGGTGACACAAATGCTTTCTCATCCGAAGTTTCAACATATCAGGTCATAATAATATACATATTTGATATTATTCCATGTCCCGATACGCGCAGCTTGAAAAGGTATTTATGTCTTCGCGTGATACGTATGTCACGCATTTATAATAATTATGTGTAATAATAATATAAATGATAATAACATTAATAATAAATAAATTTAACTTTTTTATGGAAAACTCTTTTCCTCCCTTTAGTCTCAATTTTCTTTTAGGTCCATACCTTACTTTTATCGATAAATGCACGCATTTAGTATACATATATATATTATAGAATATACAATATATATATAGGAAATAAATACGCCCGTAAAAGTGAGGTGTGAATATAGGTTTTAATATGCGTGTGTAAATCAAATCTCAGAAAAATGTATGTCTTTATTGCGCAAAACACAAAAGTAACGTAACATATTTTTATGATTTATTTAGTTTACGTTTTTCGAGCATCCCAATGCATCTAACATTTAAATCTTGTGGATACTTCAACTGGTAAATTAAGTATGTCACATGTTTAGAAGAAGAATCTTATGAAACTCTGGGAATAATTTCGCAAGATGCTTTTCTGATGTTGCATAAAGAAAACCTACTGCAAGGCTAAATATCCATATCTCAATGCAAGAAATGCGGTTGAGGACTAATATAAAAGCATGCATAAAACGCAATAGTCTATTATCCTGGAGAATCTATTACACCTGCGATTCCAATAAATATTCCTAACGTTTCGTAAAACTCAATAAGAGACAATCTATTTCGTAAAGCGCGAATAAAATCCGATGAGTAGAAATAGAATCGCAAAGGAAGATATTAACGGACCGCACACATCTCTAAATTTTATACGCAAATTTATAAGATTAAAACGTTTATGCAATATGTATTGTATAGTATATTCTTTTTGTAATTGTGACAGGCGAAGGAAACCAGAAAAACAAACGAGCGATGTGATCGGGTTTAAATAATTACTACAAGCTCTCGTAAGTGTTCCCGCGAGAACGACGATGACGGAGCGTGAAAAAGGAATATTGGATAATCGGAATAAATAAAAAAGAGGTTTCTACGCGATTAAGTAAAACACTTCTACGATCAAATTGAAAATTTATTAATCTTTACAGAATGGAAAAGCCATTACAGTAACGCTGAAATATTGTTGATTTTCAGGCAAGAAATTGAGGTAAGAAATACAATGAAATAATGAATTACCAAATGAAATAGTAAAACGACAAATCTTGCTTAAAGGAAAAACTGTAAGATTTAAAAAATAGATCTTTATCGTTTAAAGGTTAATATTCGCAAGATGATACAACGCAGGGGAAGTTTATAAATCGACGAATTTTTTGAAAAGGAAAGATTACGCGCGATTAATCAAACGTGAACGCCTGCGAAAAATTATCGGCAACTGGCGCGGCGTGACAGAGCGGTAAGAGAGACTTAATAAACGTCAAGCCACGAGTCGCGATATCAGGTCGTAAACGCAGTGCGGACGCGAGCGGAAAACCGCGGCGCGACAACGTGTATATCGGAAATAAGTGGCGCGCGTGATATTGCGAAGTCGACATGTCACAAGAGACGGTGAAAGAGAGACGAATGGCGGGAAGAGGAAGAGAGAAAGGAAAGAGGACAGCAGCGGACACGGAGAGAGAAAAGCGTGTTGTTGGCACGTTCTGGTACCGATCGCGTGTTTTCTATGGTATATCAGAAAACGGTACGGCGGCTCCGAAACTGTACTGCACAGAAGTTACACCGTGAAATTCCGCGCGCTCGCGGAATCGTTCAAAGTGCAGCCGAGAAAGGAGCGAAAAGAGCGCAACGTGAAGAGAAGAGGCGCGGAGAGTTACCTTCGGCAGATCAGCGAGTCGCCGAGACGATGACGAAGAGAGAAAGAGATAGGTAAGAAGCAAGACGGATCTCCTCGTTGGCCTGGAAGCGGGAACTCGTTGAAGTCGCTCGTAACAAACACTATACCCTATATCAGATGGATCTCACCACAGAGCACCAATCTATCACGAATTCACTTCTTCGTCACGCGCGCAACTATCGCGGGATTTCACCTTCGACCCGCGCGACGCGACGCGACGCGACGGTCCGCTCGCTCGTGATCCGCGCGATCGATCGCGGAATCGTGATTCATCCGTCGCACGATCGCGCTCTCCGATGAGGAGCATCGACGATCTGGCGAACGCAGAAAAACGACAGGCGTATAAAACACGTTGCGTTCCTGCGGCTGCACCCGCGATATGGCACTCGCGCGCGATCGCGTCCGCAATCGCCAGATCACACGCCAGGCTGTATATAATTAATTGACGCGAGAAATCGCGCGTTCTCCAAGGAGTCCGTACGGCCGTCGTCGTCGTCGCGCTCGCCGCCGGAAAGGACCTACCGATCTCGTCGGTGAACCAACACGGAACGGAACGCGCGGAACCGCTTGCCGCGTACGAACGGCTCCTCCGTACTGCCGCGCGGCGCGGAGCGTGACAGCGGATACCATTCGAAGGTTATACCTCCTGGTCCGCCATGTGCAGCCTGTCCGCCTGCCTACCTGCCTACCTCCGGAGTTTTGCACTCCTGCCTCTCTCTCCCCCCTCCCCTTCTTTTTCGCGATACCGTACGCGGCCACCTGGAGCGTTTACCTGGCGAACGCGTCGGATTTGCACGAGTCCTCGCGGAATCGGCCGACGATCCACCCTGGCGCCGTTCGAATTTTGCCGCGTCGCGGAACGGACCTGCTCGCCGATTCCTCAGACCGCGCGTGCGTCTTTTTTATTGTTATTCTGAAGATACCTTCTCATATACTGACGCTTGAAGCTCATTTTTAACGGCAAAACAAGTCAAGTGATCAAAATTGACGCTTGACATTTGTCCATTTTAACGACACGGTTAATTAATTTGACACCAACAATGAACGGTGTGTTTCGTTTATTTTCAGCCAGAATTTGGTCTCACAACTGCAAAATATGATTTTATATGAGAATCGAGGCAAACAGAAAAAATTAAATAACTTTTAGACTAATAAAGGAAATATGTTCAAATTTTACATAGATATTCAGATGTAATAATAGGACAATATCTATGAAATTTTTATAATTAGACAGAATTCCGAAGGTGCTACGCAAGTATATCATGTACTATATCTATCAATAATAAAAAAACATTTAAACTTTTATGGATTTTGTTCAGAAACAGAGTCTGGAAACTTTTTCGTGTCGAATAAATTATCCGGATTTTTTACAACAAGACATTCAATAAATTATTCTCTGAATTTTTACAAATATTCACTAAACTAAAGGAACAAAATTCTGGCTCTATATGTAACTTCAAGACTCTTGCAAAACGAGGGAAGATACTAAAGATTCAATTACTTTATTAATCTGCGTGCAGGTAATCTAATATTTTAATAATGAACTCTACACTTGTAATGAGAGAAATTTCAACAACTCATATAATTTGTAATGGCGAGAATCTCTTTTGTAGTGATATACTGAAGATGGCCTAATCGAGGCCGAAACGTTTATATATATATATTAATATTATATTAAATTATTAAATAACCCTTTCTTATTATTGTTCTTATAGTTTTGATAATACTTTGAGACGTGGCACATGCAACCATAATTTTAATTTCTCCAGATTCAACTTACACTATTTTTTCTTTGATTCTTAGAAAAGATAAAACTACATAATAATAAAAAGTAAAAAAATCGAGCAATTTAATGTGACATGTCTTACAAGGACTATCTTAAGTTGAATTGATGTTTAAATGAATAATTTGCATTAGCTGAGGAAGATTCAAAATGAGCCGAAACGTTCTAATTAATTTTCCAATAAATTGATTTTAAAGAAATCTATTTTTATTGGATTTGCGTAACAACAACAACGCCGTGCTCTCATTTGCCCTTTGACAACTGATTTTTTAAATTTCAAGAGTTCATTCACGAAAACGTAATAAAAAGTAAGTTAAATCGAGATTACAATCTACATTGTAGAAATTGACATCGAATGCGCTGAAACGCGTGATTGCCTAAGAAATGTACCCAAGCTCGGTCCAATAAACTCGTAAACATCACTTGAGAATCAAACGGCTACGTTATGCATCACGTTTGGGATTTGAGCAAACGATAATAATGCTGTTCATAGAATAAAATGGGACAAATTGATGCATGGTAATGATTATTGGAATAATCAGAATACAGAAATATATTACGAGTCCTGATAAATACTCGGCAAAAATAATGATACAGAGGCACGATTCGAGTGATTAAACGAATTAAAGGACTTGCAATTCGCATTCACTTCACGGATGCAATATTGAAATCGATTGAAATAAGCCTGTTATCAGCGTGGGTAATATAGCGGCGCTATTCATATGAATGAATCACTGTATTATCAGTATGCACGACACGTTATCGTCTATGCCATACACCAACCGGGAAAGAAAAAAAATGAAGTAATTATAACATTTCAAAGCGCACTAGCGTGCATTCTATGTGTATATATTATATTCATAGTTCTCTCACGCGGAACTTCTCCGACACGCGACTCCGCTACTTTTGACAGAAAGGAATGCGGCATTTACGTTTGAAAAGATTTTTCCGGAATTTTTCGAATACTCTCTCTCTGGACTATATCGCTCCGAGAGCACCGTTTGTTGGAAAATTGTGTCCGGCAGGAACACGTGTCAATATCAATTGCGACACCGTTCCAGACTCCGCGATCGAATTCTTATTTTTGTATATCCCGTCAAAGTCTGTCGTCACGCGTGACGTTCTATACGGAATGTTTAAAACGTTGCGCGTTTATTCAACGAGGGCGGGAACGCGATACGGGACACGAAATCGACTGTGACCCGTCTATTTGAACGGTATTCAAATTCGTACGAGCGTTTGCCCAAGCACGGTTGTGATAGAGCGGCAATACCATCCGGTTGGTAATGAAATGTCTCATTTGCTTTAAAAACATCTGTTCAAAGAATATCATGTCCCCGCCCCATTTGAAGTAACGAGGAATAAGGTGAATTCACGTGAAAAGTAAGTATAGATCTATTTGTTTTAGTTCCCACTGTCTCCCCCACTTTCTTTTCTTTAGTTTAACTTTCTATATTTTTACACTTGTTACATGTATATTTGTATTTGTTATTCAAATTTAATAAAAATTGTCTTTATAATCTCTTCGACGCTTCACTTATTTCCGTCTCTTTTTTTTTTTTTTAACTTTGAATGGCCAGAAATATATAATACGTTTAAAAAATGTAGAGATATAAAAGATAGGAGAGAATTGACTCACCCACGTTTCTGTTTCCGCTTCTCCGAAGTCGCAGACATATTGTTCGAGAGTCGATGCACTTAAATCAAAGGAAACACGATTATTTGTATTACGTATAATTAAGAAAATATAAAAACAAAATGTAGACGTATATGCGATGTAATACACATTTTCTATCTTTTTTTTTAATAAGAACATCTTGTATTGTTTATTTTCATAAAAATAATGGAAGTTTATGAATTGTTATATGTGACAAATCATAAAATAATGTGCGAATTCACTAAGTAACTCTGAATTTACTAAAAATATAATCGGAGATATGCCATAATGTAATTACCTCATGTATGTATTGAATGACTTCGGTATGAGTTGCATTTTCTAAGGTGCGACCGTTCACTTCTAAAATTTCATCGCTCACTTCCAGAGTGCCATTATCCGCTGGCGATCCTGTGCATAAGCAAATATCATCTAACTATAATTTATAAAATTTAATTGCAATAATGCTTAACGTTAGAAAGGAAAAAGTTTAATAAATTTTAATAAATAACTCTAATATATGTTGTGAATATTAATCGCATTTCGTGTGTTAAATATGTGGATATGCAACGTGCCTTCGAACGCGACATCGCATTCAATAATCCGTATTGAAACGAGACGGCGAAGCTTACAAAAATCCCTGTTTAAATGTCTGTGAATATAATCTGCTTCGTAAACGGGAACGTACCTGCTAATGAGCACGGCCATTTAAAGGACACTGCGCGTAAACGAATCGTAAAAGCAAACCGACTGCATTCTCTCCTATGGCGTACAAAATGATGCGAAAAACCTTTTACTCGATAAATGGAAAAAAAGAACATTGGCGCAACCCCCCCCCCCCCCC
>NW_017275196.1:186535-227143 GCF_001594065.2 Cyphomyrmex costatus
AAAAAAAAAAAAAAAAATAGAATTTGAAAGTTCTGAGAAAAATATTTAACAGAAATCAAGGGAAAAAAGGAGTGAAGTATAAAATGAGCAAGTGCGTCTCCTTCAGGGTGATAAAACGCGCGTTACGATAAGTAAACATAAAGGTCAGCCTATAAATAACACGTCGCGAAACACACGTCCTCTATATGAATCGTCGTGCATTACTGTAACACGTCGCGTAAATCGGAAATCCGTCCGTCGCACATTTCCCGCTTCCGAAAGCGTGCGACGTGTGCATGACGTTTAAGCTGTGCGCATGATGATCGCTAACGAGAAAATTATCACTTCTCATTTAGATTCCTACGCGTATCCCCGAGTGATCGAGGATATAGCCGTATGTACCTATAAAGAGATGCTCGTTGTCGATTCATTCGACAAATATTCAACAAGCCGATGTAAACGCCATAAGAAAAGAAAATCTAACAATAGAACTTGAAAATACTATGTAGAAATTCCGTAAGAAGAAGATACGGCAGTAGTCAAGTAGTCTTTGGTAGACTTTTATAGACTTCTGAAGGCCGGGTGTATCAACATAAAGATAGCATTGGGCATGCATGGCTTACAAAACAAAAATACGTGAATGCTATCGAAAATTTAATTTAGCGTATGTATTCTATTTTCTGGACAGGATCGCTCGATTGTTTATACTCCTAGAGTATTCGATGTCGGACGTTAATGGCTCGAGTAGAAAAATAGATTAGAGTAACGTTAAAAAGTGACTCGAAATGAATTGTAAGCGATTGAAAAGTGACTTTCGGTATTCGTTTTGGAACCATTTTGACGTTATTTTGAATGATCGCGTTCGGACAAGCAGCCTTACAACTGTTGTAAAATTCCTCAATATGATTAGTCTTGTCCTCACTTCCTTACTGAATTTAAAAATGTATAGACCTCACATTTCAGAATTTTACAACAATTGTAAGGCTGTTTTTTTCTACTAAACTCAGTTAATTTCATGACAATTTATACTCTGCTTATTCAAGGAGAACAAGAAAATTAAAATAATATCAATTTAATGTTACATTGACCGCGATTATTGATAGAATTTATGTAATTTTTTCGTGTCAGATAATTTCCATTTAATGATATAAGTCGACACAAGCATTTTATCTTTCTTTGCATTTAGTGCGAGTAAAGGTAGAACGATACTTCTGTCAACTTGTATTATTAAATGAAAGGCATCTGTTATTGTGACATTTTTCATCTCCACAGGTAGATATGGTGTCTTGTAGTCGCGCGAAGCGTATTTCGCGAAATATTTAGCTCCTTGTCGAATAATCATATAACGTTGTTGCTAACGTAACCGCTACGTACCGTAGAGCTTGACCCTCCCGTTGTCACTCGTCAGTAAAATAACGTATCCTCCTAGGTATGCATCGACCATTTTCGCTAGTAATTATCCACCGTACATAGGGGTAGTCCGCTATTAGATTACCTCGCGCGACACTCCGCGCGAATGACGCCCGCACAACGTGCACTAATTACTTCACACTACGCCGGGTCCGCCCCGAAAAATCGGTCCGCCGTTATTAACGTCGTTAGCACATGCCATTTTCCCGGTTTCCTCTTGCATCTTCACTTCATTTTAGTATCGACCTTGTGACCTACTTCGAGGCCGGTTTAACAACGATTATATTTTTCATACGACACAGAACGCACTTCTTTCTCTCGCTCTCCGGTTCGTGCCTCCTCTAGTCTTCCGTTTCGGAGTGGCTTTTCTCTATCGTGTATCGCGACGTGTATTTAATCGCGTCTTCCGCGACATGCTCGCTGTATTTACGATCGTATCGCGAGATCGCCGATCGATCGTTCATCGAGGAAGTTCAATATTCCTTCCTCTTTTTCCTCTTCCTTCCTCTCTTCCCTTCTCGCTAAACGGACACTAAGGCATCTATGCTCCACTCGAGGGTGGTATAAGAAAATTGCTACATACGACGAGAACTGCGATATACGCTCGATAACTCGGAGCCACCTAAAAGATGGACTAAGGAACACATAATTATGTTTAAGTTTAACACTTTGCTGGTGTGTGCCGCGATTTTATTATTAACGTATTATATATATATATACTCCTGCTTCGTCTCTCTTTTTCGTTTTTTTTTTTTTCCGTTAAATCGTGCGCTTTAACTTCCCCCGTCGTCAGATCGCTCTCGCGATCGTCGCGTGAGGGAAACGGAGAGGAAACGAAGCGGCGCCTCTACGGGGCCCGTTATCGCAGGCCCCCCTACATCCTTACGGCGACGAGCCTCGCGAGCCACGGGACGTGAGGAAGAGCGATCGCCGGTTCACAATCCCTCGACGTACCGGAGCGTCTTATTATTGATCACCGTTTCGACTAACGTTTCATGTGCCGCTTCCGTGCACGCACCACCGGCCATCGTCCCGTCGTTCCGCATCCAACCCCGCGCGGCGGTATCACGGCGTCGGAAGCGCGTATTAGAGCTCCGACCAGCTGCTACTGGCCGTCGTTGCTGCTGCTGCTGCTGCTGCTCTCGCTCCTCCGATCTTGCTGTCCGCGCTACCACCCTACGTACGGTCGCACGTCGACGACGATCGTTACGGAGCATCTGGCAAGTAGCGCGGGGATACACGACATTCCGGACTTGACGCGAGATTCCCTGGCGACGATCGAAATCATCGCGCCTATTTCTCACTCCACCTTACGCAACCGCGCTATACTCTTCTTTTCTCCGTTTCTCTCTCTCTCTCTTCCTCTCGCGCAGCGCGTGTCTTATCGATGTTTACCGCGTTCGCTGTGCGCGCGGTTCGCTTGATCGATCCGCGATCGCGAAAATTCGTCTGTCTGACTTATGGGTCTCTTCCGGCATATAATTCTTTCGCGTGTAATTCTCCCAATGGGACACTTAATCAGGCTTGAATCACGCTCGCGGGAGCGACAGGACGTCCCTCGTGTCGTTCCAGATAACGCGGCGACGCACGGAGGCGAGGATCGAACCTGGTGCAACGAGCTCCCGCGAGGATCTCGCGTTCGACATCACCGCGCCACCGACGTGTCCCGTGGACTTTCGGCACTCTCCTTCGCCCGCTTTAATATCTTCTCAGCTGTCGACGACACGTCCTCTCGCGTTCCGTCCCTTCCTCGTTGAGGATCAACGTCGAAATCCTCGTCGAGAGAAGTCTCGAGAGAACGGAGAGTCTACGAATTCGAATCTTACGATTTTTCTCGGACGACTTCCACGTATAAAACGCCGCACTTACTCACTTACGCACTCTCTCTCTCTCTCTTTCTTTTCTCTTTTTTCGTGTTCTTCAGGTTAAGACACACGCAACTGTGCCCCGTGCTCTATTTCTCACCCTCCTCGGTCACGCGCGCAAACCACCACCCTAATCGGTGCCGCGCAGTGTGTGTATGCACCTCGGGAGCGGCATAACGTCTCGAGCCCCCAGCCGAATCGCAGAGTCCACGACTAATTTGGGAGAATGTGAGCGGTGGGGATGGCGGTGGTGGTGATGATCCGCCTCGCGGACGACGTCGAGGCCGACCCTGGAGGACAGCGCGAGATGTCCGCAGCGCGAAATGGGTGTGAACCCCGTGATACGTGCGCGTTGACCGACGGCGGCGGCAGCCCTGCCGACATCGCTCTCTCTCGCCTCTGGAGCAACCCTCCAACCCTCCACGGAGCCGCCGCCAACCCTCGCCACGGAGCGGCGTCAGCGGCGGTATAGTCCGCGCCGGCGTCGTCCCGTTGGCGGCAATCCCCGGTCTTCGACTTTCGTACGCTGCAATCTTCATACCGTATCTGCGCTCTGCCGCCGGTTGTAAGGGATGTTCGGGGCACGCCGAGAAGGGTGCGCTTCTCACAGTCGCGACAATCGTATAAATTAGCTTTGGGAATTTCTCGGTATCTCACGACTTTCAGCTGGCATGATTTACGCGCTCTATTTCTCTTTCTCTCTCTCTCTCTCTCTCTCGCGATTATTAATAAGATTTCCTCGAGGAGACTCGCGCGAAGACGGAAGGATGCATTTCGAGAACAGTGCTACCGAGGATGATGTTGTTACAGCTGAAGTCGCCGCTGGCGATATCTATCGTACGATGAAAATTACGAGAGAACTGAGCGCACTTTATCGACTGCTCTTGACTGCCGTGTTGACTACACATTCTTTAATGATTTTTGTCCAATTAACTTTTTTTTCAACGAAAATTAAGCGTAATTATAAATTTTAAATGAAAGCTTTTTCTAAAAGCTTTTGTTTCAATGATATTATAGATTCAGTTATCAAACAATAATTTCAACGAAAATTATGGCATAATTATGTAAAAAATAATTATGCTATACCGGATCTAAAATTTCAAATAAAGTGAGATATATTTTTCATTGTACGATTCGTTATTTTCATCAAGATGTTTACGAAAATACATTACAGAAAATATATTAAAACTCGAAAATCCAATTTATGTCATTCTCTTTTATACATCTCTTCATAAATGTCAAAACGTTATATTAGACAGCTCAATAAATATTAAATATACAGCATAATTCGTTATACGAAAATAAAATTAATTTAGAATTAAATTAATTGATTAATTCATGGCTTTCGGACTTTTATCAGAGATTTGAAAATCAGATAAAAACAATGATGTAATATTTCGTGCGATACGCTCGCAGCTGCCTGTTCCTCATTACATCAAATATGTTCCAAATGTCAGAATATTAAATTTCTGTTACTTCTGCGCGTCTCTTTTCATAAACATTTGATTTTTTATTTATTACCTGGTAAAAGGTTAATGCGAGGTAAGCGCAGAATTCTAACCAAGTCTTTATTACGATATATAACTAGAATTTCAAATATCCTATATTAAATTCACGAATATAAGATCATCCTCTGCGAACACAATATTGGATCTCTCAGATATTTACACAAGGGGGTTCTATGCTCAGAGGGCCGCCTCGCTACGTCGTGAAAGTAGAATAGAAAACTTATATTACGTTTGCGCTCCTCTAACTATAACCGTAAGAAACCGGTAAGAAAATATATTTTTCTAAAAGCTTTCATTTCAGTGATATTATAGATTCAGTTATCAAACAAATCAATCTATATGAGCCTTGAGAAAAATAATATTTAATGTGAAAAAATAACATCTCTCTTATAACGTAGGATATATATTTTATGACACTTCATTTTATATTATTCTTCATATCATGAAAATAAGTATAAGCTTCTATTTTTATTGTGAAAAGATTAATGTAAATAATTCTTATTGCAAGTTTCTTAAAATATTCACGATAGCTTCCTTTGGTATCAGAATTCGCAGAATTGCGAAAGAGCCTTTGCGAGTATCGCGTCACGATCCAATGTCTAGGTAATCTGAACTGTCTTCCAAGTCCGTACGTATGAATTAAGAATGTCATATTCAAAGATAAACGGGTACATGTGCGCAGCTTCAGAGATAATCGCAAGATGACGCAACTTTTTCAGATTTTATATGTATAAAGCTCCTTTCTATATATATGTTGAACAATAACTTCCTTATAAAGGCATTTCATATTTAGAATTACTTAATAAGGAAATTGAAATTAGAGTATATCTGTAACATTAATCCTAATTTTAATTCTTTTTTGAAAACTCGAATCTTCATTTATTAAAGACAAAGTTCGAAAATTGGCACTAAAGAATATTCCAATTACATATATTAAGGCAGATATCTTAACTGTAAGATGCCTTAAGAAGTTATTGTTCATTAAAAGATAAATAAAAGGCGTTTAATTAATATATATTAAAATTATAAAAAGTTGCATATATATACATATATATAGTATATAAAATCTTGTGTGCGTGCGTATGTGTGTGTGTATGTGAGATTATAGATTCCAGATTTGTTTTTTATATAAACGTATAGAAATAAAATCTAGAAATTTGTAAAGAATTTGAGTATAATTTTTGTAACTCTGACACTTATTTATTTTTAGGGAACCGTGAGATTTTTCTACGTTCCTGCGGCGTTTGCACGTGCACAGGAAGCGCGTGTAAATCAAAGACGGGACAAAGAGAACTATATACAATCGTAAGATCAATATAGGGGATGTTAGTTCGGTAACTGCTTTTCCTGGTTCCTTCCTCCCTCCCTCCTTCCCACCTCTCTCTCTCTTACTCTCTCTCTCTCTCTGACTTTCTCCAGCTTCCGCCTTATGTAATTGCATTATCGCGGTATTACCGCGCGGAATCAACGTCGCCCTATTGTCTGCGATCGAGAACAACGGTTAACTTCGAGTACAGATTAATAGTAACCCTCAGGCAATCTCGTGAGGCAAGCTTGAGTTCGCGTTCTAGTTAAGCAAATCTTACCACTGAGGCGAGAACTATTTTAGAAATTGAATGAGTTCTTACTCTCAGATATCTGATTTAATTCACAATTAGGTGATAATTCTGCGCCAATGTGCGTGTTAAACTTTTGTTACGATAACTACAAATTCAATCTGCAACGCAGTTTATATTTTTTTTTCACAACATATATTCTGCTTATACGTATAGTTATAAGCTTATGATGAATAAGCATAGAGAGTGCTTCTACTCAGAAGGATTAAATCCTTTTGAGGTAAAGTAAATTGTACGAAGTAAATTGAATGTTTCTTGATTATATAAATATTATAATTCGCGCGCGTGTTGTGTGAAATTTGGATTACATAAACACTTATATGAGCTTTAAAAATCATGTAAATTGTTCATATTAAAAATTTAGAAGTAATGTAATTCGTTTTTAGTTATTATATTTTACATTTTAATTTAAATCTTTAAAAGAAAAAAATTAAAAAAAATTAAAATTACAAAAAACTTTAATGCATATTATTGTTCATTTTTCTAATTTTCTTATTCTGTTATCGATATCTTATTCTGTTATCTGTTAAAACAAACTACATTGTACTGTGTGTATATGTGCCTATGTATGTACATATATGTATAACTGTCATTTTTATTATCTATGAAGAGGTTAACTCACTGCAATTAATATGAAGAGCGTAGAATTTTGTTCAGAAAGCAGTGATTATTCATTATGGTTAAACCTTTTTTATTTTATTTTTTCTTCTATTCTCTTCAATGTGTAATTATATATATTTATATTTCGTTGTAAAAGTATGTAAAAAGTTTAATATATTGTAACCAAAGACTTAGCAATGAACAGAGTTAAATATGAAATTGAATGCAAAGTATCTCCCGCCAACGTTATCTACAGCCAATCGTCGCGCGCATTTGGCGTGAGCGCTCGTCATTGGCTAGCTTGTTCTATACACACACGCAAGCTTGACAGTCATATGGTTACTATCTATAGTTATCCATAGCAATTACAGACAATTGACAGATCGGTCGCTGTGGCTAATAGAAGTAAACAAGGGGGACTGGTGGTGGGACTGGTGGGAGTTAAAACGATGACACACTTGACAATACTATGCGTTTGATGATAACATACGGTTATACATTATCTTTGATATATAAGCCTCAACTGTCTTCTCTTTGCTGTTCCTTTGTGTGACATAGGTAGGATAAGACACGTTGAATCACAGCAGGTATGATACATTTAGCAACGCATGCAATTGTTTTATTGAAATACGTTAATTCTCTTGAGCTGTTTCTGCAGCGTCACAATTAATGCATATCATCTAATACTGTTTCTAATTTAGAAGCAAGATGCTTTGGCATATTGTGTTCGTGATCTTATCTTTTTCATCTGCTGTGTTTTCTACTGTAGTACATTATCAGCCAGAAGCTGTGCATCTTTCCTACGGTGGTGAGTTTTATGATATTAATATGTAAATATATATTATCTATATATAGATAATATAACATTTTTATACGTACTTATTAAAAGAAATGATATTGTATACTCTCAATATTTTTTCAGATAACATTCACGATATTGTTGTCACTTGGAGCACAAAAAATGATACAAGAGAATCGATAGTGGAGTATGGTATAGGTGGCTTTGTTCTGCGAGCTGAAGGAAATTCTACTCTTTTTGTCGATGGTGGTAAAAAAAAACAAAAGCAATATATCCACAGAGTGTGGCTAAAGAATTTAACGCCCAACAGCAAATATAGTAAGATATATTTTATTGATTGTTATTAATTATTCTTAATTGTTATTGTACTAATAATGAACTTTTGATTATTCGTTGTCAGTATATCATTGTGGTAGTCATCATGGATGGTCAAATGTGTTTTATATGAGAACTGTACCCAAAGACTCTACAGATTGGTCACCACAAATAGTTATCTTTGGTGATATGGGTAATGAAAATGCACAAAGTTTGTCACGGCTGCAGGAAGAAACAGAACGTGGTTTATATGACACTGCTATTCATGTTGGTGATTTCGCTTATGACATGAATACAGAAGACGCACGTGTAGGAGATGAATTTATGCGACAAATTGAATCTATTGCTGCTTATATACCATACATGACTGTACCTGGCAATCACGAAGAAAAATATAATTTTAGCAATTATAGGTAGGAGAGATCAGGGATATAAAAGTAACACGAACGTAACAGATAAAATGAGTACCATACAAACTCTATCGAGCCATAAGATAAAACGTTTTGACAAGAATAAAAACAATTCTAACAATTTCAATCGCGATATATTTGTTTATGCGTATTTTCGTATCTGTTACATTTGTTCCTATTTAAGGTTTTATTATAAAATTCATTGTGCTAAAAATTGTTAGTTTATATTACGTACATTATAGATATCAACACTGGCAGATGAATTATGAAAGCCCAAGTACTTGTCCGGTCATTTGCAATTCGCTATCGATATTTTATATATCGATGAAATGATTCAATTTTTTAATAATCTTTCAGAGCTCGATTTACTATGCCAGGTAATTCAGAAGGCTTGTGGTATAGCTTTAATATAGGTCCTGTACATTTTGTAGCTATAGAAACTGAAGCTTATTATTTTATGAATTATGGTATAAAACAACTGGTTAAACAATATGAATGGTTGGATAAAGATCTACGAGAAGCTAATAAACCTGAAGTAAGGTACGTTATTAGATTTTAATACACCATAATGATGATTGACACAGATATTACAATTACAGAGCTCAACGTCCATGGATAGTATCATTTGGACATAGACCAATGTATTGCAGTAATAAAAATGCAGATGATTGTACTAACCATGAGAGTCTAGTTAGAGTTGGATTGCCATTTTTAAATTGGTTTGGATTGGAAGACCTATTTTTCAAACATAAAGTAGATTTAGAAATCTGGGCGCACGAACATAGTTACGAAAGGCTGTGGCCTATGTATAACTTTCAAGTAAATGTCGTTTATTAAGTTTATTTTAGGAAAAATATTCACTTGCTAATAAGTTGAAAATTATCTTCGTAGGTGTACAATGGTAGTTACGAAGAACCATATACAAATTACAAAGCACCTGTACATATAGTTACTGGATCAGCTGGTTGTAAAGAAGGTCGAGAGAAATTTATTTCAAATCCACCGGCATGGTCCGCATTTCGTAGCTCAGATTATGGATATACAAGAATGAAGGCGTTCAACAAAACTCATTTATATCTAGAACAGGTATGACATAAATATTATAACAAACTCTGAAAACATGATTTTTTTTGTCAAATTATAAAGTAACTATTTCTACTTAATAATAGGTATCTGATGATAAGGATGGTGCTGTTTTAGACAGAGTTTGGCTCGTGAAAGAGAAATCTTTACCACAGTATGTAGAAGCTTTTCCTATAAATTAATGTAACAATAATTTTAATTAGCGCCATACTACAAACCAAAATAGCCACATTAAAAAGAGACATTTATCGAATCGTACTGTCATAGTAAATAAGAAATTTCTTTTACTTCGGCTGTGTATTGTACGTATAATTGTAATTCGAATTTGGTACACATTTTACGTAGCGAACATACTATGGACGAAATGTATACAGAAACAATAAAATGCGTGATATTTACGTATGAGCGAGTAAAAAATTAGTAAATGCAAAAAACATATAATATAATCCTTTAATTGTTAAAATATAAATATATGCATATATATAATTATTATAAGTATATATAATAATTTTAATAATATATACACACATATACATATAAATATATATGTATATATGTACATATACATCGTATTAGTGTATAAGATTTCATATTTCCATCTAACTCTCATAATTAATCACTATTTAATGATACATAAAGATATAACGAATAGCCTTGACTGTTTCTTAGGAAAACATTTTTTCCAATTTAAAATTTATATAATTAGACACGTGTGAGTATTTCGAAATTCCACATATCACGTATTTTATGACTATATTTCGGATAGAACTCATTCGAGCTGTTCTGTTCAAATTGTTTCAATATCACTCTAATTGTGATTAACAATATTCAAACCTATAACTGAGTTAATTACTATAAGCTTTTACGTTTTTTAAGTATTTGTAAGTTTTAAATCAGTGAATTCTTGAAATATGTGAGTTCATCTAAATGATATACTAGATTAAGTATTTAGCCTCGATAAGTAAAATAAGATAGTGATGATTTTTTATTTTATATTTTTATATTTTCATAATATTTCAAATATTATATTATTTGCATTAGGGAGTAATCATATTTACTAGGCACTTTGATCACAATTATGCACAAATTTATGTTGATACCGTTAAAGTTTGGTTTCACTTTCATGATGATACGAAAATGAATAATTTATTTTATTATATATATATATATGTATGTATATTTCATCATCTTCATTAAAAATTATTTTTACATAATAATTACATTTAAAATAATACTTTGACATATAAAAAAATGCAAATTTTTTAGATAATAAAAATATGAAATATAATTTATATATGTATATATAAAAAAGTATTACTTTCAAATATACGGTATCTAAATATGTTAATAAATGTTAATTGATTTTGTAGTCCAAAAATTTTTCCAATGTCTTATCCAGTGAAAGTAGAAAAGTTATGATATGAAATCTTTTAAAAAGATTTTATCTTTAAACTTTAAACTGCACTGGATAACTATAGAATTGAATGTCTATTGTTTAAACTTTAAGTTTATGATTCAATAATAAAAAATATCCAATTACAGTAATATAAAGAATTTGATTTATATTTTTTATACACATAATGTATTTATAATTATTTTGATGGTTGGGAAATAACGTAGGTAGAAAATATTTGAGCCACGAGTTTCTTTTAAACAATTTCCTTTTCCAAACAATTCCAAAAATAGTCAAGCATTTGTTTCGAACAAGTGTTCCGAATTCTATACAGCCCAGAATTTTCGAATACTCGCACATATCCAATTATATCAGTCATAATAATGACAATTTTCGTAACTCTAAAAAAGTGATCTCCAATTTATACAATAATTCAATTAAAGCTGATATACACTACACATTTAACTTTCACAGTGGAAAACTATTTTCTTTCTCCTTTTTTTACTTTTTGCCAGTTGCAATTTTCTATTTTTGGCATATGCCGTAACAGTCATCTATTGAATTAAAAAAAGATCAGGAACTGCCCTTCCATAAATAAGATAATAAACGATGATAATGAAGTTGGAAAGTGTCAAGTGCAGCTTTTGTTAAACGAAAGATTATACTTACGATTACCGCACATTCCTTGATGACAAGAAAATTATTCAATATTCACAATACATGCCCCAAGGAGTTTAGTTAACTCGATTCAATTAAGAACCTAATTTAATCCCTGTCATATTCCTTCGAGTCTATATGCAAATATTATTCGTACTATTTCATTCTAATCTTATAGTATACATTTTGCCATATACAATTTTAATGAATAATTATGTGTATAGGTGTAATATGCGCGCACACACTTATACGCATAAATCTAATTATTTTGCCATTGGAGATATGTGACAATCTCTTAAGATGCATTTAAAAAAAGCATCATAAAGAAAGATAATTTGATCGATCTGCCTATTGGAAAAATTTCAAGCTTTGCAGACAATCATCAGATACATATCGTAATTAAATTTTTTTGCTCGAAGTTTTTCATGCATTGAACCATATCTCATTACATTAATTAAGCAAGATACTTGACACTGTCAGTGATTAATAGAAACAATGGAAGAAGTTGCTGCTGAATGACTTTCCTGGTATGAAAATTGGGGAAAATGTTCTTGTTCTTCTGCTATAGAATTTAAACCCCCTCCACTACCCAAACAACCCTGATCTGGGGGTGTAAGTTCAACACTTTCGCCGGTAAATTCACTATCAAAATATCGAGTGTCAATATCTGAAGTCACTTGCGGCTTAAAGGGTGGAGGAATCTTTTTCTGGACAAGATCCGTCCAATTGATACATGAGAAAAATGCATGATTCATGATGTCCTTTGCATCATTAGGTCCACCACCTAATCTTTTACTTGGATCCTTTATTAATAAACCTATAAAAATAGCACAAATATATTTTTTTTCATTTAAACACGTTTGTAATCATTGAAATTTGTAGTATTTACCACCAAGCATCTCTCTTGCTTCATTGCTAATCGTCCTAGGAAACCTTACTTCTTCCAATAAAATAAGCGTAAATAGCTTTTCATGATCTTTGTTATAAAAAGGTAATCGACCACACATCATTTCATACATGACTACACCTACACCCCACCAATCCACAGCTCGTCCATAATCGTTATCTTCAAGTACTTCTGGTGCCAAATATTCTGGTGTTCCACAAAATGTCTTTGTTGTTCTTCCTATGATATAATTAATCTCATCAAAATTTATATTTAACACACTTCATTAGTTTTAATTTATCTTTACGAATTATATTATACAAACCATACGTAATGTCCTCTTTGCATAAACCAAAATCAGCAATTTTAATATGTCCATCTTTATCCAAAAGAAGATTTTCCAGTTTGAGATCACGGTATATAATGCCTTGCGAGTGCAAGTAACCTAAGGCCGATATAATCTCTGCGCCATAAAATCGAGTACGATCTTCACCAAATACTCGTGATCGACTCAAATGGAAAAATAATTCACCACCATTTACATATTCCATAACAAAACACAATCTGTCCGCCGTTTGAAAACTGTATTTCAAAGACTGAAAATTTACGAATATGTTTACAATATTATAATTTGATATCAATATTATAATATTATAATTTTAATACCAACAGCTTTAGTTTTATAAATTATAAAATTGCAAAAAATAATAATGTAAATAATCAGTGTTTTACATACGATTAAAAAAGGATGATTAGTAGTACGTAATACTCTGTTTTCAGTAAGTGTATGTGCCACTTCATCTTTACGAATAATAACCTCCTTTCGTAAAATTTTAATAGCATATAAATGTCCTGTTGCTTTTTCTCTACAAAGAATTACCTTTCCAAACGTTCCTTTCCCCAAAACTTTTAAAAATTCAAAATTTTCCAGTGTCTAAAACAAACATGAACAGAAATCATGATTAAAAAATTATCTTTGAATAAATTAATAAATTAATTGATTTAAAAAAATTAACCTTTGTATTTATTTTTTGTATGTTTAATACTTTATACAATGTAGAAATATAAATACTATTTATGCATGCATCATAATAGCATAACTAACTGAGAATGTCTTTTTCAGAAAAAATGAGAGATTTAAAATGAGAGAGCTAAATAATTAAAAATATCAAGTTTAAAAACTTACTACTTTCTTTTTGCCGGTACTTTTACTACTTGAAGTTCCTTGGACACTGAACTTTGCTGATAATTCATCAATACTACCACCATCTATATCAGAAGATACAACACCTAAGGAACTACAAGAGTCAGACCTAGCACCTACTGACGATTCCATATCAACATCCTCTGAGGAAGAAGATTGTTGCATTTGTGGTTGTTCTTGTTGATTTTCTTCATTTGCTAATCTATCTGCTACATATCTGCAAAAAAAACATGACGAAGAGGATTAGACAGACATTGAAAAGAATTTTGGAAGAACATTTTGGAACTTGAAGGATTGCTGTTAAAATCAAACCTGATTGCTGCTACCCAGTCTTCCCTTTCTTGTTCCGTTTCCACATGAAACGTCCTTTCGATTACCGTTGTCCACTGGAGGCCTCTGATAACAAATGTGTAGGGTTTAGGTCTATCCACTGACATTATTTGGCACCCACGCACTGTAAAATTATTTAAGGGCTGGGTAGATGTTTGTGTAGCCATCTGTGGATCAGGTTTTGCCTTGAATCCAACCAGTGTACCATCGTCTCTCAAGACAAAATATCTTGATCTCCAATTTTTAATGTGCTCTCCTACAAAGAAATTATATGCATCTTAATGCTGCATACATAAAAACTTAATTAGGAGAATTCAACTTTAAAAATAAAACTTTAAATGCTTAAACTTTCCTATTTAAACTATCACTCAAATCTTACTATAAGGACATTATACAATTTTTAATTAATATTTTTTTAATAAATAAAATAAAAATAAAAAAGAAAAGAAAATAGAAATAAAAGAGAAAGTTATATTAAACGTGCTTCTTTAATAGAGAGTCTAATATTAATCTAATTTTCTCTAAGATGCTTGGTTGCTTCCATGTTTTATCCACTGAGCTACAAAGTTATAAACATATTGCAATTGTTTTAAAAATAATACGAAAACAAGGTAGATTTTTAACTTCTACTAAAGTGTAAAAGTGGCTCTGTTTTCGCTTGAAACGTGAAAACGAGATTTCATCATGGGGCTTTTCATTGACGTTCCTGTATTTTCGAACGGGCAATAATTTCGTAAACAATCTCGTAAGAAACAATTTGACATTATCATCTCTTCATGTGTTCAACGACAGACAGCGGCACGTATTTGTGACACCCAGTCCGCGCGTGACATACGTTCATATGCGTAACTACGTAGGGAGGAGCGCGCGACAGTCGGAGCAGTCGGAGCTCCGGGCTCCGGTAAACATTAGGCAAAACGTAAATATTATGATAGTACCGCGCTTTTGGAGCCATCCCTCTTTAACGATACGTTGACTGCCGCTACCGCTGCCGCTGACGCCGCTACCGCTGCCGCTGCCACCGCTGCCGCCGCCGCCGCCACCGCCACCACCGCCGCCGCCGCTGCCACCGGACGCTGCGACGTTCATCGCTGCGTCCCCCATCACTCACTCGTCGGTATGAACTTGTCGATATTCCGGCGATGCTCCCAGTTTCGTCTTACGTCGGGAATCTCAGAAAAATCGCGAACGCGCAGTAACGGGAGTGGTGCGCGTATGTAAACTGGAGTAATCATAGATACGCGTGCGGCAGGTAATGCATATGTACATACATACACACTGACCGTCGACGTGATCACGCTGAAACTGAGATACGTCAGAAGCGGCGCGACAATCGCCTCTCGAAGTCTTCGGGCTGGAGTCACATGGAGCTGAAATCTACAGCGAGACCAATCATAATCGCAGAAAGGATAGCTGAATAAATGATTGCAGAGTTCTGATTGGTCTCACTGTTCCGTTCCGCTGTAATTTCCGCTCCCATGTGACGCCAGATCAGACTACGCATTGAAGATTGAGATTGAAAGATTGAATTTTGGCTAATCAAAATAATAAGAGCTCAATCTTTAATGCGTAGTCTGATTCCGGCCTAAAGTCACGTTCTAATAGGAGTCAAACAAACTGTCAGATGATAATAGATCTCTTTTTCCAATCAATGCGAAGAAAATTTCCAACAGTTGCAAGACGGTTTTAACGCATGTCTGGTTTATCTACAAAAATTCTATCGATGACAGTTAGACAGCAAAATAAGTAAAGATGGCGGTCACCATGGATTCTGTAAGAGAAAAAGCGCTTCAAGATTATCGAAAGAAGCTTTTAGAACATAAAGAAGTCGAGTCACGTCTCAAGGAAAGTAAGATATTTTTATAAATATTATAAATTTTATATAATAAAATTTCATTTACAAAGTATACACATCGAAGACTCATAACCTCTCACATCTCTCTTCTTAAGCTTTCTTTATTCTATATTTTATTCATAGATACGTTTTTCTTTTAATATTGTATTGATATTTTTTTGGAGCTTTTTATTTTATATCTTATATAATTAATTTATTTTAAATACTATAAAATATACGTATTTTCTAGTGAGAGAACACCTCAAGGATCTGACAAAGCAATATGACAAGTCTGAAAATGATTTAAAGGCATTACAAAGTGTTGGACAGGTATGTTGTCAAAATATTGGAACTCATAATTTGTGATTATCTTTATGTTCTGTATTTCACGGTTTTTATCATACAGATTGTTGGAGAAGTATTGAAACAACTTACAGAAGAAAAATGTAAGTAACTAATTTACATCGACTAATGCATATGCATCTCTATCTCATTACATTTAATTTTAAAGATTTCAAGTTTTATTAGTGATATGCTATTTACATTTTGTAAAAAAGAATCCGATAAACATTTAACATAATAAATATACTTATCTGGCAATGATTTAATTTGTTGTACAGTTATAGTGAAAGCAACAAATGGTCCTCGTTACGTTGTTGGATGTCGACGTCAATTGGACAAAAATAAATTAAAATCGGGAACTAGAGTTGCCTTAGATATGACAACTCTTACAATCATGCGTTATTTGCCACGTGAGGTAAAAAACTCATTGATTTATCTTTAAAAGATTGGTTTTCAATTCTTTAAAAATTTATTTGTCTTGTTGCTTTTTAGGTAGATCCATTAGTTTATAACATGTCTCATGAAGATCCTGGCCATGTGACTTATTCTGCAATTGGTGGTTTGAGTGAACAGATACGCGAATTGCGTGAAGTTATAGAATTACCATTATTAAATCCTGAACTTTTCCAAAGAGTTGGAATCACTCCTCCCAAGGGATGCTTGTTATATGGTCCTCCGGGTACTGGAAAAACATTATTGGCAAGAGCTGTTGCCAGTCAGTTAGATGCAAATTTCTTGAAAGTTGTTTCAAGTGCTATTGTTGATAAATATATTGGAGAATCAGCTAGATTGATTAGAGAGATGTTCAATTACGCTCGTGATCATCAACCTTGTATTATATTCATGGATGAAATTGATGCTATTGGTTGAGTATATATTTTTAAATAAAAAAATATCTAAGTCAAGAGAGAAAATTATAGATTAAATATTAATAAAATTAATATATATATACATAGGTGGTCGCAGATTTTCGGAAGGAACAAGTGCTGATCGAGAAATTCAGAGAACTTTGATGGAATTGTTGAATCAAATGGATGGATTTGATTCTTTGGGCCAAGTTAAAATGATAATGGCTACAAATAGACCTGATACTTTAGATCCTGCATTATTACGACCAGGAAGACTGGATAGAAAGATTGAAATACCACTTCCTAATGAACAAGCCCGTTTAGAGATTTTAAAGATACATGCTTTGCCAATTGCCAAACATGGTGAAATCGGTAAGAAATTAGTTTATTCTTAGGCCTGATTGCACCAACGTGGTTTCGATTTTAAGCGAAACTTAAACTGTCTCTGTCTCTCTTTCGGCTTTAAAACAAGATAGATAGTTTTAAGTCTCGCTTAAAATCAAAAAGTTTTGGTGCAACCGGGCCTTAATGTTTTAAGTATTTTAAACATTTCATTTTACCATTTTATATAAATATACATGTAAATGTAGATTATGAAGCAGTGGTTAAACTCTCGGATGGATTCAATGGTGCTGATTTAAGAAATGTGTGCACAGAGGCTGGCTTGTTTGCAATACGATTAGAAAGAGAATATGTAATACAAGAAGATTTTATGAAAGCTGTCAGAAAGGTTTCTGATAACAAGAAACTCGAATCGAAACTAGATTATAAACCTGTGTAATTTGATGTATAATATTATGATTTTACATTTCAAAAGTATATTAGACGTCTATTAATTTTTATGACCTAAGTGGATTATTCAATATTGTCTTACTAAAATTTTTTTTCATTTTCTATAATGAAATTTATATTTATGTAGAAGACAGTTTATTCAGCATTAACACATTAGTAAATTTATATGATATAATTAATAACATCAGTATAGTCTAAAATGTTGGTGTAAAATATAGAAATCTTTGTTTCTTTTCCTGATTTTGCTAACTGCAAATATTTATTTGCATACTTTACAAAATACTGAGTATTGTATTTATAATATTTGTAAGAATTATAATCTATTCTGTACTGCCTGCAAAACGAATTTTTTTCTTTTCTTGATATTCCTGTACATTATCATATTTTCTCTTATATAAAATGGGAAACAAATTTTGTTTAACAATAGTATTTTTTAAAACTTGCCAAGAGGCATTAAGACACTTAATTGTCGAATTTAAAGCATTTTGAGTTACAAACCTATCATTTTTGAATTTGAATACTTGTAATCCTATATCTGTTAATACCCATAAATCTTGTTTGTGTAAAAGACATTCGATAGGTTCAGTTTCTACTGTTATAGTCTCTAAATAATTTGCTTTCAACTGGATGTTACTGTTGCCACTAATCCTATAAACTAACAGTACTTTGCTACTATAAAAACTTATTATAATTAGAGATTCTATTTTATTAAGATAATATACTTTGAGATACTTGACAGGCAGTATATCCACAGATTCATCATACTGACAGTCACAGAGCTCTTGATTAAATCTTTCTATGTCGCATTTTGATATCTTATCACAAAAATTGACAGACAGTAGTTCGCTACCATATTTATAGTCCCACAATTTAAAAACTCCGTCACCACCGCATGATATTAGGATGCTCTTCTCATGAGGCAATTCTGAGATATTCGTCACAAATTTCGCATGTCCCAAGCAGTAAGATACAATGTTGTAGCAGTTGGGAAACATGGAAACTCTTATTTTTTCATCTCTGTCAGTTGTTAGAATGTACTTCATATCTTGAGTGACAAGTATATCAAGAAGCATCGACAAGTGTCCCAGGATGAAGGTTCCAGGTTCTGTTGGACGACTGGTGGAAAACAGGTAAGCATCTCCAGCCTTATCTGCTATCACGATATCATTGTTCGGTGAGAATCTCACTCTGCTTGCAGCCCTAATGAGTGTTCGATTCGACAGGAGCTTCAAATTTTTCGTTTCATACAGGCACAGTTGCTTACGATTCGTGCATAACGCAAAATATTTCCCATCTTCTGAAAATTCCAGAGACGTTATCATGTGATAAGCCTCGATATCCACGTTGTTGTGCACGTCAATTTTTTTCTTCGACTCCAGATCAGGCAAAATTATCGTATTTTCGGTATTATTGTCAATATCGTATATTATCACGCGTTCATTATTGCACAGAGCAACGTACGACTCGTACACAGAAAAACTCATAGTTGTTTATAACGTTCGTGACAGATTTCAAAGTAACATTATTGATTTACTAAATTAAGGTTAGGATACCGCGCCACGAGTGTGGCGCACCATGGTGGCGCACTTAAAGTTCAGTTAGAATAATGCGAATGCGCAAGTTGTGTTGTGGCGTGGATTGGTCCTTCAGACCACGTGGATTCTCGAATTGGCGGACCAAGGTCCATGCGTGAGGATTGGTCGAGAATACAACGGCGTGCGCAAGACGAATGCGCATTCTGCGAGAAACAGTGGCGTGCGTTGTGTCTTTTGGCCGGTGAACGTTGCCGAGTACGGACGGAGAGTGTCACAATAAAGTGAGTTTTAACCAGTACAAGAGGCCGTTATTGCCTTTTTCCTTAAGTATCCTTGACTTATTGATTATTCCTGACATTTGTGGAGATGTCTTTTCGTTCCTGGGCCCCGGTTCTCTAATCTATCGTAAGAGAAACTTATTCGAAAAATTAGAAAAATGCTATAGTACACGTAACGTGTACTGTAGCACTTCCCTAATTTTTCGTATACAAAAAATCTTAATAAATATATATAAACTAGTTATGGACTCTTTTTGTTCAAAACAACTTAAGGGTGCGTCCCGATGGAGAAAGAAATAGCGGAACGGAATGAGAACGGAACATTGATAGAAAAGAGATAGGATTGTTCTATCTCTTTTCTATCAATGTTCCGTTACTGTTCCGTTCCGTTATTTCTGACTCCATGTGACTGCACCCTAACAAACATAAATTAAAAGGCTATAAAGAGTCGAACGCAGTTAACAATTCGAAACATTTTTTTAATCTTACAAATAACATGAAGATTACCAGTCGAATTTTTCGTATACGTTTCTGTTACGATGGATTAGAGAATCGGGGCCCTGACATTTGTGAAGATATCCTTCCGTTACTGATTCGACACGCAGTCGTCGTTTCTTATTCCCCGCCATTTTCCACGGAGACGTCATCTCCTTTTGAATACAGGGATGCGTTTCGTTTCACGCATGATGCGCATGGAGAGCATGGAAGGCGTTCCGTTTCATTCCATATTGTGCGAAATGAAAGAGTTTGTGCGAATAAAACACCTACAAAATTACAAGTACTGAGTAACAGGAATAATACCGATAATAACAGAAATTCGCCGTCTATTTATAACCGCATGGGATCCGTTCCGTTTCTCTATGCGCATAGGGAAAAAGAATCGAGCTAATGCGCGCATGTGATGCGCGTTCCAGCGGTCCATGCGTGAAACGGAACGCACCCCAGGGGCTCTATTCTTGAAAAGAAACGTATACGTCATTCTTTTCAAGAATAGATCCCCAGGCGGTTATCCAAACCCTCTTCCCACCTTATAACTAGAGCTTATAACCTATCTCGAAGGTAGAATTATCTTACATTACTGTTCGCAGCAATAAACGAATGCGATCTCTAAAGCCCGATCTACAATTGCGTAAACGTAGAACTGTAAGGCGAGAAACACACACTTTTGCATAACGCATAAAGCATGTGCGTAAGGAATTTCATTGGCCCACTTTCTTATGCATGAGTCAATGAACCAATCAAATTCTTTATGTATATGGTTTATGCGTTATGCAAAAGTTTGTGTTTCTCGCCTTAAGTGGTTGTAGTTATAAGAATTGACAGTCGAATATTCTCCTCGTATTCAACTGTGATTAGTCAATTCTTAAACGTAGTTGTAAGGATTGACCAATTACAGTTAAATACGAGAAAAATATCGAACTGTGATTGGAGAAGTCTTACAACTAGGTTTACGTAATTGTAGATCAGGTATGACGTACGTGCATTAATGTAGTAATACATGCAACAGAGAGAAAGGTTTCTCTGGATTTCTCTTTGATACAAATGATACAACACGTGTACTTCACAACCTAACATTGTGCAGAACCAAGGACTGCATCAGACTGCATTCGATTTGGACGCTTCCAGCATTTCTATCCTTATTTTGCATCTAATGAACGACAAAGATAGAATGATGATTGATGTGACATTTGACGCATTCAGCAGACGTAACAGTTAAGTGAAAGCTCGCTGCTATTGGTGCATTCTTCTACATGTAAGATCTGATTGGATAATCTAGAAGAATACACCAATAACAGCGGACTCATTCAACTGCTGCGCTCAATAAAGCTCTACGTGTTAATTAGATTATGCTGTTTATTTAAGGCTACATACTGATATTACATTTATCGTACGATAAATTTTTCAAGCATATTAATTGGCTGCAGAGAGATCCGAGAACCTGTTTGTCCTGCGGTCAATCAACAGGCTTGAAAAGTTTATCGTATGTACAATAAAAAACACACAAATAAAATAGCGGTTTAAATATCACTATTCATTACTTAAAAAAAAAAAAAAAAAAACGGCAATTAAACGATTTAATATTTGATAAATATACAACTAGTCATTGTGAAAGTTTAGAAAAGAAGCATACGCCTCAGTCTTAAATGTGTTCTAATGTATATTAAAATGAGTAATTTCAAAAAAGAATTAATACACAAGTCAGTCACTTTTCAATGACTTTCGGAACATCGAAAATTCAGTCAAATATCTATAATGTTAAAAAATTTCAAAACTTTTAATTAGCTACAATAATTAGCTACAAAATTTATATTACCGTCAATCTTTATTTTCTTTGCATATATATTTTTTCCATTATCGTCGTCGCCCTTCTTATTTGATTGACGCAGCCTGCAGACTGCATGAGCCAACCCTGCAAAATTAGTATTCTACCATTGCACTTTTGAACGATAATGAATTCCAATGCTCAACCATTACTATCATTAAAGTGATTAGTCACATCAAGTCGAGTATCGGACGTATATAGATATCGCATGGAAAGCCGGTTTCTGCCAGCTTTTTTATCGCGCGATCCGGTTTGATTTAATTTAATTTCGGTCGAGAGAAACTGACGGTGACGGTTATTCAGGATTCCGGCACGCTTACGTCTTCGTGAGTTTTCGAACGCATGATTCCGTCCTCCTTCGGCATCCTCCGGCTAGCTAGACCGGAGTGGACCGGAGTCGCACATGAGTGCGTGGAGCGGAGTACGTTCACGTCTGTTTGCGAACCGTTCGGGAGTTTGTAGTGTTGACAGCTGGAGCGGTCTCCACAGATCTCCATATATTTTCCTTCTTTCACCATCAAGCCGAACATGATAGAAATTATCCGAGAGGCGACGACGCGCCAGATTATCCCGTAAACAGTTCCAGGTTATAAATAACGAGACACAAACGGCGCGGCGGGGATTTAAATTTGGATCGTATCGAACGGCACATAACCGGCCCCCGAGGGGTAGGACAAGAGGACTATTTTAAAACGATTGGGAGGCAGTTTTATGTTGGTTTCGGCACGATAAGTACCCGTGTCTGCGATCGATCGTCAACGAGGATATCTCTACGTATAATCCGTCTTCGTCGTAATTACCGTTAATATGGGAATAATACTGTCCAGATTTCAGGTGAGTACCGAACTCTCTTTCTGACATTTCGTTGAGGTTAACATCAACCGTACTTATCCGCGGTTAAACGAACAACGAACAATAATTTTAAATGTCATTCATGTCCTATTTATAGCCGTGAATCCGTTTGGATGACAGATTCGTAATCGCGTACTTCGTTGAGGTTAACATCAACCGTACTTATCCGCACTTATCTATCCGCGGTTAAACGAACAACGAACAATAATTCTAAATGTCATTCATGTCCTATTTATAGCCGTGAATCCGTTTGGATGACAGATTCGTAATCGCGTAGATTGCGTTAACCTTGGCGCAAAGCGACACAACTTTGGGTTCTTTTTTTCTAAATTTAACGAGACGCAAGACGGCGCGTAACTAGCCGTATGATTACGTTTTTTTATCTGGCATCTTTTTTAAACAATCGCGTGTATACGAGTCCTTGAGTTTGTCGTGCAAAACGATTTCTCCGATGCCCACCATTATCATGAGTAAACAAAAACGGACGATAAATTTATTCCGTAGGGGTATTGCGAGACCCAAACATTAACATTCAATGACGAACTTTGTTCTAATTTACACGCGTCATTGCGAGGAAATTATAATATGAATGCATAAACGATATGCGTTGTTATTTTGTAAACTGAAATCGAATTACCTTTCGGTATTTATTTAGTTAGCTATTTAGTTTACTTTTGTATTTTTAATCATACACATGTCTGTTCAAAGTTTACTCCATAAATATAGAATACAAAAATATGTATTTCCTAAATTTTATTTTTCCTATCTTGTTTTTTCAATACTCAGTACATAATATTTTATAGAAAACCTATAAAGGTATTGAATATTATAGAAAAGTTTGTACCACAGTTTTATTTATTTTTTAAGAAATTATTCTTTACCATTATGATTTATTAAACATTTTTTTATATAAAGAAATATATTTGCATGACATTTAATTAATTAGGTATACACATTTACATTATAATGTAAAGTATATGATTTTCAGAAAAAGAAGACAACCATCGAAATTTTGGAGAGTCTAGAGACAGTGAGTATTATTTTATTATTATTGCGTGATATATATTATAAAATAGCATTACATAACTTCCTGTTTTTTAACAGCAAATTAAAGACATCCAACAATATGGACAGACTACAGAGCAAAAACATAAAAAGATAGTAGGAACTATTATCATTTATGGAGTTCTCCTATATATTATGATAGCATTCATCTTTTACTTTTGTTATTTCCCTGCATCATTATATGATCAGATATTTTATATAACACCATTACTATTTTTCCCAATTTTGTAAGTATGCAAATATATTTATTGATTTTAATCGTACAATATATATGAATTTTTTTTAGATAAAAAAATGTGATCATTTTAGATAAAAAATGTGAAATAAATTTTTTTCAGAGTACTTTTAACAAAGAAAATGGTTTCATGGTATTATAATCGTAAAATTACTCATAACCGAGAAAAATTGTCTATAATTATGGCAGAGAAAAAGAAGATATTAAACGAAGTTACCGAAACGGAGACGTACAAGAAAGCTAAAGAAATATTATTAAAATTTGCACCAGACGAATTAAACATGTCACCTGTAAGTAGATTTATGTTATTTTTGTAATTATTTAAATATTATGAATCTGATTAAATATTATTTAAATATTTAGTTGAATAGTGCTAAACAAAGAAAGCTAAAATTATATATATAATACTATATGTATTATAATATAATTTATATTGTCTTATTTTGCGTTATCTTTTCTTGTAAATTTGACTTTATATTCATTAGATTTTTTTTCTTACAGTTAACTCCAAAGGTTTGTACTTCGGAACGTAATATTTACGAGTTACAACGTAAAAGTATATAATAATAAAATAAAATTATATCAAAACTAGAGAAAATAAAACATAAACTATATTAAAAGATATCTTTATGTGAAAACATACAAATTTAATGATTTTGTTTGTAGCTTATACCCCATAGGATGTCCGTACCATCTGAGACACCTCGACGTCCTACGCCACAGGCTGTAGTATCTCCTGTATATAGTGACTTAAGAAGAAGAATTGTAAATCATCCACAAAATACACAAATGGGTGTACCTGCTTCTGGTCAAACCTCACCTACCATTAGATCGATTAATCAACCTTTAAACGCTTCTTTTCCGTCTAGAAATATTAATCCTGCGACCATAGCTTATCGTAAGTAAATATATAATATATATGTATAATGATTCGAAAAAATATTGTACTAAATACTTATATATATTATAAAGTATTTCACATATAAATTCATTCATAATCATAAAAAACTTAATGCATATATGTGACTTTAGGATCACCATTACCACGACCTATATTGCCACAACAAAGAACAGTTATTGATCGTTTGGTTGATTATTTAGTAGGTGATGGTCCTTCAAATCGTTATGCTTTAATTTGTCGGCAATGTAATTCTCACAATGGAATGGCTTTGAAAGAAGAGTTTGAATATTTCGGTAAGATGTTCATTTTTTAGAAGAAAGTTTTCCTTTAAAATATATTTTAATATACACAATATAAATACATATATTTTTGTAGCGTTTAGATGTTCTTACTGTAATTTCTGGAATCCTGCAAGAAAACAAAAGTCTTCTGCTCCAAAATTAGATCGCAATAATCCTACAATTATAAATTCGAATATGGAATCCAATTCTGAAGCTAATTTACCTCATAATACACACGAAGAAACAATAAAACCTACTGACAATAAGCTGGAAACAGGTACACATTCGGATACAGGTATATCATTTCTATTATTATTATTTATGTTTATATTATATATTAATTTCTCTAATAATTTTATTTTAATTTATTGTCAATATTTTTAATAAAAACAAACTCCACAGGGTTGCCACAAGTCAGGAAAATCTGGGAAGTCAGGAAAATGTCAGAGAATTTAAAAAAACACGTCATAGAAGTCTGGATAAGGGATTTAACACGCTTTTTAGGGAAAATAAAATAGCTGTAAATAAATTTTGTGCTTCTATGATTGGTTTGGACTACCTTTTTTTTGTTTTTTTTTTTTTTTTAAATTTTTTTCCTGAAGAAAATGTGCATCTATGTTACTTTGCTGGATCAACAAAATATTTAACATTTTCCGTATTACAATAAAAATAAAAGAAACATTGCAAATTATGTATTATTCAAAGTCAGGAAAAATCTCGAAATTTTGTCAGTAAATCAAAGAAATGTCAGGAAATTTTACGATTAAAAACTTGTGGCAACCCTGCTCCAGTAATCTAGGGCGAATGAGAGTGCGGCGTGGTACTTCGTACGCAAATCAATAATTCGTTGATTTGTGTAAAAAAAATCCTTTATTTCATAAAATTAGAACTTCGACTCACTTTGGAGTCTTTTTCAGCTAATACAATATTAATATACTTCGTATCAATTATTAGAATCACATCAGATTTACAGATTTGATATTGAATCTCTGTTAAAATTTAATGTATCAATAATGTATTTAAACGTTAAATAATAAAATTAATAAATGACTCATCTAATATTAATACAAAGAAAACATCTTGAAACATTGGATCAATCTTTTTTATAGATTTTGAAATATAAAATATGTCAGTGTCATGAAATCACTACAGTAATTTAATCTGCAATAATACTTGGTAATTATTTTTGTAAAATAGATCAATCCAATGTTTCAAGATATTTTATTAATATGTTAAATTTTAACAGAGATTTCAACATCAAATCTGTAAATCTAATGTGACTCCAATTATCGATACGAAGGAAGTATATTAATATTGTATTAGTTGGAGTCTTATGAAAGGATCTTTTTTACACAAATCCACGGATTATTGATTTGCGTACAAAGTACCATGCCGCACTCTCATCACCCTAGATTACTGGAGTTCATGTTTTCGAATCTGGAGAGTTCGTTAGGAGAATACATTTGAGAATATTTTTAATCTCTAGTATGTGAATAATACATTTGGATGCTAGAATAATTATCGATATTTGTACAATTTTTTAGATTCAGATATTGAAGTAGTTGAAAGACCAGGCGACACATCTGACGTTCCTGAATCCGAAGCCAAGGAATTATTAGATGAGAATAAATCTGATAAATCTGATACATCTGATAAATCTGATAAATCTGATAAAATACAATCTGATGAAATTCAGTCGTAGCACTCATAACTTTTCTATTTAAATAAATAACCTGAAAGTGAAAAAGGATATTTGTAAATCAGAATTTCAAGTAAGTTTAAAAAATTTGATAAAAGTGGAGAAGTATAAATAAGCAAGAGTGATAACGTAAATGAATAAAATAAAATAAATAAAATAAAATATGTTGACTTTCTTAACGCATAATGAGAGCTAGAAATGTAAAATATCTTTTTAGATTATAGATGTAATCAATTGAAACATTGCTATTTAATAGAAATCATTGCTATAATTTAGAAGTAACAAATATTATATATGATTGTAGATCATATGTAATATGAAAACTGTAGACTTTTCTTATGTAAGTTTTGATTATATAGCATTTGCAAGACAATTTGTGGAAAATGTATGTGGATCCTACACTTGATGATCATGACAGATTGTTATCATTCCAAATCTTTATTTGCCTAGCATTAGTGCAATTAACGAATGCAAAAGGCTGAAATAAGAGCAAGAATCATTAGTCTAATTTCTTTTAAATATCTCGTAAATTTCATGTAAATATTTATATATAACAATATTTATATGAAATTGCGTTTCATTTTTAGTTTTTGAGGCACAATTTAACCAAATGCAACAAAATACTTGAACACATTGCACACATGCGAAGAGTTCATGTTGCATATCAATTAATAATGTATTTTTTGAAGACTGTCTATCTTATCTGCAGTGGCAGATCATTATTTATCTATTAGGCCACAAATTTTTTTGAGAAGCTACGCTAATCTTTCCTTTGTACATTTTAAGTTCAACCAACCATGCCTTTTATCTGAATATTGCTGTAGTTTATATATTGCTTTATTAAACAAAAAATGAATTGCATTTTAGTGTATTAAAACTTTAACTATTAGTTTAGATGTAAGGCTATCATGAAACATGAATTTTTCTATGTAAATGCATCTTTTGAAAAGAACAAATGAGAAAAAATGCATTTTGTAACAACATTGTCTTTTTCATAGAAAATTATTTAATACTTAGATAACTTCTAGAATAAATAGTATCATTATAATAGAAATCTGAGAACGCGTTCTATATTGTATTACTTATAATTACACTCTACTGTGATTCTAGATAGGCTAATAAAACTCAAGATTATTGTATCAGATTGAATTCAATCTTAACGTAATCATAAATTGTAAAAACTATGAATGCGATTGTTTCTTATAATATTGTATTTTTCTGCTTCCTAAATAAGGAATTGTACTGTCATTTTAGTATGATAAATTTATATGTAGTAAAGATATTTGAGCAATTTGGAAAATTCTTGATATAAATACAATTTTAGACAAAATTTAATTAGTTTTCTTTCTTCACCTTGGTATGTATTTATAATTATGGAATTTGGAATGAAATCCGATTAAAATTATAATTTTGTAAGAGCTGGGCTGAGAAAAAATGTCGGACTCTCAAATGTGATGACTCGAATCGAGACCTTGTAGTAATTTTCGTGTTAGCAAGCCACCATCTTGCCGCGGAGCCACACAGCTCGACAGGGAGATCTTTATAGTTGATTTCTTACAATTTTTTTTTTCTATAAAACAATAAAAATCTAAGTAATTAATAATTATTGAATATTTGATCGAAATCCATTCCAAATAATTTTATAATACATAGGAAAGGCCGGGGGATAAAAGTAACATTTTTTACATGCTTAAGAAATTCGCATTCTTACTCTACTATTTCATCTGTGATACACATTTTAAGAGTTATATTGATTTTTTGCAACTACATCGATTGTTACTTTTATCCTGGGGTTTAGAACGAAAGTAACACACTATAGAGATAAAAGTAACAGTTCTTATTTTCTAACGAAAAAACATTAAAAATATATTTTTTTACATAAAATAAGAGATATATTTTTTATGTAAGATGGTTGTTATAACAAAACAATTTTTATAAAACTTAAAGTGATGCTGGACCCGCCTGTATTATCGATAAAACTAGCGTTTTTGACGTTTTCGTTCCTGTCTAATTTCTTTATAATAATTTTGCAGAATAAAAATTCCTTTTCCACAATTTAAATATTCATGCTAATGTATTGGGAGTACAATAAATTAATTCGATCCGTTTTCCAAAAAATGGCTCCGGTTGTTGTGAATGGTTCATAGAGACAGCTGATTTTGGCGGTTTCAGTTAGACATCTGCTAATAATATTCAGTTTATATTGCTTTGAGTTTCATACAGAAACCTTGATTTTTACTGTGTTTGAAATGTCGAATTTTGTGTTTGCAGTCAATGTTAAGTTACTTAAATTATTTCGTTTATTTCGTTTCATAAATTTTTGGAGAGATGCAATTTTGTTCCAAATTAATATGAAATGTCTTATTAGCCAGTGATTTGGAATCATAATGTGTATAATTATTGTGTTAAATGATATTAAAGCTACACATTATATTATGTCGAAGAATTAATGCGACAAACTATAGAGGCAACATTTAAATTATTATTTTTATTTAAGGGGTATACCCACTCTACAGCACCAAAAATTAGTACATTCAGATGTAAAAAAATATTTTTTTTTAGTGATTCTGTTACAAAATGGCGGTGCTACAGCTCTGCAATAGTAATGTCTTCTCACGGATGATGCTATACGACCATAACGATAACTTCGGCAATTTTTAAGCTAGAACAAATTGTAATTTGCCGGTTTTGTGAGCAAATGGTGCAAATTTTAAGTCAATGTTAAATTTAAAGGGTAAAGAATAGATGAAAAACATGAACTTATTTGAAAAAAAGTATGCAACTTACAAAAAGTCCGTACGTCCTTTTCTAGAGAATTCAATTTTGATGCTACAATTATAAAAATTTTAAGTAAACCAGTCAAGACTTGTGGGAATTATTTCCGGTTCGCTTGAAAAGAAAGATTTCGAGAAGAATGCGTTTTAATAATCAGCGATAGAAATGTTCAACTTTAATATGCGATGCCTGCGTCATACAATAGGCCTTCCTCGTTAATGTTCTTTTCCTCCTGATCCTTCTTGGCCGATTTTAAAGATGATCGAGTCGCACGTAACTAATTCTTTTATTATTCTTAGAATGACACTTTCGCAAAAGCTACAAATCTTACCGAAAAGTTCGACACTTTAAACTTCCAAAAATAACACAAGTTCTTTTTGCTATAAGGTCTTTTGTACCTTTTTTCTAAGATCTTAAAGCATCATTTGACCAAAGAAAAAAAACGATTTTTTGAAAATTCTGGAGTGACTTTAAGAATTAGTATATCTGTATATGTATCAGTAAAAATTTTAATGCAAAAGTTTTTGCAGTTTTTTATTTGTCGTGGAAGATATAAATATGATACCAAAAAGTTGTATTATTTTATTCAGTACAAATACATATATAATAATTTTTAATAATTATACAAAATTACATTGTTGCCTTAAATACAAACATTATTAGACATTACCTTCAAAGAAAGTTGTTGTAATACACACATTAAAAAATAAAATCGAAATGCAAAAAAATATGTACCAAATCAATTACAAACTATAATATTAACGAATAAAAATAAAAACATAAGATTAGTACATATTAAACTTCTTTAAAAATTATCTTATTCCACTTCTATAGTGATATATATTTTCTCTTACAACACATTTAATTATTTAATAGATATACATTTATGTATGCTATACATTTAGTGCGGTTGAAGTCTCGCTACAAATGCTTTGAAGTATTTGATTAATCAATCAGAAAAAAGAATTTTACAAATTGACCAATCAAGAAACGCTTCAAAGCATTTGTAGCATTGCGTTGACTGTACTCTTTGTGTATGCTTCGTCTTTACGATGACTCGCTGTACATAGATACTTCTTTATACTTTAAAAATTTTCTTTTTTTATACCTAGTGATATATATCCTTCTATTCCAACATTCAATTATTTAATACGATTTTGTGTTCGTCTTTACGTTCACCTGCTGTAAACAGTATTTGTTTCACGTATCTTACATGTAGCAGTATGGACTTTAATAACCTTATCAAAAAAAGTCATGTCACATGGTTACATAAAAAATTGTGTAATTCAACTACATAATTTGAAAAATCATACGTCAAAAAGTTCCTTTTCTTTTAATTATATCATTTTGCCCACTAATGTTCTATTCACATATACAGTTACACGATGTCGTCATGTAACTCTGTCACGTTATCTTTTTGTAAGTATCTATCAGATTTCAAAGAAGAGCTTATAAAAATAATGCTTATAGCGGTATACAAAGCGGTATACAAAGCGGTATACGAATATTGTATCTATTTTTAAAATCGTACAATCGCGATAATATCATTCAGTATTTAATCCCTTCGCGGATTTGGTTACGGTATCCTCGCATTCAATTTTCCTCATTGATGGAAAACTGTTGTCTGTAAATTGCCGGAAGCGCACTCGAAAGAAATGAACACGGATATACTCATAGCGCGTTTCACTGGACAGCACTGAGTGCGCACCAAAAACTCGTTCAGCCTAACGCAACTCATTGATACCCAACGATTCATAAAATGGACTTACAAATGAAAATTAAATACTTTCAACTATTTCATTTATTCTTAATCAAAAGTTTAAAAATCATAAGTTAATTCATCATAATCACAGTTTCACGTTTCATCATTGCAATATCGAAGTTAGTTCGAGCCGTACAAAGAAAACCGATATTTCATGACTTTTCATAAACTTTGTATACATGACGAACATATAAGTACAGCTCCTAATTGCTCATGTCTCAACAGTGAAACGAAATGTCACTGTAACTGCAAAAGTGAATGAACGTTATATTTAGTACTATACAACGTGTAGCTTTAATTCCAGAGGAAAGTCATATAGGTATTGTTTTTAATTCGCATGAGAGTACTACATTCAATCAGGCGAAGACGTAAGTAAAACTATTAATTACATTTAAGTAATTTAAAAGAATATACAGTGAGAGCTGATATGTTTCGTACTTTAAACGCTTTATCAATATTACAAGTCAATCCCTATAGACACAAAAAATGATTTTTGATTGACACATAAACATAATAAACTCTTAAAATAAATTATTACGGTCATAATTTTTTTTTAACATTGTGAGACTATTCTATGGATGTTATACCATTTATATAACATCTTTCGTATTTTTCCCTTAATATCGCCAAAATATAACAAAACGTGTGCAATTTGTATGTACAATAAAATAACAAAAAAGGTTTTAACAGTAAATGTTACTAAAATGACTTTTGACGTCCGTATTTTATTATAACATATTACAACATATAATAAAAACTTTTAAGCGAAAAAAATTTCTCCTAATAGGATATACAACTGCATTTCTAGAATATGTGTAATATATCCTGAATACACAATACGGTTTGAAATAGATTGAGTTTTAGATCAGCTTGACGTCATAAATGTAAATTATATTTAAATAAATCTTTGAAAAAAGATTAATTTCTTTGACAAAGCGTTGATAAAATATCGTTTTTCTTTTCAAATTTATAAAGAATATGCTCGATATAACATTAAAAAGGGATGACAGATGAATCAATATCGATTTGATTCCGTCTCAATGGCTACCAATGAGTTTATATCTCGTATAAATTTTATATCTGTATCCTCAACTTCTTTCAATGTTGTTTCGCAATAATTTTATTAAGAGTAATTATAATATTATATATTGAATTTGATTCTCTATACCGTTGACAATCATGTTCGTTTCTATGTCATTATGGTTGCAATATGCAATCCTAAAAAATAAATAATTTTTCCTGCAGAGTCTATGCAACTTGAACGTGAAAACTTTTGTAACGCTAAAAAATCGATGAACTACGAAAAATACTTGTAGGTATATGTTGGTTTTGCTTAGCTCGGGAGAATGTCTCAAAAGAAGAAGAATGTCACAAAGAGTGAAACGTTTTTACATTTTTATGATTTCTCCAAAACGCAGCAAAGACGAATATATTTATAGGAGACCTTCTTTCATAGTTTATCGATATTCTACACACTCCCAGAAGTTTCGACACTTTAGTTCTGGACATCCTAAATGTTAAACACATTGTAGTATATTACAATTTTTCATCCTAATGTTATTAATGAATCATAATACATAAAACATGCCAATGAGTGCCAGATACTGAACGTATGTGTGTAGCAAAATTCTTTATTAAATTATAAAACTTAGACGTCTTAAATTTGAACACGATGCTTTTCAATAGAATTTTATCTTATATAAAATCAAATGTACATGAGAAATTACGTACAGAAGTTATACATGAGAAGTTGTACATAGCAAATAAATCTCTACAACGTTTATAACGACATCAACTTGTCATGTACATTAGATTTCATATAAGGACTAATTGTAATGAAAAGGATCGTATTCACGATCGAAATGTATAAATTTTAATTTAATTATAAGAATTATACAAAACACATACATCCAGTATCTGGTTCTCATTGGCATTTTATATATTATGATTTAATTCAACAGAGTCTTCTTTATACATTTTTAAATTGTGTTATATTTACATGCAATAGAAGTGAAAAAAGATAAGAATATTATAATTGATTTTATAATTTTTTTATGAATGAATAAATTCGATTGAAGACACAAAGTTCTGATTTTCTTTAAATTTCTTTACAGTAATCTTCTATAAAGTCTTCTTTCACACAAACGAGAAAGTGTAATTTCTATCGAAATATTTACGGACATGTGGCAGTTTGGAATTGATAACGAAGACTCTAATAGAAACAGAAGATTAACATATTTTTAATTAATGCGTAGAGGCGTAAACACAAAGGCGTTTAAGTAAGAAAGAATTGAAAAATAATAATATTAAAGGTAATATATAACAGAAAGCTGTGTACGTATAAAACAACAAAGCCACATGAAGTGATTTCGACGGTGTCACATAACGTAATCTATATTATATATATATACGTATCTATTACGTTATCTGACATCGTCGAAATCACTTGTTTGGTAATACTACGATTGCAAACTTGCTCACATTTCTAAATCTAATAATTTCATAACTATGATGAGGATTTCAACTATCTGTGTTCTTCTTTATTATTTATTTTATGAATTTTCAACACTTTGTCTAGTAAAACTATATCTGTGTTTCTTATTCATAAACTTTTAACATTTTACCACACTTCGACTATTTTAAATTACGTACTCAAAGCAGTAAAGGATATGAGGACTGCGTTACCGAAACATTTTATAGGTTTCAAATAGTTTCATAATTATAAATTACTGTAACATTGATAATGACACGAGCGGCGTCAAAACGTTTGTTGTAATTTCTTTATTATTTTGAATTAGAGCTTCTTTGTTACACATATCTAGCTGTTAGTCCTCAATTTGTAATAATATTAAAGGACATACCTTGCAATGATGTTGTCTTTTACCTTCGTGCTTCGAGTCCACATGATAAGTTAAGTACCATTTAGTATGAGAATTCTTTACACATTCATTAAATTCGCAATAACGTTAATTATTGTAATGAAACAGAAATTTGTGCTGTTTCAGAGATCGAATGTGTCTATAAAGTTACCGTAGAAATATATCATTTGTTACAATATAATGTAAGTATATAGGACGAATTACCAAATAATTCCATTTATTCTTGATATTCAAGGATGTACCCACCTAAACATATCTCCACAAAACTCACAATGATAAGGTTTTTCGCCTATATGAGTTCTATCATGAATATGCAAATGCGCTTTGTTCTTAAACTCTTTATTACACGTTCCGCATTTGTATGATTCACCTCCAGTGTATAGTTCCTCATTAGACTTTAAACGTTCATCATTTTTATGCTTTGTCTTCACGTGATGTATTAGGCCATCTTTCCGGCTGCGAAACGACCGTAAAAATATTTATTATTTTTACCAGTTAATTTAATCATTGATAATGAATTACTAATAAGCATTTCCCTATAACTCTTGTAATTCACTTAAATGCTCACCTAAATTTGTTTTCACAAAATTCGCATTGATAAGGTTTTTCGCCTGTATGAGTTCTTTCATGGTCACGTAAATGCGTTGTGTATTTGAACTCTTTATTACACGTTCCGCATTTGTGTAATACCCCTCCAGCATATAGGTCCTTATTAGACTTGAAACGTTCATCATTGTTATGCTTTAATTTCACGTGACGTGTTAGATGTACCTTTTGACTGCAAATCGATCATTGTATTATTTACTATTTTTTATGAGTTAATTTAATCATTAATATTGAATTACTGAAGTATTTTCCTAGTTCCTGTTGTTCAATTAAATACCCACCCACATTTATATTTACAAAACTCGCATTGATAAGGTTTTTCGCCTATATGAGTTCTTTCATGGATATGTAATTGCGTTTTGTGCTTAAACTCCTTATTACACGTTCCGCATTTGTATGATACACCACCAATGTGTAGGTCCTTATTAGACTTGAAACGTTCATCACTGTTATGCATTGCCACCACATGCCTCCTTAAGTTATCTTTTGTCCTGCAAAACGACCGTTACAATTTTTATTACATTTACCAGTTAATTTAATCAATGATATTGAATCACCAAAGCATTTCCTAACTCTTGTTGTTCACTTAAATACTCACCCACATTTATATTTACAAAATTCGCATTGATAAGGTTTTTCGCCTGTATGAGTTCTTTCATGTCTACGTAAATGCGTTGTGTACTTGAACTCTTTATTACACGTTCCACATTGGTGTGATTTACCTCCAGCATATAGGTCCTTATTAGACTTGAAACGTTCATCACTGTTATGCATTGCCACCACATGCCTCCTTAAGTTATCTTTTGTCCTGCAAAACGACCGTTACAATTTTTATTACATTTACCAGTTAATTTAATCAATGATATTGAATCACCAAAGCATTTCCTAACTCTTGTTGTTCACTTAAATACTCACCCACATTTATATTTACAAAATTCGCATTGATAAGGTTTTTCGCCTGTATGAGTTTTTTCATGGTCACGTAAATGCGTTGTGTACTTGAACTCTTTATTACACGTTCCGCATTTGTGTAATACCCCTCCAGCATATAGGTCCTTATTAGACTTGAAACGTTCATCATCCTTGTGTTTTGATATCATGTGACTACTTAGCTGTACCTTTAGCCTGCAAATGGAACATTATAATATTTATTATTTTTTACTAGTTAATTTAATCAATGATATTGAGTCACCAAAGCATTTCCTAACTTTTGTTGTTCACTTAAATACTCACCCACATTTATATTTACAAAACTCGCATTGGTAAGGGTTTTTGTTTTTATGAGTTCTTTCGTGTCTACGCAAACTCCAATTATTTTTAAACCCTTCACCACATGTTTTACATATGTGTAGTCTAATTTCATGTATGTTTCTATTTTCTTTATTTGAAATTGTCGGGGAGTTACAGAGATTATCTTAAAATTAAAGAAAGATCTTGTTGTGAAAAAAATGAAAACTGTAACATAATTCTCATAAATTTTAAAATACTCTACTCAAAATAAAGCGTCACCTGCAAGAACAAGCAAACTTCGAAAGAGAATAACTTCGTAAAAGATTATATTGAAATGTTTAAATAACCATTTTATATAATAATGTAATCTCTACCATTTACATTGTCACTACAAAAAATTTCATGCTGATATTTTATAAAGATCGAGTATCATAAATAACGATCAAATCTTAAAGTTTTGTAGGACATTTGTGAAGTTGCACGGTGCGAAATGATAATTATGCACAAATGAATTTCATGGCTTCGGAAAGATAGAATCGTTTTTTGTATGTAAATTCCTTTTTCGTCGTCCTCTGTAAAATTTTTTTCACCGATTTATTCAACGTTGAAGCAAAATGTTCATTTTTACATCAACGTATAGTAATTCAGATAATGAAAATAGTACAGAGCACGATAATAAGGAAATTGAAATACCAAGATTTACCCTTTCAGTTACTTTTAAACCGTATTAGTGCACATTTTTAATTCGCGACGTGGAATTTTCGCAAATATTGTTAAAAATATTGAAATCTGTTGCACCTTCTTTTTTATTTGTAAAACTTTATAAAATGTCTTTATTTGAAATAAATGTCTGATTGTGAGAAGAACAGATTCATAGGTTTAAAGTATTGTTCTAAAAATCTCAGTACGATGACTATTGACAAAGTTATTCTACATCAAAATTTTTGTTTCTTCGTATGATGCATTATTTAATGTATTAATTTTGTTGATAAAATTTTAATGTTCAATGGCATGAATAAAATTAAGAAGGATTTTTAGGGACTATATAATTCTTACCGAGCTGTTTGTGTTCATCTTCTTTTGTGTCGTTATTCGTTTCATCATTTTGATTAATATTTTTAGATTCTCTCTTATCCATTAGAGATATTTTTCAACTCATTTTACTATAACGTTCTTTATATTACTTTCCTACTTTACACGTTCTAAGTATATTTAGACACTTTTACAATTTCAGACTTTTCCTAAATTATAAAAAACCCTAAAAAGCAGTAATAATTTTAAATACAATAAAAATATAATAAACTGACAGCTATCACGAAAAGTAATAAGCAAGTAACAGAAACCTGTGTCAAATAAATTTAGTTACATATACTTAATGTTAGTTATAATACAAATATTTATAACTATAAAGTCACCTCTCTGACGTTGGATAGTTAGATTTATTTATTAACTTTTATTCAAAAATTAAGATATAGATGTGTATATTAATACCAAATGATACGTTCGAATTTGAAATTGTTTGCTGATAAATAAGCACGTCAATGACTTGGGAACGACTGATCCAAGGTCTTCGTATGGATACCTATTATAAGTGTTCATATACATACAGATATAATTATAAGTGATTCTTTCGAGAACCGGTAGGACATTTTGCATTAGTTTCAGGAATCGTATAAACTGCGGAGAAATGTTCTTTAGGAAAGCAAAACAATCCGTATCTTCTGTTTCTGCTTAAAGAAAACGGTGTAACCGTGATGTTAATTGAAATTATAAAATATAGAGAAATTGATATTATACTAAACAAGCTACACAGTTTACTTTTGCAAATAACAAAAAATACAGGTTGATGTATTTCACTAAAAAACACATTACCGTAATATAAGCAGTAGTCAGAGCAATAAGTCAGAGACCTTACGGTAGAAATGTATAATGCCAATTTTCGTAAGAATCGCCAATAAACACATACTCACACGCACATGTACTCGCACACACCTTACAATTAAAGTATTGATACTGCATGGTTAATACGGACTTTTATTTCAATTTGTGGGTACCATAGTAACTTCTATTGCTTCATATCTAAAATTACAAAGGAAATATACTAGATGAAATAAAGATAGTAACCGATAAGGTATCCGCTGTTTAGTATGTATTCAACTCAACGAAATAGTGTCGGTGATTATCTGTCATGTGCTATGGACATATAGCTATACACGTTTTGTTTGTCAGTTGAAACAGCAATGGCTGTTTTCATCAACAGTTACTTGCGAGATTGTCATTTTTGGTGTATACTTTTAAATCACCCAATCAGATTTTTAGATTTAGAAGAATTCAACAATAGAATTCAGCGCTCTCTCAACTGATAAATCTCCTAAACGAAGTTTATAATATACATTCGTAATATTTCGATGAACTGAAGTGTGATTAGGGTCGCATTATTATTTTCAAGATTTCTGAATATCCGTCATATTGTAGATGTTATGCTCTAGAGAAGAAACAGCTTTGCAACTGACGTATTTTTTAACATCATTTCATTAAATTCGGATCCAAAGAAACATAAGGACATGTGCTAGTCATACGTGGCCTGTTACAATGGTTGCAATTCTAATTATTCTACTAAACGCAGTCAATATTAAATCATTTTGCTTACATTGCTTTGGCAATTTTTCAAGACAAGCATTTGTTCCAAGTTAATATGATATGATGTGTTATTATAGTATAATGATTTGCAATCATAATGATATGTGTAAAATCATTGGGGTAAATATTATTAAAGTTAAACTTTACATTATTATGTCGAAAGATTAATGCAACAAGCTATACAGGTAACGCTTAAATTATTATTTTTATTAAAGAATTAATACATGTACCAGTTAAAAATTTTATGAAATTTACAAACTTTATTCAGTTATTTATTACACGCCAAATAAAATTCGAAACCAGAGAATTGTATTATTTTATTCGTTACATATGTAAAAAGTGTGTAATAGATATACTCATACAATATTACCGAATTACCTCAAATACAGACATTATTGGACATTATCATCAAAGTATATTGTCGTAACACGTACATTAAAAAATAAATTAGGAATACAAAAAAATATATTACAAATCCAGTACAAAATGTTAATTAAACAATATAAAACCAAAAATCAGTACATACATATTTATACTTTATTGAAAATCTTCTAATTCCATTCCTAGTACTATATGTTCTTCTATTCCAATATTCAAATATTTACATTTTATTGTACGCCTCGTCTTTATGCTCAATCGCTGAAAACATCGTTTCACGTATCTTTCATGTAAAAGTAAAGACTTTGATAACCATTTCAAAAAAATTACGTTACAATGTTACATAAAAAGAGTTTAATTCAGGTACATAATTTGAAAAACCATACGTCAATAAGTTACTTTTCTTTTAATTATACAATTCTGCTTTCTGAAGTTCTATTCACTTATACAGTTACACGATGCATGGTAATTATTTGTAATACCACATAATTTTTTAATCACGTGATTTCAAAGATAGTGTAATGATTTTGAAAAACCTGATACGTGTGATTTATCAACATTAATAACATGATGTCGTCTTGTAACACAGTCACGTTACCCTTTTAGAAAGGATCTATCAGATATCGAAGAAGAGCACAAATTATACTTAGAGCGGTATACGCGCGAGTACTTTACTTATTTTTAAGAGAGTACAGTCAAGATAATGTCACTCAATATTTAATCCCTTCGTGGATTCGGTTACGGTACCATCCCATTCAATTTTCCCCATTGATGGAAAACTGTTGTGTGTCTGCACTTATAAATTACCGGAAGCCTACTCGGAAGAGACGAATACAGATATATTGTACTTAGCCTAACGTAACTCATTGTTGTCCAATAATTCATAAAATGGACTGAGAAATGTTTATGATAATTGAATCCTTCCCACAACTGTATTTATTCTTTGTCAAAAGTTTAAAAATCGTAAGAGAATTTTTAATAATCCTAGTTTCACGTTTCATCATTGCAATTTGGTTTCTAATTAACCAAAGTTGGTTCGAGCCCAACAAAGAAAATCACAACATTTTCATGAAATTTGTATACATAACACACATAAAAGTACAGCTCCTAAATGCTCACGTCCTAACACTGAAACGTCAGTGTCACTGTAATTGTAAAAGCGTGACAACGTCTTTTAGTACAATGTATAGCTTCAATTTCAAAAAAGTCAAACAGTCTTTAATTTGTGAGGACGTAACTACATTTAATAAAGCGAGGATGTAATGAAAGTATATTATATATATATATATATATATATA
>NW_017275196.1:227514-376091 GCF_001594065.2 Cyphomyrmex costatus
TCTTATTATTCTGTTCACAAAAGTATTAAGGTACGATAATGAAAAAGTCAACAGTTTACGAGTTATTTAACATTTTGTGTCAATATGTATCAAAATAAAATGTAAAATATCTTGAAAACTATTGGTTTTTTGGTATCTCTACCTTAACACTTTTATATGCAAAATAATTAGAGGAATCACGTTATCTAAAAAACTTACACAATTCCATTTAAAAAAGTGGAGGTGACCTTCATATCTTTTTAGCGCCTCCACTAAGAAAAAAAACAACGTGACTAAAACGTGTCCCCCTCGACATCGTTCTATTTTTATTTGAAACATTTTTGTCTACTGGATCTAGTTTTCGAGATATTTGAAAGTTTCAGGTTAAAAAATTCACCCTGTATATAAGAGTAATTATAATTGTATTTTATTCTTTATATCGTTGTCCATCGCAGTTCGTTTCTATGACATTATAGTTGCAATATGCGATCCTAAGAAATAAATAATTTATCCTATAGAGTCTATGCAACTTAGACGTGAAAACTTTGGTAACGTTTAACAATCGATAAATTACGAAAAAATATGTAGAAATATATTGGTATCGCTTAGTTTTGGAGAATGTCGCAAAAGAAGAAGAATGTTACAAAGAGTCGAATAACAATGTTTTTACATTTTTATGATTTCTCCAAAACGCAGCAAAGACGAATATGTTTTTACGAGACCTTCTTTCATAGCTTATCGATATCCTACACACTCCCAGAAGTTTCAACACTTCAACTAGTTCTGAACAAACTAAATGTTAAAAACCTTGTGGTATATTACAATTTTACATCATAATGTTTTTATTACATCATAATATATAAAATGACAATGAGAGCCAGACCCTGGGTGTATATGTGTAGTAAAATTCTTTATTAGATTAAAGCTTAGATGTTTCGATCGTCAATATAATCCTTTTCAATACAATTTGAACTTATATAAACTTTAATGTATTTACATGAGACGTTATACCTAATGAAGTTATACATGAAAAGTTGTACATAGCAAACAAATCTCTACAATGTATGTAACGACATCAATTTCTCATGTACATTAGATTTTATATGGGGACAAATTGTATTGAAAGGGATCGTATTCATGATCGAAACGTCTAAGTTTTAAAATAATAAAGGATTTTACTACACACATACATCCAGTGTCTGGCACTCATTGGCAGTATATATATTATGATTTTATTCAACAGAGTCCCTTATAATTATTTTTTAATTGTGTTATTATGACTTAAAAAAATAGAAACAAAAAAGGATGAAAATATAATAATGGATTTCAAAATTTTCTTATGAATGAATAATTTCTGTTGAAGATACAAAATACTGATTTCCCTTAATGTTCATTAAAGTGATTTTCTTTAAAGTTTCCTTTCACAAACGAGAAAACGTTTTTATCGACATAATTACAGATTTGTGACTGTTTGAATTTGATAACGAAGACTTTAATTCAAACAGAAAATTAACATATCTTTAATTAATGTATACATGCATAAACACGAAGACGTTTAAGTGAGAAAGAATTGAAAAACAATAATATTAAGTACATAATAGAAAGCTCTATATATATAAAACAACAAAGACAAATGAAGTGATTTCGACGATCACGTCAGTTAACGTAATTTATTATCTATACGTTATTTAACATCGACAAAATCACTGCCCTATAAAACTTCGTTTGCAAACTTGCTCGCATTTCTAAATTTAACGATTTTATATCTATGATGAGTCTTTCAACTCCATGTTCTTATTTATGGATATTTAACATTTTACCACTTTGACTATTCAATGTACTCGCAACTGTGAAGGATATGAGGACTGCGTTACCGAAAAATTTTGTAGATTTCAAATAGTTACATAATTATAACTTACTGTACATTGATAATGATTCGATCGGCATCACATTTGTTGTAATTTCTTTATCGTGTTGTAAAATAATACTGTTTCTTTGTTGCTCAACTGGCTGTTAACCCTTCATTTGTCGTTTGTGATAATATTAAAGAACATACCTTGCAAGGATGTTGTTTTTTATTTTTGTGCTTCGAGTCCACATGATAATCAAGTACCATTTAGTATGGGAATTCTTTTCAAATTCATTAGATTCGTAATAACGTTAATTCTTTTAATGAAACACAAATTTGTGCTGTTTTAGAGATCGAATATATCTATAAAGTTACCGTTGTATTACATCATTTGTTACAACATAATTTAATGTTACAACATAATTTATGTAGGACGAATTAACAAATTATCTTTTTTTCTTGATATTCAAGGATGTACCCACCTAAATATATCTTCACAAAACTAACAATGATAAGGTTTTTCGCCTATATGAGTTCTCTTATGAATATGCAAATGCGCTTTGTTCTTAAACTCTTTATTACACGTTCCGCATTTGTATGATTCACCTCCAGTGTATAGTTCCTCATTAGACTTTAAACGGTCATCATTTTTATGCTTTGTCTTCACGTGATATATTAGGCCATCTTTCCGGCTGCGAAACAACCGTAAAAATATTTATTATTTTTACCAGTTAATTTAATCATTGATAATGAATTACTAAAGCATTTCCCTATAACTCTTCAGTTCAGAACTCTGTAGTTCACTTAAATACTCACCTAAATTTATTTTTACAAAATTCGCATTGATAAGGTTTTTCGCCTTTATGAATTCTCTCATGTCTATGAAAACCCGTTTTGTTCTTAAACTCTTTATTACACGTTCCGCATTTGTATGATACACCTCCAGTATATAGATCCTTATTAGATTTAAAACGTTCATCATCGTTATGCATTGCTGTCACGTGACTATTTAGATGTACCTTTTGCCTGCAAATGGATCATTGTAGTATTTATTATCATTTACCTGTTAATTTAATCATTGATATTAAATAACCAAAGCATTTTCTTAACTCTTATTGCTCACTTAAATACTCACCCACATTTATATTTACAAAATTCGCATTGATAAGGTTTTTCGCCTTTATGAATTCTCTCATGTCTATGAAAATTCGTTTTGTTCTTAAACTCTTTATTACACGTTCCGCATTTGTATGATACACCTCTAGTATATAGATCCTTTTTAGACTTGAAACGTTCATCATTGTTATGCTTTGTCTTCACGTGATGTATTAGACCATCTTTCCGGCTGCGAAACGCGCGCGCGACCGTTGAAATATTTATTACTTTTACCAATTAATTTAATCATTGATAATGAATTACTAAAGCATTTCCCTATAACTCTTGTAATTCACTTAAATGCTCACCTAAATTTGTTTTCTCAAAATTCGCATTGATAAGGTTTTTCGCCTGTATGAGTTCATTCATGGTCACGTAATTGCGTTGTGTACTTGAACTCTTTATTACATGTTCCGCATTTGTGTAATACCCCTCCAGCATATAGGTCTTTATTAGACTTGAAACGTTTATCATCCTTATGTTTTGATATCATGTGACTACTTAGCTGTACCTTTAGCCTGCAAATGGATCATTGTAATATTTATTATTTTTTACCAGTTAATTTAATCAATGATATTGAGTCATCAAAGCATGATTTCCTAACTCTTGTTGTTCACTTAAATACTCACCCACATTTATATTTACAAAATTCGCATTGATAAGGCTTTTCGTTTGTATGAGTTCTTTCGTGTCTACGCAAATTGCAATTAGTTTTAAACCCTTTACCACATGTTTTACATATGTGTAGTCTAATTTCATGTATGTTTCTATTCTCTTTATATGAAATTGTCGGGGAGTTAGAGCGACCATCTTAAAATTAAAGAAAGATCTTGTTGCGAAAAAAAATGAAAATTGTAACATAATTCTCATAACTTTTAAAATACTCTACTCAAATTAAAGCGTCACTTGCAAGAACAAGCAAACTTCGAAAAAGAATAATTTCATAAAAGATTATCCTACCGAAATGTTAAAGAAACCATTTTATATAATGTAATCTCTATACCCTTCACACCGTCATTTCAAAAAATTTCATGCTGATATTTTATAAAGTTAGAGTATCATAAATGATGATTCATCAAATCTTAAAGTTTTACACAAAATTTGCGAAGTTGCATGGTGCGAAATGATAATTATGCACAAATAAATTTCATGGCTTCGGAAAGATAGAATCGTTTTTTGTATGTAAATTCCTTTTTCGTCATCCTCTGTAAAATTTTTTCACCGATTTATTCAACGTTGAAGCAAAATGTTCATTTTTACATCAACGTATAGTAATTCAGATAATGAAAATAGTACAGAGCACGATAATAAGGAAATTGAAATACCAAGATTTACCCTTTCAGTTACTTTTAAACCGTATTAGTGCACATTTTTAATTCGCGACGTGGAATTTTCGCAAATATTGTTAAAAATATTGAAATCTGTTGCACCTTCTTTTTTATTTGTAAAACTTTATAAAATGTCTTTATTTGAAATAAATGTCTGATTGTGAGAAGAACAGATTCATAGGTTTAAAGTATTGTTCTAAAAATCTCAGTACGATGACTATTGACAAAGTTATTCTACATCAAAATTTTTGTTTCTTCGTATGATGCATTATTTAATGTATTAATTTTGTTGATAAAATTTTAATGTTCAATGGCATGAATAAAATTAAGAAGGATTTTTAGGGACTATATAATTCTTACCGAGCTGTTTGTGTTCATCTTCTTTTGTGTCGTTATTCGTTTCATCATTTTGATTAATATTTTTAGATTCTCTCTTATCCATTAGAGATATTTTTCAACTCATTTTACTATAACGTTCTTTATATTACTTTCCTACTTTACACGTTCTAAGTATATTTAGACACTTTTACAATTTCAGACTTTTCCTAAATTATAAAAAACCCTAAAAAGCAGTAATAATTTTAAATACAATAAAAATATAATAAACTGACAGCTATCACGAAAAGTAATAAGCAAGTAACAGAAACCTGTGTCAAATAAATTTAGTTACATATACTTAATGTTAGTTATAATACAAATATTTATAACTATAAAGTCACCTCTCTGACGTTGGATAGTTAAATTTATTTAATAATCTTTATGATGATTTAATAACTTTTATTAAAAAATTAAGATATAGATGTGTAGAGAGAGATTAATACCAAATGATACGTTTGAACTTGAAATTGTTTGCTGACAAATAAGCACGTCAATGTCTTGGGAACGACTGATCCAAGGTCTTCGTATGGATACCTATTATAAGTGTTCACATACATACAGATATAATTATAAGTGATTCTTTCGAGAACCGATAGGACATTTTGCATTAGTTTCAGGAATCGTATAAACTGCGGAGAAATGTTCTTTAGAAAAGCAAAACAACCCGTATCTTCTGTTTCTGCTTAAAGAAAACGGTGTAACCATGGTGTTAATTAAAATTATAAAATATAAAGAAATTGATATTATACTACACAAGCTACACGGTTTACTTTTGCAAATAACAAAAAATACAGGTGTTGATGTATTTCAATAAAAAATACATTACCGTAATAGAAGCTGTAGTAGTCAGAGCAGTAAGTCAGAGACCTTACAGCAGAATGTAATGTCATTTTTCGTAAGAATCGTTAATAAACAGACACGCACGCACACACACGCACACGCATACGCACACACCTTACCAATTAAAGTATTGATACTGCCATGTCAAGACGGATTTTTATTTCAATTTGTGCATACCATAGTAATTTCTGTTGATATCTAAAATTACATAGAAAAATATACTATATGATATAAAGATGGTAATCGATAAGATATCCGGTGTTTAGTACGTACTTAACTCAACGAAATAGTTTCGGTGATTATCAGTTATACGCTATGGACATATAGCTATACGGACTGTTTGTTAGTTGATCAGCAATGGCTGTTTTCATTAACAGTTACATGCGAGGTTGTCAATATTGATGTACGTTTAGATTAAGAATATTCACTTTCGCATATGCGAAAGCGAAACTTTCGTATCATTTTAGACTTTCGCTTTCGTTTTCGCTATCGCATCTAATTATGCGAATGTTTTAACGAAAGATTTTGTCCGGGCCGTGGAATTCGCAGCTTCACCGAGGGCACACTAGATGGTGGGAAAGTAGTTTACATTTCATTCGTTGGTTTGCCAATCTAAATAAGCTAATAAGTAATACTTATTCTTATTAAGTATATAATATAAAAGTATAACTAATTCTTAGAAGAATTTTATTTTATGTTGACTTAATAAAAAGTATATTGAGTTACTTTACTTAGAGTTATAGGAGTCAGTTTATTTTATGTATTTACGAGTTGCAATACAAGATTCAAGAATAAGAATATATTTTATTTTATTTTTATTTTATATAATTATAATTAATGTATTTTGTATTTTATTTGATTATTTAATTTAAAATAAATAAGTCGTTCATATGCAAATACTAATTTACACATTTGCATTCATCTTTTTCAATCCATCATTCAATAATTTGAATAGGAATTAGCAATATTTTTTAAATATTATATATTATTTTTCGTGACTGTCAGTAATTGTGGCTGATTTAATCATTCAGCAGAAAAAAAGATCTTTCGCATTCGCAAAAAAGTTTTTTTTCTTTTGTTTTCGCATTCGCTTTCGCTATAACCACTTTCGTTACATCCCTAGTTTAGATGATACAATCAGATTTTTAGAATTAAAAATACACAACGATAGTATTTATCATTCTCTCGACGAATGAGTCTGCTGAATGCAGTTTATGATTTACATCCGTACTGTGTCGAAGAAGAAAGATCAATATCGCACTATTGTTATCAAGATTTTTTAATATCGGTCATATTGCAGCTTTTATGTTCTACAGAAAAAAACAGCTTTGCAACTGACGTATCCTTTAACATCATTTGATTAAATTCTGATCCAAAGAAACATGAGGACATGTACGTGCTAGTCATATATAGCCTGTTACAACCTATGGCCATCTTATCCGTATGGCCATAATACCCTAGTTTACCCTACTATTTTAAAACTATAATTGTTAATAACTTTTTAACGAAGGGCGAGCGACGGCTAGTTGTTAAGGCAAAGTTACTCAGAATCATGACCTTGATAACATATGTCAAGATCAAAGTCATTGGAGGGGGGTCCCCTCATCGACACATTTACCATTTCTTTCCATATATAGAAACGAGAGTTAGTCCATGTCACGTTCGGATTCGCGAGAAGGAATGTGCAGGACGCGATGTGAAATCATTCGTTGGAAAAAAGATTTTTCGGCAAGCAATCATGATAGGTAGCGATTCGATATTAAATGAGAGCTTCAATCAGCGAGAAAGGAAAAACTACGGGCCGACCGCAAATTCGCATCTATAGGTATCGATTCTCTAATTTTTAACATGGTGAAAATGTGAGCCAACTCACATCGAGTGATTCCCTAACTTTCATCATGGTGTAATTGTGACCAATCTCACGAGAGTTCGTTCGGCAAGAAATTTCTTGTCGAAAGGTGTGATTCAAGAGAGAAATTGAGAAATAGAACGAATTAGCGAAAGAAGAACCATGGACAGTCCGCAGCCGACAATTTTAAGGTATAAGTCCGTTAAAAGAACTGTGCGTTAAAAGAATACATATGTATATAAAAAAATACATATATAAAGAAAAAAAACATATATAAAGAAAAAGAATACATATAAAAATACATATATAAATACATATAAAAATATATAGATACATATATCTCTTTAAAAAAACTTTTTTTTAAAAAAAGAAAAAAACATACGCCAAGTGCATAAAAAAGATATTGAACTTCTTGATCAAAAACAGATATGAGATAAATATAATTGACCAAGTATTCTTCATTACGCCAGTCACATAAGACAGACCGAAAGTGACTATAATTGTCAACTGGACTATAGTGAAGAAAAAACTTGGCGTGCCCGGGTCGCATTAATTGTAAACAGTATTTAGTGAAAACATAGTATTTGCATTATAAATTAAAATATAAAAATATAACAGACATATGTGATACAGATATAATATATACGTATAATATAGTGATATATAGAGGAAAAGCTCCTATTATGAGATACTGAGTTTACTTTAAGTAAATGCTAGAAGTGTGTAGGCAGAATTTAAAAAAATAATAGGTCATTTTGAAGAGAATTTAATAAGCTTTAAGATAGTGTTATGTAAAATTTAATTAAAATTTTATTTTATTTTTTAATTAAAGAAATGTTAAAGGTGAACAAATCGCAAAGTCAAAAAATTGTGCTCCTAATATGAAATACCCCGAGAAATCGATAATAAAGCACAAAGTACATTAGTATTAGAATTAGAAAAACTTTATTTGATGTTTCTAAAATACCAACGAGTACAACTGTGCGCGTAAATTGAGCATGTGATGCATTGCACTCAGGATTTGTCTTCAGTAATAATTGGAACGAAGTATTGCAGAAACAGACCCTCAATGTTCATTCTGGTTATTCTTTTTATTATTGTACAATAACATTTATACTTTAACATCGATTTTCACTGGACACAGAAGTATAGATTATTTTATAATAGAAATATCCTGGGTATCTCATATTACGAGTATCACGTCTTACAGTTTTACGATCATCAAATCTAACTTCTTTAATTAAACAATTCAACACCGTATTTTTCTATCAGTACGATCTTACTCTATTACTACATAAAGAATTTATTGCCAAATAATTGCTTATTAAATGATAAACAAAGATTAAAGGCTTATCTCAATGAAACTTGAAAACATTCAAATTAAAAAATTTTATTTTACAATTACTGTAGGCATGATCTAACAATGAATTTTCCACTAAATAGTTTTCAATCCAAGAGCAATAATTTCATGATAGAATCAACAGATAGCATTTATTAGTTTAGCAGAAACGCCGCTATCTCATATTAAGCGCCTATCTCATAATAGGGGGCTTTCCTATATAATTTGTAGGACATGAAAATATATTCACTAATAATAGATGTGATGTAAATTATGGAGAAATAATATTTAGATATATTTATATTTTAGAAATATTATAAATAATAACTTTTTATGTTCGGTAAGCAATTATTAACATCTTTTCGAAAGATACATTATGTAATAAAAGTGTTTTTAGATTTTTTATTGGGCTTTTAAATTCTGAGTAATTCTAAAATTTGAAGATGTGAAAACTCGAGATAAAGCTAGTGGTAGCGTCGTGAATTTGACAGCGACATGAACATATACACGATGATGTTCACGCATCAATCAAGCGATCATGTCAAGCAGTCAAGCGGTTATATTTTTATTTTATGCACTTGGCGTCGCGACGCTACCGCGTCGCTTGATAGTTAATATTTATCATTGATGTATAATTCTTAATAAGTTGTATTAACATCTGTATACTAGATAAAATATTAACTTCTATCTATAATACTACATAAAACACTTTATCAACGTTATCAACTTCAATTCGAGTCAACAAATTGTGTCATGAATAAAAAGGATCCAATAAATATCTTGAGATCTAGTATAAAGACATAATACTTTCACGTTTATAACAGTTTTTTTATTCTTTTAATAAAAATTCCACTATAGAGTATGAAATAATCTAATCTAGATCATCTTTGTGTTTATTTTGTCGCTCATACTCATTAGTTTATAATATATATATATATTTTTTTTTATTCTTGAATATAAGCATTTTACAGTGTAATTCTTGTAAAGTTTTTAAAGGATTTACATAAACTATTTCTGGAATTTTTATAAAAAGTTTAAAATACATTGGTGTCTTGTGCGGCAAGTAATTAATTCAAATTACAATTCGCGAAGACTCGAAAAATAATGTCGAAAACGCTGCAATCAGCATTAGCACCGTTATTTATCATTGGTTCGTTCTCCTGTTTGGTCTTGTTTGAATATCCTCTTGGTCAACCCAGGCCGTATTTCTCTTATCTGTATGCCTTGATCATATGGAGCAAACGTTTATACAGGGATTATCCATTTTATATCTCTCAACTGGAGGAAAAGGTAGTATATATTTCGGGTATCACTGACTTCGTTGCCATTTTATTGGTTCCTATCAGCTTATATCGTTATAAGGTAAAATTTCTAAAATATTTTTCTCTCAAATATTACTTGATTTTTTTAAACATTATTTAAATATTAAATCTTATAGGACCGTACATGTGAGAAACACAACTAATAAGAAAATGAACAATTCCAAAACGAAATCTTCTTATTGACTCTTCAAATTCCAAACGAATCCAAAAAATTCCTATATTAGGAGGCGAATGAGAGTGCCGCGTTGTTGTTGGTATGCCAATCAATAAACTTGGATATACTCGTATTAAATCCTTTATTTAAAAATACATAGAATTTAGAATTTCTAAATTTTAAGTATTTTTGAATAAAGGATTTTTTTGGATTCGTTTGTAATAAGAAAATGCCTTTAACGGTCGAACTGGAGCTTAGCTAATTATAATTCCGTATAAATTTATATAATTACATATGTAGTCTTTTAAACTGCGAGCCGAACAATTTTTCGATCTTGAAACGCCATTCTATGAAACTATCGTAATAATATCACGAGTTAAATTATCTAAATTTTACAATTTTGATGCTCACAGCATTTTGAATCTTAATAATGTTGAACGTCATATTAAGATCTATGAATGAAAATCTGTAAATAATTAAGTTAATCAAAAAAGGATATTCAAAAATTTAAACCTTTTTATTTAATAATAATATACCTATTACCATGAAAAATAACTGATATGCTATTAATTAAAGGTACCAGTATAAAGTGAACATTCATAAATTATATGTAACTTTCGGTCGATTTTCGAATTGCCTCTGCCTTCCGCTATCCTCCTCACCTCACCGCGCGCGGTCCGAATTCCGCACGACGACGCTCGAGCGACATTTGATCTGCGCGCGAGACGGTGAGGTGAGGGGGACAGCGGAAGGCAGAGGCGATTCGAAAATCGGCCGAAAGTTACACACACATATAATTTATGAATGTTCACTTTGTACTGGCACCTTTAATTAATAATATATCAGTTTTACTTTTCATGGTAATATATTATTATTAGATAAAAAGGTTTAAATTTTTGAGTATCCTTTTTTGAACATGACTTGAACTTTTTATTTTTATGATATGATTTTTTCCGGATATCATTTACTTTTTAGAGTACAAATACATCACAAATATATAAAAAAATGATTTTAAAATATTATATGTATAACGAAAGAGAGTGAAGAAAAGTTTCAAATGCAAGTCGCTGCATAATCACAACGCAATTTGGTAATGTCGCATTTATGAAATATCGCAATAGTTCATAATATACTATTATTGGTTAACTGTTCAACTCAGACCACCTACTCTATACAATTTGTGATTTTGTCTTCACATGTTATTTAACAAAATTCAAACGAAAATTTCTGTTCTCAAACAAACTCATAAAATTAGTAATTTACGCGATTTTTATTTTTGAATTCTATATTTTTAAATATTCCATTTAATCGTGACACTACTTTCATGAATTCTCCGATCCGTTAAATTTTTGTAGATTTGACTGTGTCCTTTCAAAATCAGCATATAAGCTCAATAAGGTTACTAGTCACGTTTATATAATTACGATCATAGCGATAAACTTTGTCAAAGTTAAATTTAGAGCTGTGGGAAAGTTCTCAACCGGACATCGACCCTATCTCTTTTTACGATCAAGTTCGAGGAATGAACGTAGATTTCTTCCATTTAGAGACACTGATGTCATATCGGTCAAATGAGAAGCATATCTCGAGAAAATATTTTTCACCGTAAAGCTCGAGCAAGATTTGTGAAAGCAGTCGCTCTCTATAACATTCGATCTACGTGTGTTGAGATTCTGCCGGGAGCCTGTGCTTTCGAGTAGATTTGTAATTATTCTGAGAATTTAGAAGCTTCATACTTTGCACATTTCAGAGATTTCACGTTTCGCCGCTGATTTTGCAGAAACGTTAGTAAATACGCGACGTAGCTCGATCTCGCGTCCGCAAAAGAAGTGAGATCAATAGTTTCTCTATAGAATTGTAACTAGATAATCAAATAAAGTGCATTACTCAATGCAATTAAACACGTTTGTCTACTATTCGATCTATCATCGCTTGAAGAGACCATATCTCTATCTTCATATCTCTAAATTACTTTAGTCATCTCGCGCTTTCATTAAGCGAAATCGGCACAAAATTCAAAATTGTGTGAAACATGAACAATTATAAACAAAATATGTTTCGTAAAATTAAGATTTGTATTTATATTACGTTTCTAAATTAGTTTATAAAATATTTTATTTATATATTGTAACGTTTAAAATACTAATATTATTTTAATAATTCTTTATCTATCATATCTTTTGTACATATTAAAATAATAATTTTTATTCAAGCATAAAATTATGATTCTTTTTCTATTTTATAATAAGTTGCATAATCAATCAATGTATTTTTTTAAAGGAATTGAAGATATGTTTACATGAACTCAATGTAATAAACGACACATTAGAAGCACTCGGTGCTCCAAACAAATATCAACGGCTGCGTAACTTGATAATTCGAATAACAATCGGATGTATTGTATATGTTTTTTCTGAAATTGCAATTGGCTTTTGTATATATATTGCTTTTTACGGAAATTTATCTGTTAGAGACGTCTGTTATTTTTTGGAAGATTTTTATGCTACGTATGTAAATGTCTCAAGTGCGCTGATTTGCGCAACTGTTCTTGGGTTGGTATAAATGCAAACACTCACTTACAATTAGTAAGCTATCCATTATTGGCATTGTGTGATACAAAATGTTCACAGAGTGAACATTTAAAGATCTTTTTATAATTATTTAAATATTTTAATATGTTTTATATAATTTTAAATAATATTTTATCAGTATATGCAGTGCCATTGTAAAGATAATACATTATAAGATAACCTAAATGAAAAAATAATAAAAATTTATTTTGTTACAAAAATGTATTATATATAAAATTTATTATGTTATGGAAACAAATAAGTGTAAAATGTGAAGAAACATATAAAGCAAATAACAAAATTCTAATTAATTTAACATTTATAATTTATTAACGCAAAATACACATATATATGTATAATGAACAGATTTTAATTTTACTAAAAGAAATAACTAAATCTCTTTCATTTTCAGGTACACATGCTCCAGATTTCATCAAGTCAATGATTGTTTACTTGTAATTTATTCCGATCTTTTCGAACATAATGTAGATTATAGATACAGAAAACAAAACAAATCCATTTTAGTCCGAGAACGTATAACAAGAGTTAAAGATCGCAAGCAATTTATTTGGATTTTGATGTAATTTTTTAAAAGAATTATTGTGAACACAAATGCGCATGCATATATGATATACATACAGGGATTCTCTTTTTAAACTTCATAATATTTGGAAATGTGTTAAAGATCAAAAGATGTTTTTAAGCATGCAACTGTTCGAGGGGGGAGACATATTTTGGTCACATTTTGTAAATAGAGCCAAATAGATGGTTACTTTCACTTGCTTAATGAAATTATATGATACTTTACAATGTTTGTTCCAATTATTCTACATATAGAAGTATTAAATAAGTATAATGTAACGTTAAAAAAATAAAATGATAAAGTTAGAAAATCAATAACGAGTTATTTTGTAGTAGTATTAGTTTAGAGTTATTTTATGCTTTCCTATGGCACATATTTATATAAAACGTTAAATAACTCATAAACTATTAATTTTTTGATGTTTCTATCTTAATTTTTATATGTAGAATAACTACAAGAATCATATTTTGTAAAAAAAAAAATATAATTACATTTAAAAAAGTGTTAGTGACTTTCATACTTACATTGCGCTACCCAGAAGAAAATAATGAATGTAATTAAAATACGTCTCCTTCAAAATCGTTCCACTTTCAAATGAAATATTTCTTAGTATTATCCAAAATAAGAGACATATTCAAGGTTATCAATTTAAATGGACCACCTATTGCATATAAAAATAATTAGATAACTTTAACTGTGTGAAATAATTGACACATTTCCAACTAATCGCAAGTTACAATTATAGTTTAAATCAAATTCTACGCTACAGATATTTTTTACTTTACACATCTTGTACTGTTTATTATTTCATTAATTATAAGAATTACAATTTTTTTACAGGCACGTTCACCTACAACTATGCCTTATAGCACGCAAACTAAACAAAGTATTCAACATACAAATGTCACTACAAATGTTATGGTATTTTAAAGAAGCTGTGATGAACAGCATCAATTTAACTCTCTTACTTACACAAGACAATAAGAAACTATTTTGGACATTGGAAAATACTATATCTATTTTATATGGCTCTTTTTATATCATTCTGCATAGCATATTATTTCTCACATTAAATTACGCATGTCAAACTATTTACCATAAGGTTATATAACATTACTAATTATTTATAACTAGAATAATAAGCACAGATACAATAACTTTACAAGGAATTTACATAGTGCGAAATTTTTTTTCCAAATGATGTAATCTTATTCACTGGATGTAAAATTTCCTACTTTACTACAGACTTTCTTATTGTATAAAACAATTTCAGATAAACGAGACAGTAGCAATTCTTTGCAAAATGTCCAATAATAATCTCGATGAAGAAGAACGTGAACAGGTAAATTATTATAACAAAATTTTAGTAAAATTTTAACTACGTGTGTCTTATAGATTTTTGATTGTTAGAAACAATGCCACAAGCGAAAAAATTCTAACACGTGACATTTCCAAGATAATTAAGGTTTAATAAGGTTAACTTCTTTAAATTTAAATTAAGGTTAACTTCAAATTTAAGTGAAAGATATGTAGTTGCATATTACAAATTGCATTTTTTGTTTAAAGCAACAGTATATTTTCATTACATCAGTGGATCAGGAGTCTCATCATACTGTGTATAAGATATTAAAATGTGACCTTAAGAAATAAATCTGCACACACCTATGACGAAATTCCCATATTCAAAATAGTTCCTATCTTTAATCATTTATAACATGGTTAAAATATATGGTATTAAAATTTTAAAAAATGCCTTTTATAAGGTATGAACAATACATGACTTCTGATCGAAATTTCAAAATAACGTTAACCTTCTTTATAAAAGAAATGTCAAATTTCGCCAAAAAAAAACATGTTTTAAGTATTAAACTTCAATTATCTTGAAAATCTGACGTGCTAGAATTTTTTCACTTGCGGCATCGTTTTCAGTACCCAAAAATCTATAAAACACACGTAGTTCAAAGTAAAGTTTTTTGTTGTTAACTAATGTTATTTATTTCGATTAGATTTTTCAATTTATATTGCAAATAAAACAAAGAGAGGTAAAATTTAGCATGGGATATTTTCACTTTGGATATGATTCTGTTCGTATGGTATGTTTTATATTGAATAAAAGTATGTAATAAAAAGTAAATAGTAATTGAATAATTATATCGATTTTACGCAAATTACATACATAAATATTTAAATAACGTCATAATTTTTAATCATTTTTAATTTAATAATTTACATATACTTCATTTTCATTTTACATATTCCTTCTTTGACGTTTACTGTTTTCATTTTGTTTTCAAATATGTATTTCCATTAACTAATGAAAGCATATTTTTTTCAGTTGTGCGGTGCAGTTTTGTCCTTCGTGATAGTTTTAATACAGGTATATGATCCATATAATATAGACCTTCTATTCTCTCTGATGCATGACAAAAGTGATTTGATTAATAGTTTGATGTCAACGTATATAGTTAAATGCATTTTGGTTAAACTAAATAGAATTTCTGCGGTTGTTATATAATAAATTTGAGATTTTTCCACTATAACGATAGAGCTAGATTATAAGTATACAAATTAATTCTCGGCCCCTACTTTTAACGACCTCAGAACCCGTTTAAGTTGGACTCTCCTCCCCCTCTATAGTCATTTTGAAGTGCCATCTTTTAGCTTTAAAATGAGATACAATATTTGATCCTCCTGTGAACATGACTTAAAAAATCAGTAATAAACACGATGTTCGAAAAGTAACATTTGAGGCACTGTCTTCTTTTCGCGTTTCAACTTTAAAAAAGTGCGGCTGAGACAAAAGAAATGATTTGTTTGGGCGAGAATGCTGTATCGTTCAGTACGTGTAAAAAATGGTTCCAACAGTTTCGAGAGAGAAATTTCTACCTTGAGGGTCGTGAACGTCCTAATCAACCAAAAAAAGTGGAAGACGTGGAATTGGAGGAAATTTGGAACGAGAATTCTTACCAAACGCAATTAGAACTTGCAAATACGCTTGGAATAACCCAGCAAGACGTTTCCTATTACCTAAAACAGCTGGGAAGAACTTGCAAGGAATCCTGATGAATCCCTCATGAGCTCATTCCCGAGAACAAAAGCAAACGCTACGATACTGCTCTCTCCTTGCTCTCTAGGTTCAAGAAAAATAATTTTTTGCACAAAATTGTTACTTATGATGAAAAGTGGATATTATACGAGAATCCAAAGAGGCAAAAATCATGTGTCTGTCCAGGTGAGTCGTTAACGAGCATTGCAAAACCAAACATTCATGTAAAAAAGGTATTGCTATGCATTTAGTGGGATCAGAAGGGCGTGATCCATTATGAGTTGCTCCGACAAGGTCAGACCGTGACTGCTGAGCTCTGTTAACAACAATTGATTCGTGTAAATGACGCTCTTGAAGAAAAAAAAGCCATTTATTGGCAGTGGAAGAGGGAAGATGATACTGTTGCAGGATAATGCTCGACTCCATACAGCAAAAAACACTCTTGAAACTTGATTTAAGCTAGGAGATTCTCTCTCACGCGGCGTATTCTCAGACTTCGCCCCTTCGGATTATCATCTATTTCGAACCTTACAACATCACCTATAACTGAGTCTCGATTGAAGTCAGTTCAAGAGTTCGAAAAAAGCCTCGATGAATTCATTAATTCAAAGCGACCATTATTTTTGCAATTTAAAATCCGGCAATTGCCTGAGAGATGGAAAAAATCTATAGATAGCGAGGGAGATTACTTTGAAGATTGAGTTTGTATTCATGTTTTTATAAATAAATGTCAAAGTTAGTCAAAAAAAGGCTGAGAATTAATTTGTACATCTCTAATATAAGTATTATAATATATTGTATTGTATTATATATAAAAATTTGTTTCATATTTTTCAGATGGATTTATTTGATCGTATTGAGTAGTAAATAAGCGTAATATCAGTTTTGAATTTTAATTAACGTTAAACTTAGAGCATACTAGCAGTTCGATAATTGTGCCAGTCGTAGGAGCGTGCTATTTTATGTAGTGACGTTGTAACCTGGAGTAAAGTGGAATGTAATGATTTATTCCATGGCTGATGAGAATACAACTTCTCTTCTCCTTAATTTTTAATGTTATTTTTAGTATATAGAAGTTATTAGCAATAGGTTAATTCGAATTTCTGTTATATTGTTTTGAAAGTACTTGATAACATATAAGATTATAAATGATGGTGCATTCTATTTCACGAGATAAGACGATCTGCATTATAGAAGTTTGCGTAACTATTAAAATTTAAGTCATTAGGAATAGTAAACTGATAATATGGTATATTAATTTAATAATATTTATATAAGTTTCGTAGACATGTATATATTTAAAACTTAATAATACTCGATTTTTATTAAAAACTGATTTTAACGTTATTATCCGAATTTGATTATCATTAAAGAGACAATCAATAAATTATCAATGATAACTGCAAATTATCTTATATATTGCCAAAAAAAATAATTTTTTTGAATTGTCATTTATACAATAGATTTAGCATTACACATCAATACTGATCGGTTTAGAAAGGTATCGCTTATTCTTTGATTTATTTCAACTGAGCTATTATAATTTTATTTATTTGTTTATATTTTATGTATGTAGAGTGTAATCGAATACAATACTTATTAATTAAGAATGTTCTCGCGTTTGATAAAATATATAAATATATACATGTTCAAAAAAGAATACTCAAAAATTTAAACCTTTTTATCTAATAATAATATATTACCATGAAAAGTAATTGATATATTATTAATAAAGGTGCCAGTACAAAGCGAACATACATAAAGTGTATGCAACTTTCGGCCGATTTTCGAATCGCCTCCGCCTTCCGCTGTCCCCCTCACCTTACCGCCTGCGCGCAGATCAAATGCCGCACGATGCTCGAGTAACGAGTGGACCGCAGCCTAAGACAAGGCTTTCAGGACAATTAACAAAATTATTTTTGACTTGCTTACAAACGATTAGATTACTTAGTTTTGCTTAGGGTAAACCCGGCATATACGCCACGTCAGGAAATACGCCTCAGAAGTCAGAAAAAATAGAAGGAGTGGGGATCATTTTCCATCAATTACTTTGTTACATGCCTTTATGGTATATTAGTATTATGTTATAATTTCAGTTTTTTACTGTTAATGAAATTATTGCGAGTTAAATCGATTTTTTACTGTAATAAGTAGTGCCATCATAATTTATAATCTACATAAAATGATTATTATAGAGCGTGTAAAAGACTTATGCCTGTTTCTACCAAAATGCAGATTAAGTTTAATCTCGGTTTAACTTACTGTTAATCTTTTTCTAATTTTTAGAATTAGAAAAAGACGAAGAGCAAATTGAAAATTTGCGAGATTAAAGTTAATCTGCATTGGTGGAAATTTTGCAATACATATGTGTAAAGGAATAGTAAAGCATGTTGTATAGCAAAATACAAGTGCTTTGCTCCTGTATTGTTTGTTTAATTATAGTTGTCATATATGTATATCCCATCTATTTGGGATATACGGCATTTTTAGCGAGCGGGATGCTGTGCCGTAGCACAGACGCTCTATTTAAGAAGTTTTTGTTAATTCTAACAATTATATTTTGCATTAATGCATAAATGTTGATAAATCTTAAACGTTTAAAGATTATTTTCAAAGATTTGAAGCTATTTAAAAAAATTGTATTAAGTCCTATTTGTATTCCAATTTTCATTCTGAACAATAAAAATTGTCATATATTAATAAACAATGCAAGTCGTCATTTTACATCTTATTTATAGATTATTTGTGATTTTCTTATGAATTATATATGAGTGGCCATATTATCCCCTCCCCCCCCTATGGGATAAATGGCAAAAATGCAGGAGTTTGAAAAAGTTACTTTATAATATGGAAAATAAATTATTTTGGATTTCTAATATTTTTTTTGCAGTAGTAGATGAAACAAAGTTTTTATTTGTATAATTAATTTGCTTTAAACATAGTAAATAACAATTGATAAATTAAGTTTTCGATAGATGCGACGTATATACCGGGTTTACCCTATATGTAGCACGTGGTAGCACGCTATCAAGAAATCGATATAGCGATGTCCATTAATTCCAACGTCATACGCCAAAGCTAGCTTGTGCGTTGTGCGTTGCTTTATACGTCTACAACTTAAAAATCTGTCTGTGTTACGGTAATGTAGGATTCACACTGCGTACGACAGTACGATATTCCGACGGTACGATATTTAATAGAAGAGCTTATTTTCTAGATATATAGAGGAGAATGTCCTAAATCGGATTGTGTCCCAAATCGAACCTTTTTAATTTAAATAAATACAATTAAGCACATTTATAATGTACTATTTATAATGTAAAATCCCCTTATAAGACACCGAACATGTGACAGCAGTTTGGCAGTATTGTGTTATGACGTTCATAGAATAGACATAAATATGCAAAAATTTTTTTAAAAAAGAAAATTCTTGTAAATTATTATTTAAAAGATGTTAAAAATTTAAACGGTAATTGATATAAGAGAGATAATTAAAGAGTGTAGAATTCAAAAACATCAAGAGTTTTGTAATTACTTTTGCGGTTTATTGTAAAATTTGTTCCAATTATTCGAAAGAACCAGTATCCAAATCAGACCTATACAAAAAATACTAAAAAGACAAAAGTAAGCCAGCTAATTCATCGAAGAAAGAAGGTTTGCCACGACCTGATTGTAATACTGTTGATCAACCGACCAGATCTAAGGAACATTAAATCAATGAACGCTGACTTATAGCGACGCTAAAGTTTCATTTAGCCAAATATAAATATCAAACAAATATCAGACACAGATTGATGAAATTTATTTTATTGATTTTAATTCTAATAATATATCCCTCGTAAAAAAGTACTACTAGTGTCACTATTAGTGCAATATGCAGAAGTAAATTCGCACAAAAAAAAAATAAGATATAAAAAAATTTTGATTAAAAATACGAAATGATTAAAATAATTGATTAAAACCGATTTTTTAATTCAAATTTGTATTAAAATAATTTCCACAAGTGCGGGAATGCGATTACTGTAGATTGCACTACTCCTAGTAGTGATACACACTATTAGTGCCACTAGTAGTAAATTTAATATTGCACTTCTATACTATACTAGTCACGAGCAGTGTTACTACTGATTACTACTCGTACCAACAGTGACACTAGTAGTATACTTTTTTACGAGGGATAAACTGTATTTTTATCTTAAAAAAATTGCTCGTTTTTACTCAATTAACAAAAATTAATTAAAATATTTTAAAATTCTATCTAAAAGTCTATAAAAATAGGAGAGATCCGATTTGGAACTCATATATAGTTCCTAATCTGATCGGAAAATGCATACCATAGTTCGACACAGGTAAGATACGTCAAAATAATCTGAAGAAAAAATTAAAGAAATTAAATGAATAAGCAAGCGTCATATTAACTTGTTATTCGTCAATTTTTATTACGTGATCTGTTTCGACGCTGAAAATGAGCGTTGAGCGTCAGCATGAAAAGCCACCTTTATGCGTTATGCATCATGCAAACGTGTGTATGTTGTACATACTGTGGCCTTATCACGGATCTACAATACATGTTTTAAGCCTTTAGCCGTAAGAAATCAACCAATTATGATTGAATTCGAAGAAAATAATTGACTATGATTCGTCCATTTTTTATGGCTTAAGGCTTAAGTCTATCGCACATAAAATGCATAATAGAGCATGAGCATAACATGAAACTGTTGGACCAATAAAGCGGGGAGCACAGACTTTTGCATAACGCATAAAGCATGTGCATAAGGAATTTCATTGGCCCATTTTCTTATACATGAGTCAATGGACCAATCAAATTCTTTATGTATATGGTTTATGCGTTATGCAAAAGTCTGTGCTCCCCGCTTAATGATTGCAGGGATCTGATTGGTCTCACTGACCTAGTTTCCACCGAAACCCTCAGTTCGATTGCACTACGGTATAGATCAAACTTGGTGTACTGTTTTCATTGGAAGTAGAATTAATGTGAATTAATGTTAAAGTTTCATTGTATGACCAAAATCACGCTTATTATCCATTTTTGAACGGCTTATCTTTTAACCTTTTAACGAATAATGGAAAGGTTGGCGATATTTACTTTTAATCTATTTCAGTCGTTTCCATCGACTAAAGTTTAAATGTCAATTCGCTGCCACTCTGGTTGAAGTTGTGGATCGAAGTGGAAGTGAAATGAGCAGAGTCAAACGTATTTCCATCGAGTTAAATTTGGTTCTACGTTGCATTAGGTGCGAATTAATGCTTCGGTGGAAACTAGATCACTGTTCCATTGCGGAACAGTGTAATTTCCGTATCATAGGACAGCATCCTTATGCTAGAGTCCTAGATATCAGAGAAGCGCAACCAATGTTCCGCGTCCTGATTAGCTGACTGTCAGCCAATCATGATATTCATTCAGTGGTATTAAAAATGGCTGACTAATAGACGATTGGTGGATTTCATATTTCGTCTGCAAACGACGCCATTCTTAATACTTTTCTTAATCCATTGCGGAACAGTGTAATTTCCGTATCATGGGACAGCATCCTTATGCCAGCTGCACACCAGCTTGATATCCAATAAGCATACAGCACCAATGTTCTCATTCTAAAGCTAGACGCTCATTGGATATCGCGTGTCACGCGCGACGAACATCGCGCTGGTGTGCAGCTGGCTGACATTACGGCTTCTTTCTGATTGTACTCCGTCTAGATATTTCCTACGTTCGTGATACATAACTCCATAAGCATGTAAATCGGCCTTAATTTATAGGCTTCAATTTCTCTACGTGAAAATAGTGCCCGTTCATTTGCGTTCATCCAACGGCGGATTACTATTCAAGGTAAATCTAACGATTTTGTCGGCATCATCGAGTAATTCGTCAAGAGACGAACATATACCACAAGATCGGGTGTTATCCTTGATACTTGTGTTAATAGTATCGCGTGATATGTCTTATCGTCAATGATTTTAATATGAGATTGGTGGTTTCCAATCTTGCAGCCAGTGGAAGCTTGTTTTCGACGATAATTTCCTATGTGTCCACGTACAATGACGTAAAACTTCATGACTAAACGTTCCAATTACGATTTAACAGTGACGAGACGTTAACCACGTTACCATACACCGTACTGAGTCGCGACATTAGGTAAAAGTCACAAATAATCAAAATAAATCGCCCTTAGTGAACTTTCTCTAGCTTTTTTGGTGGACGCCATAATGTCCATATATGTACGATAATATTTGTGTGGGACTCGAGATTTCGCGCCAATGATCGCCGATCGCTGATCGTTCGTTGATATTATGATTGACTTGTCATCGCGTACTTAACATCGAAGATATACTTATCTCACTTCCGTATCTCTTACAAATCTGACTATTTTACTGAAAATTACTAACAATTTATTAAATACGCCTTAAGTGGGGTCATGCTCTATCGAATTTAGCACGTGGTAGCTTTTAATGTTTCATTTTTACATGCTTTTCTATAAAGATTTTGCTTCTTTATATGGAGAACAAAAATTTGTATATAATATTTTTTTTTTTGCAGTTCAGTAAATATGCCAGAATTGACGGAGCTTGACAAGGCTGCGAGCTCGGAGCCTACAAAGGTAGAGTTGGTAGGCATCGGTTCTGCGACTGATTCTGATTCGGACGATACTATACCGGAATTAGAAGATGCTGGCACTCCGGGTACCGTTGGTTTTCCTGGCACAACGGTCACTGGACTTCCCATTGATATGGTGTCCAAGGCCAAGCAAAGCCGTGGAGAAAAGAAAGCTAGGAAGCTCATGAGCAAATTAGGATTGAAGCCTGTAATTAAGTATTTTAATATTCTAATAATTTCTTTTCTATTCTAATAAATTTATTATCTCTGAAACATATCATATTCTTTTAAAACTTTTAACTTTTTAGTGAATGTTTTATAAATTGAAACATATTGAAAAGGATCAAATTTGAATTTATCAATTGAATTTATTATACATATTGTTTCTATATGATGAGCTACATCTTTCGAAAATTATTTTATATCCAAAACAATATTATATTACTTTTTACGTTCACAGGTTCAAGGAGTCAACAGAGTAACCATTCGTAAATCAAAGAATATTCTGTTTGTTATAAACAAACCAGACGTTTTAAAGAATCCAGCTTCAGATACTTATATAGTATTTGGTGAAGCTAAGGTAGGAAACTAACTATGACTGCTTAATAATATACTTATTGAATTTCTTATTTTATGATGATTACTGAGATTTCGCAAACTATCAGAAATTAATTGTTGAAAAATACCTTGGCAGACTGATATTTTACAATTATTTAATATTATATAAATAAATATTTTTAATATATGTAATTTATATATTAATGTTTTCTATAGATTGAAGATCTCAGTCAACAAGCTCAAGTAGCAGCAGCAGAGAAATTCAAAGAACCACCAGTTATACCAGCAACTGAAGCTGGTGGCAGCACTACGGTAAAATGTTTTATAATTATAGGTAATTATATATACATTAGTTGGAAATGCAATATTAATTTTTTTTATATTAGGTTGTTGCTCCTATACAAGAAGAATCGGAAGAAGAGGTTGATGAAACAGGAGTGGAAGAAAAAGATGTTGATTTGGTTATGTGTCAAGCTAATGTATCACGAGGGAAAGCTATTAAAGCTCTCAAAAATAATCAAAATGACATCGTCAATGCTATTATGGTAAGTTCTGAATATACATATATATATATATATATTTATGTACTCATGTAAACTACAGTGCATTAATTCGCTGAGTCATAGTAGCTGCTTAATTTACCGACGTTGAGTCGATAATGCTGAACGCACGCACGATTGAAATAACAGGAAACATTGACAATACTTCTAAAATACTGTGTTGAATTTTATTACATATTTTTTTAATTGTGTATAAAATGATAGATTCTTGAAGTTTATTAATTAAAATATGCTATAAATTATATATTGTAAGATCAATGTATATATATTTATATATATACAGTTTCATACTAATTTCAATTAGTTCAAAACAATAATGCAATCCATACCGCACGCATAGCAAAAGAATAGTTCGCTCAATATCCAAAAATTGAAGTTCTTGATTGATCTGCTAAATGTCTGGATCTCAATTTGTGTGTGTAATAGAAAACGTTTTGGGAATAATTGCAAATTCGTGAGATTTCAGGTATGAGAGAACTAAAGCACATCTGGTTGCGCATGCGATGGATAAGTGGAAAAATTTACACACACACACACACACATACACCGATCTTTACAATATATAATTTATAGCACATTATAAATCATAATTTTATACAGATAGGCATAAAGAGGATAAATCTATATAATGGAGAAATTCATGAATTTCTACAAGAATCTATAATTTTATACATAATTAAAAAAATATCTAATAAAACAATATCAAATCTTATATAAACCATAAGAATTTCAAACTAAATACCGATAAGAATAAACCATTAACGGTCAAGCTAGATCTTGAAAGCTTCTAATATAATCTTCGTGTGAATTTATATACTACGTATGTAGATCTCTAAATGCGCACTGAAATTTTTTTCAGACTTACAACGCAAACTAATAAACTATCACAGTACTATCACGAGTTAAATTGACTAACAATCTAACAATTTTGATGCACATTGCATCTTGGATCTTAATAATATGTTGAATGACATATTAAAATCTATGAATGACATTAAAAATCTGTAAATAATTTAATTACATTGCGAAAAATGTTATTAAATTATTTACAGATTTTTAATATATCATTCATAGATTTTAATTCATGTATTGTCATGTACTGTCAATGTCTCCTCTTATTTCTCTCGAGCGCGTGCGCGTTCAGCGTTATCGACTCACCGTCGTTACGTCAAGTAGCTATTATGATCCAGCGAATTAATTCACTGCAGTGTACATGAGTACGTACTTTATATGTTTAAATATTTTTACATAATCTCATGATGACCGTTTTTCAAGAGTTTCGCTTATATATTTTTATCAGAATAAAAATTGTGTTGAATATATCTTGGCAGACTGATTCGTTTTTTTTGTTAGTAAACTGTGCTCGACAAACGGTAAATTTATGATTCATTTACTTATTTTTTATTTCAGGAATTGACAATGTGATAGAGCTGCTTACAAATAGGATGTGCACTGACTATTCCGAGATTGTAATTTCATTACATGTATCATTAGAGAACATCGTTCTTTTTTTATTTCATTGAATTGAGAGAACAAGCTACAATATATTGTGAGAAAACTGGTCATATTGGTTAATCTTCTGTAATTGTCTTATAAAATTGAATTCGCATGTATATATGAAATTCGTGTAAAAGAAGAGATAAATACATTAAGATCACTATATATTTTTTATTTATTATTACATATTAGAAAGATATATTAACTCAACGTTACCATTTTTTTATATTTTTGTTTGTAGACAATTTTGATAATACAATTTTAAATAAATTCTTAGAATATTTCGATTCTCCTTATTCTTAGTTTAGGGCAAGCTCTATATCAGTATATCTCTTTCATATGTTTATGGTGCGCACGCTGCTTATTAAATTGTCACAAGCATATGGGACCTACAGTTTTTAATGCCGGTTCTGAAAAGCGAATTTTTTAAAGTGTTTCTGTGGACAAGAATACTCTCGAGAGGTTACTGGCCTTTCCGGAGAGGAGACACGAGCATAAATATTTTGGTTCCTATTAGGGATCGAATCCGGGATCTCTGGACGGACCAGTGCGCTGTCTGCCATGCTATGCTCGCGTTTTCATTAACAAAGATAGATAATATAGAATCATCATCCGTCGATAACTGATTCTTTGAATTTAGTCATAATAGATATGTAAATCCTAAACTAGAAGAATATGAAATAAAAGATGAAAAATAAATTATAATAAGCACATGATATATAATTAAATCTATTCAATAATTTTAATTATAGTATTAATTAAACCAATATGATATATGTTTAAGAAATTTATGAAGATTTTTTCGCATTGTATAACTTTTAACGAATTAGTATAAGAAATTGATACGAGATGGCAGCACAAATATCTTGAAACGTCTCGGAAGCCGTTCAATTTTTCATATATGGCACAGTAATGAGTAGGTAATTCAAGAAGAGGGGACGTATATTTAGAAGTGCACATAAATATATTTATTTGAAAATATGTAAGTATATTTTAAAATTTTAAATAATACTGAGCGTATTTTAAATTTTTATCTTAATAGTTTTAAATTTCCATATTTTTACATTATTCGAAGTAAGGTTTTTAGATGAGTATTATTGGACAGTATTTGATATTGCACAATATTATTATTGATTGTCTATATTGAGCCTTCAAATTGTTTACTTTAAATTGTTTAAAAGAGGCATATCAATAATATTATACAAAATAATTGTGTAATAATATTGATCGTTTAAAAGCTGCTCAAGACATTTTTCTTTATTCCAAAATTTAAAAAGTATTAAATTCTTCGAACCATATAATCATATGTAAGTGTTTTTTTTTTCTTTGTTCAGTTTTGGTCTAAGTTACTCGATTGACGTGTTCTCGGTTACTTTACAAATATCTTTCAAAATTTGAAAATCACAAATATCTCGAATCGGAATACATCTTGCAGATATCGTAATATTAAATGTAGCATGATTTTGAAGCGTCCGCGGAAAGAAAAACGCGGCTGGAACGATTTCTCTCTGCGACGTTCGCGAGAAGTTTTATAAGCCGTTTCGCGCACATGTCGCCAAATATCCATGAGATGAAAGAGCGAGCGCAAGAAGAAATGATATCGGACGATCAGCGGCGTGATATTGCCGCGTAAGAGATGTGCGCTTCCCCATCTACGATTTCGCGCTAATATTTGAGATTTCGGTCTCGTATATGACCCGCTATCCACGGTGACATCTGGCACGGATCTTAAGGCGCATTATTGCCCGCAAGAAGTCTTCGCAATATTGTCACGTAATAAAAAAGAGAGAGAGCAGCTGCTCAAGAGATCATCTGGGGAATGTATAAGTGCTCATATATATCCTTTATTGTACATACGTATGCAGAGATCGCGTCGAATATCGTATCGGAAAATCATTGAAATCCTGCTCAAATCCTAGAATCATTGAGACATATTGGGTGTAACCGAAAATTTTGCCGATCTGCGAGATTTGTGACTTGGAAGTTAATCATTGACCTCCTCTCGAATTTCGTCTGTTTTCTCTGTATCGTTTTGCATTTATCACATTGATATTGCGACACTGATTATAATACATTTTATATATTTTTGGAATTAAGAGGCAGAAGAAAAGAGTAAGGGGGAATGTAAGAAAATATTAAATTTTGTTCCTTATTGTTAAACTAGTGTATATTTATACTTATAAAATAGACATCGTTTATTTGTTATAATAATGACACACACATAACTAAAAAAACAAAATTTTCCAGAGAATTAATATTTTATATTTTCCTTTTTTTGTTTGTATTTTCATTCTTTTTGAACATACAATTAAAATGACAATGTTTGAGTCATCGTTGCACTAAATGAGCGACATATATTTGGAATTCAGCGAAAGCAAGCTAGAAAGATTTAGTGCAGGGACGACAAATAAATTTCATAATCTATTCTATGGTCTCATAGATCGTACAATTTTTTACTAATAAGTAATAATCCATTGTCTTAGACGTTTTTCCGTAGTAAGTAAGACACAAAAAATGTCGCAATGATACTGTTGATGTCAAGAATGACGATAAATATCGATTATTTTAGCATTCGTATGCAAGCGACAAAGGAGATAACGAAAGAGAAGAAAATAGATAAGGGAAGAAAGACGAGGAGAGGACCATCAGCCTGACCGATATGTCCGAATCTGATTGTTCCCTTAACGATCGGCTGACAGCGAAGACGTATGTCGGTGCCATCAGATAATGCGTGTAAAGTCATATACGCATACGCGCGCAATTCCGCACTACGTTCACGTATATATGCATACACGAAGGTATGGACGAAGGTAGAAATATTCGTAAATGTCTCGACGCCGCGCCGTCACTACCACCATAGTCGTCGTCGTCATCGTCGTCGTTTCGCTGTTCATACGTCAGGGACATCTTCATAATGTCGCACACAAACCGACTATCATGTCATATGCCTCACAAATGTCAGCGATGACGATGGAACCGGCCGATAAGGTGAAGAAAGACACTCGCGATCGATGTCTATCAGTCGCACGTGCGATATCGACATCGAGGTCAAACTTGTCAATCACCGCGCGTTCTGTTTTTCTACAGAGTTGACCTGTTAGTTCTTTTCAAACTGGATCGTTGCGATTAGCGACAAATTTTTCCGCATCTCGTCGAGAGAAGAATAAGTTTCGCGACTACGTAATTTTTTGGTGAAAAACTCAGGCGACAATTCGACCATTTCTTGGTTTTTTATTTCGCTCAGAAGAAAGTTACGTAAACGATATTTACAGCGATGACAGATTCAAGCGCATCGTAATTTATTTCTTGCTTGCGTGCTACGATATATTTATGCTTTTTTTGTACAATCTTTTTGTGCTTTTGGGCAGAGTATAAATAGATAAAAACTTTTTACTTTGACAAAGCGATTTTTTTTTTTAACGAAAGAACGATATACGCGCCTATTGGTACGGCAAGCCTGTATCTCTCCGCGTATGCCTTGAAGAAAATAATAAATCGCTGAATCAAGCGGCTGCGATCGCGCGTCACGAGTAAAATGTATTAACACACCCACCCGGCGAGCATCTAATATAGCAATTGTTCTTCTTCATTCGAATTGCGTACGAGGTAATTGAAGGGCGCGCCAAATAAAATACGCGCCCTAAGGAGGTACGATACAGCCGTCAGATCTCGCGCTTGAAAGTCAGAACCGGAGGGGTAAAAGGGGGTATAGGACGATAGAAGAGGATGGACAAAGTGAATGAGAATGAGCAAAAGTCGAAGGGGGAAGAAGATATGGCTGGGGAGGAAAAGGGGGAGGCAAATGTGAGAGAAAGAAGGCGAGAGAAGCCAGAGGGAGAGACGGCGAAGGGGTTAAAAGGAGAAGTGGACAGAAGCGTGAGTGCAAAAGTGGAGAGAGAGGAAGAGAGGTAGGAAAGAAGAAGGTAAGGACAGGTACGGATGAGAAGAGACCTATCGGTCCATGTGGCAGGCGCAAACGGTGTGAGTAATGGCGTCGACCAATCGCTCCCAGCTCTAAAACACGAACACGCCGGCCGCCTGTCCCCCCCTCTCTACCTCGCGCGAACGCGTATAGTAATAACGAGCCGTCTATCATCGTCGGAATCATTATCATCGCCGGATCCGCGGTCCTCGTTCTTCTCCTGCCGCCCGGCCGGCTTCTCGTCTTTCGTCTCTATCCTGTCAGGGGCGGATCTCGGCGGATCTATACCGAGAGACCTAATGAGACTTAAGCTTTAGCTTTCAAGCAGTGTGTTAAAGAATAAGCTTGCTCTTGCAAAATTTATCTGTCAACGTTTTGAAGTATCTAACACAACACTTTGAGAAAAATTCAAATTAGACATTTGGAACATCGAGCAGTAATTTCGTTGAAAATAATAAAAATTTTTGGCGCGCATATAATGATCCCTGTTGTATACTTAATTTGCGTACAGTTCATTAGAATGCATAAAAATATAAAATTCAGAACAGATATAGTGGATGTAATTAAATGATATATCTGTCATTATAACGGTTTAAAAACAAAATAATGATCTCTTACCTACTTTATGTATGTTACCGTGAAAGAAGAAAAAGAGAGATTTTCTTTATTATCTTTTTGTTCAGTCATGAATCACAAATTAGCTTTTTATAATACGAAATTATTACCCCTATGTATTAGATCGATTTTTCAGCAAGTGATACAACGAGAAGGAATGGATGTGTAAAGAGCGAGGGGGAGCGGGATTTAATGACAAAATTATACCGAAAGAGCAGCCTCGCCGATGTCCGCGAAGAAGATATAATGCTTCTCTCTTATCTCGAACGCGTGTTACGGTGATGAAGACGATCGGTCGAGAATTCGCGCGGCGATCGCGTCGCGAAAAATGTTACGTTAATCGTAAATTGCATCGCACGGTTTCGCGCGTGCGAGAAAAATTGCCTGCGCGCGTGTTAGCGTGATAGTCGACGATTACGATTCGAAATAGTGATAACCGCGCGCGTGGCACGTATTGAACATTTCGTGTCGTTAAAATTTTGCTATCTGAATTTCGACTTTGTAGCGAGTCTGTAGACTTCTTTTGGTTTTGATCGTCGCGCGCGTATTTCCTTCGTTGAACTATATTCGTTCTTTTGGGATATTTTTATTGTTTCGGTAAAAACTAGCTTAATATTTAAGAATATGTTGCGCGTAAATTTAAAGTCCATATTGGACTAAAGGTTAAGATTGAAACTGAAACTCGAAATTAATCGATCAGAAGTTAGAAAATCAGTAGTACCAAATTTAGTAAACAATTGCTTTGATCGGTAAATTTCAATGAGATTGAAATTTTAAATTAATTAATCAGAAGAAAGAAAACTGATATTAAATTTAGTAAGCTTCGTTTCGATTGGTCAAATTCAATCTTAATCTCAATTTTTAATCTAATACAAGCTTCAATGAAGTTAGATACGGATAATTCTGTTGCTACCAACTAGATACTCTTTTTTTCAAATGCATGTATAACGTGAAAATTAATTTCATCATTACGACCTACTTGATAAGTCTTATTTTATGCGACGTAGAATTAGTACAGCCGCCGTATCAATAATTCTGAAATGACCAAGTACGTGCTATGATCGATTGTCGGTACAAAGATATAATCGATACGTCAGGCTAGTCGGCCATCATTTAGCATCTTGTTATTAGGGAAATCGATTCAATTTTTCACGGTTAACATTGCGCTTATCTTTGTATATTATGATAATGAAGACGGTGGCTCGTGGAAGATCGGAAGAGATCGATCCAGATCTCTTGTTCATTAAAAAAAAATGGAAGAAAAAGGGAAAAAACGAAACGTGCAATAAATTGTGTACACGATCAAAACCACTTGCTTACGCCTTCGTCTGCGCCAGGATACAATCGCGAAGGATCGAAGGAGGCAGCTGATATATTACTGCAGTATGTACAGGGCGATGCAATCCAAAGGCATTCAAGCTGTAGTTTCATCTCAAATACGCTCTATCATTGAGAAGTCCTACTTTACGACTCGAAGGTATTTCATGTAAAAAATTAGGGCACTACGAAAGAAAGATAATTATTTATATGTCCTGTAACGTTATTAAAAAATTCGTACATGAGTGGAGATTATTTGACACACCCTGTACAAGAAGAAGCTGCACATACAAAAATATAGAGTAACTACCGCGCAGTCGATTATCTGCGTCGCAATTGCTCGTCGTGAGATCGACTACGTGTCTTTCAAGATTGGAGAGAGACAAAATTAAATTGATAGGTCTGTGGTCTCGCGGTGGTTTTGCGAAACGATATTTTTTTCTATACCCTGATCACAGATCGATCCTGCGAGGAGGATGACGATAGCCGTTAATAAAAACCTTGTTAAGCTGCAGTATACTACGGTTACATATACATTAAAATTTGCCTGCGCATATATAGAACCGAGGAGACGATGAATGATCGTTCATCGTTGATACACTGTGTGAGCAAGTCGAGCATAATAATATCATTGTCCGCGTCGTTATCCGTCCGAGATACATCATCGCCGATCTTCGTCCTTTTACTTTTTTGTTCCTCAATATTGCAGATGAATATCCCGTCGAAAACGACTGCGGGCAGATTTGACGAGATAGGACGACGAGTTTAATCGTCGGATGAGAAAATTACACCGCGAGAGTGAGTACGACTTCAACGAGCGATGCGTCTCTGACGACGGAATTCCGCTTTATCGCCGAATGGATCGGCCGCTGACGACGACCATTATAATCTCGTTGACGCGCGCGCGATATTAATTTAATGGCGTATAAGTAAATTGGAGCGATAAGTAAATCGCGCCAACTCACTATAATTTCGGTTAGTTATATGTAATTTTTTTCTTAAAAAAAAACAAAAAAAGGTACACCTTGCGGGACTGTCTTGGGGTGGGCTCTTCTCGAGGAGGTTTCGCGCGCTAGCGCATGTCAAATCGCGATATTATGGAGAAAATTGTGCGAGAGGAACAAAGGAGGAAACGCGCGCTCTGTGCGAGAATGATTCGCCCGTAGGGACCGTCATCGGCCATGTTTGAGCAGCCGCGCTACGGCACCTCATTATTCTGCTCCTTGCTCGGCTGCCGTTCTACAAAGAACTACGCGAACAATAACGCGATATGATCTTGACGCAGGCAATAAACTATACTATTCCATTATTACATTTTTATGCTCTTCAGTGTTCCAGCGGGGGTGCTCGCCAATTGTGCAACACGCGCGATGTACGTCATTTATGCAATCGCGTTAATGCTCGTTGTTGTGCGTTATTCTACTGATAGTAAGGGTGTATCTCGTTTATTTCTATGTAATTGCGAATTGTAAATAATTTTATTCTAAAACAGCTTAATGATATACGTACACGCAAACGTGTGAAGATTTTTAAAGTCGCATCAGCATCCCATTTCCGAACTCTGAATTTAATTTTGAAATTAATGGCGAAGATAAATTGCAATATGGTCGTGAATTATATAGCATGTTATCAAATCAATGCTTAACGTAAATGATTTAAATCTTTTAGATATGCTAAATAACAAAGCAATTTTTATCCTAATTGCAATTTACGCAGCACTTCGCGCGGGCGGGAGTTTCTTTATAATTTACCGGAAGAGAGATGGGGTAGACGATGTCTATCACGAAGAAGACGCTATCGCGAATTGTTCGAGGATTCTTTAGACTCTTTCATCTTTTTCTCGCCGTCTTAATTTCTGCCGGTCCCTCAAGAGCACGTATAACTGCTCGACTGAGATATTGGTTTCCGTTCTGTGTTTACTCGAGATTTCCCGCCGCGGATAAACACCAGCTCCCTCGACATAGCGTTTGCCCTCGGTGGTTCGACCAATCGGTCAGTTGCTGTAAAACTTAGGATGGGCGTGGAATTAGTAAACTGCCGCAAATAGTAGTGCACCACCGCCGCGGCGCCGGTGTCTGTTGGAATTGAAAGTGGTGCGTCCTATTTCTCCTGGAAACGATCTCGAAAATGCCTCTTTCCACGAGCCCAGCTTTTGCCCGCAACATGGCGGATTTTATAGGAAGGATGTGCTTTTTTAATACAACGGTTACATTTTTTACGGATATTCTTAATAAGGCAATTCTCCTTAATTGAACGACTTAATTTATTAAATGATAAACTTGTATAATATTTACATTTATATATGGGAAAAAATGATTATTAAGTGTCTAATTTATTAACAGATTTAGCTATAAATACAGATTTGAAAATAACTTTGTTTGGACAAAAATCGTGAAATTATTAAAATAATTGTGTATAATGTGCGTTAAACTGCAGATTACTAGAATTAATGTCAAAACATGTTGCAATATTGTCATCAAAATGTTTAAGCGTTCTACATATAAATATAATTATTTAATAGTTTAACAAAATTATTTTTATTATCAGATCTATATCTAACTAGATTTTTAGATATTAAAGCAAAATCGTTCTTCTTATATAAAATTTTAAATAAATTTTTGCGACTGATTTTTTTATACTTGAATGACAACTTAAAGAGAATTGTGTTATAGTAAATAGTTAAAATTGTAGGAAATCAGTAATTTTTGCAACGTCACATGTATTGTAAGTTCAAAATATTCTAAAAAGTCACGTTTTTGCTAAGATATATTGTATCGTGCAATGCACTCACACTTTACAAATGTTTTTATGCACCTGTTATTACCGGCATTGTATAACATAAATTCTGAAAGTGTAAACTCTAATGTATCATGATTTCCGTTAAAAATGTCTTTTATTTTTTAAACTGCAAAAATAAGTATATCTAATGCAAACTATATATTGTATATACATATAATATCTCAGTTTCTTCGGTTTTCCGCTAAAATTGAAGATAATTATCTTGCTGACCTTTCAAAACATTTTACCTGTAGGATGAACAGGCGGTGCCTTTGAGTTTAAGAATTTATCTGTCCGTCCATCGTATATATGTGTCTAACAAAAAAATGCCGAAGGATGTAATAATTTTCTTTTTTAATAATACATTCAGTGTAAATGTAAATCAAGGTTTTCTTCTCTTTTTTTAAGAATTCTGTTTAACGAAAATCTTTTGTATAAATATGATCGCCACATTTCACAGAACGTTAAATTAATTTGAATTTATCTATTGTTTTACAATCTTAAACTGATTATTACACATTACGTTTATTATTATATTTTGTAGGAATAACTTTTCAACATTCACTTTAAATTGATGATAGCATCTGATACAATTAATTTTTGTGCATTCAGAGTATACTTCTTAATCAAAATCTTCAACATGTCTGGCTAAAAGATTTTACATTCAACATATAATACATATATTATTTATATCGTATTTTATTAGAAATGTATCGCTTATTAATTTTCAAGCTAATTATGAGTTGCGATGATAATTACAGATAACTGTTAATCTACGAAAAATAAGAAGATAGTAGCTTAGACGGCAGTTTAGATCAACTGCGGAAAAAGCGACACTATAACGCGATAGATCCTAGATTAATATGTCCGTGTTATCGATACCGAGCTTACGCCTCGACTCCATTAGCTATCCTCGCATGTCCGGCAATTACAATCTGTCGCTTCGGGGCGATTCGTGACTACAATAATAGCGATAAGCCCCGAAGGAAAATTCGGCACTTTCGTCCGGCTGTTTATGGCGGCATTGTGTCTCCAACCGATCGCGCGAGGAACGACTCTATTGAGTCATCGTGTACGACACGATGGACTCGTGTACGAATGAAGAATTGATGATGCGAACGGTAATAGGTCAGGATCGTGGATGACCGATCGTCCGACGATGATATATCAAGGGTTGACGGATTTTTGACATTAATAGCCTGTCAAATTGTTAGTATCTCAAGATTCACAATAATGTCTGGGAATTTATTTAGTTAATTGTTTAATTAAACATTTAATTGCGCTTCTGATATCATTTATGATATATTAGGCATATAAACCGCAATTGTACGTTTCATAGATGATAATTTTATAAAAATTTTAGAGATAAGATTTATTCAACAAAATAATTACATTTTGTGTGATTATTTTATTGGATTACGTGATATGTAATTATATAGGTGTATAAATTGGAAAAAAAAGTATTCCCACGTGATTATTCCAATCCGCATTTGTGCAGTGGATTAAATTAGCTTTCTTTGACTCATAATGGCAACAAGAAAGAAGTCCGCTCGCGGAGAGAACCCGTGTTATTCTACCTTAGCCGGGTATCGAATTCGGGCAGGTAGCGCTGGGCTTTGTAAATTACACACGTACAAGAGCGCATCATCCCGTGGGACCTCGCCGCCGTTGTCAACCGCCATACACGGCAACAAATTTATATGTCGCCGCCCCGCAGTTTTCCCACATACGCGGACGAACGGGGAGTGGTAAGAGATACGGGCCGAGGAGCAAAAGAGAGCCGAAAGACATCGTGCCTCGAGTAATTACATGCCCCGGGAGAGTCCGGCAATGGGATCCGACAAACACGCGCGCGGTTAGGAGTAGGTGGTTAAGGTTTAGTCGTGCACGAGAAAGAAGAGGATAGTATAGGGCTTCAGAGGGAGTCAGTTTGGTTGGAGTCCCAAGGGTGAGGAGGGGGGGGGGGGGGGGGGGGGGAGATTTAACTCTATATACGCTGCCGCGCCGGGAGTGACGAGGGAGGGGTAAGGGGAGAAGGAGAGGCTCTCGCGGCGAGAGCACTATATTACATCATTGGCGGCCATTTTGGACCACCCAAGTCGCTGTCAGAGCATAAAAAATATGAAGTTCTTTTAGGGCCGCCTTTTTTCCGTGCCGCCAGCGGCGCGGCTTCGTCGGATCGTAACGGGGAAAGGCGGTGCGAAGGAGAGAGCCGTAGAGGACGGCCGTGGACGTGAGCGAGATGGCGTGAAAGGGGACAAGAGGGGAGAGGAGGGAGAACGATTGGGGCCGGGATGAAGAGGGCCCAAAAGAAGGTGAAGGGAAAGAAGGGAGAGAAGAGGACGAGTTCGAGCTGAGACGAAGATTCGTGGAGGATTGAGAGGAGAGAAAATAGGAGGACCTCTGATCGTGTATTAGAGGATCTGAGTAGGGATCCAAATAGAATAGATCCCCATAGATTTAGAAAATGAGGCGCGGCCAGAACGAGGTGAACGTAAGTAGGAGGGTAAAAAGCGGATAGAGAGGAAGCAAAGATTTGAGGAGACTACAGCTGTAAAAAGAAGAGAGAGAGAGAGGACAAAATAAGGAGAAAGGAGAAAAATCAATCTGATGAAGGTGTTTGCTCGAAAGGAGTGAAGAAAGAAGACAAGAAGGGTAGAATAGATTTCAACCGGTCTATGATATTATATAACGTATATAAGTGAGTGACGATAGATGGGGATTACGATGTAAACACGAATAAAAGAAGACTGTTAAGAGAGGCATCATTTTTAGCATTTAAAAGTATAATAGATAAAAAGGTATCGCGATACGACAAGAATTTGAGACGAGCGCACAAAGATTTGTCCACAACGCATGGCATGACAGCATGGCGAAGGCAATTGTTACATCATTATGTGACGATTGAATTTTTGATAGATGTGGAAATACCATGATAGTGATATAACATAGACACAGGTGTGATCCGCGCGGAATATCCGTACTATAAAATGCGGAAGTACAGGAGACAGAGACAAATAGTTGGAAAAAGAGAATCGCTAGGGTTACGAAGGGCAAGCGTAGCAAGCGGATAGATAAACGGAGGGAGGGCACACAAGGGAATGCCGCGAGACTCGTACGGGATAAACGGGCGAGGTGATAGGACGAAGGGGGTATCGCGCGCAGTGAAGGGCGAGCGAGGCATTCGGGGAGATAAGGTGAAGTCTCGACCGAGCTGGATGAAATAACAGAATTAAATGGATAGAGAGTCTTAGTAGTCTTAATCTTTCTGACGCGATGGCTTTCGAGTAGCTCGATTCGCATAAGAGAACTGGTGAGCTAAAAGAGGAATTTTTATAGATAGCAGAGATTGATACTACCCCTATAGGCAGCTAGCAGAGTGATCTTAGAAGATCACAGAAATCAATCAATTATATGTTATATGTGATTTAAAAGAGTAATTAATATAGAAAAATAAGTTAATAATATGGATGTATATATAATAGAAAAAATATTATATATTTTATATAATATTTCATAGTATATATTTTCGTCAATTGATATTAATCTTCTTATTTATATTATATTATATTTTAATTGATATTTTGACAATATTTAAAATATATGATATTTTTCTATGTAAAACGTATGATATCTAATTAGTGAAACAATCTACAAGTTATACATAAAATATAATGATTATTATCTTTTTGACTCATGCTACGAAATGTACATATGTATAATATTTTTGTACATTTCGTAGCACAAGTTAATAAATTCAGAAAATTTCTGTGTGTTTGATACTTGATTCATGTTCCCGAAAACTTGTCTTTATGGGAAGAAAATGATAAAAGTCTCATTGGATAACGATAGATAGATAATTTTGGTAGCTAACAAGAAAATCTAAGGAATGTTGAGAGGACTGAAGTGAAATATGTAAAGAATAAAGGATCGAATAAATTAAGAGAAAGACACCCGGCGTAATTTGAGAAGAACATCTCTTGAGCGTGTTAAGGCGCTTTGAGAAAGGGCTCGAACGAAGAGAACCTGCGAGGCAAAGGAACGGGAAGATAGGTAAAGGCAGAGACGGATAGGTGGTAGGTAAGAGAAGCACTTAGGCTGTGAAGGGCATAGGCCGTGCGAGAAACGTAAAAGAAAGATGTAGTAGTTGGGGTCGGGTTATATCGCTTCTCGTCCGCCATATTGCGGTTTAACTGGGAGCTTTTTTTTAGAGTTGTCCATCGTGCAATGTGTGTAGTTTGTTTGGGGGCAAGAAATCATTTTTCCTTCTCTCTCTTTTGTACTTACATAGATATATTAAATTGAGCAGATCGTATTTTTTACTGTCTTTGATATCGTTGCCACTACTAACTCAACCACAACTCAACGAGTTTTGATGTCGTTATCTGTACATTTGCGCTAAACAAAGTAACTGTTACGTAACATCATGTGTTACATTAATTTATATTGAGAGCGAAATTATGACATTGATATTATGCTACTTTAATTCACGTTTGGATTATGTCATAAAAAATCGATATTTTGCAATCAATAATAACTTTCTTCGTATTACGATTTTTCTTTAAACTTCCTTTGTATTTATAAATTTAATATTTTAAGAACGTTAAATGTTTTTTACTTGCCACTCGAATATCTATCAATAAAGAAGCAATCTTCGCGTGTCACTGGCTTCTCTAGATGCAAACTCACGGAGTGTCTGTTTGATGTCGATTGCCATGCACGATCGTCTGCATCTCGAAATTATAGGTGAGTAAACGGCTCGGCTCTTACCAGCGTGTAATCCATCCTGTTTGTTATGACGACGCCGTTTTGTTTCTGCCGTTCGTTTTCTGCCGCACGGTCGTGAGACGAGAGGCAAGAAGGCAAGGAGAGTGGCCTGTTAGAGAGGAGAATATCTTGTCTTCTCGTAGGGAGAACTCGCACGGGTGATTCATCTTGGAATGATTGAACAAGACGGGTTCCGCTCGTTCGTGTGAAAAGTAAGCGCAATTTGGCACCAACTGTCCGATCTGCACGCTAATTAGAGAACTATAATTTTATTCGACCGTTATAATCTTGAGATTGCTATGTGCAATACACTGATGGATTCCGATGTTAACGCCGATAAATATATCGCATCTTATCGATTATTTGTGGTATTATATATTATGAAATGTTATTATTATGCGGAGATTGCAAGAGATAAAGCAAACATTGTCTCAGATTCGTTTGAGAACTATTGTTTTCATTTTTCTGTTGCGTTATCTTCGTTTATTCTGTAACTGTAAAAATAGTTATTTATCGATTTTGTTCTAATATGGTTAAAATCTCTTTAATTTTTTTTATTGTTTTTTTTATTCTCGTTTTGTAAAAACACTCCCGGAATCTTTCACTATCGGAACAGGGGAAAACAAATATGAAGAACGATTAATAATACTACTATCATCATCGCATATCACTGTGCGCATTTGCGCGAGAGGAGAGTTCGTGCCCTGCGGAAAATTAGATCGACGAAGCGAGGAGCGATCATTCGAGGTCGGTTACATCCGTACAGAAAGGGAGAGGGAACGCGGTTAAACGATATATATATATATTTCTTAAAATACGAGAGCTCGCAGATAGGGGTGTAATTAATCATCCGTCGACTATTAAACTCTCTGTTTAGTCGATGTACTCTCGAAAGAGAGAGGAAGGAAGAGAGAAAAAGAGAGGGGGGGGGGGGGGGGAAAGGGGGGGGATCGGACGGGCGGAGGTGACGCACCCTGCGCGCCAATTTATTCTGTCAAGGTAAGCGGCCTTGCCTCGGTGTGGTAGACGATGTATGCGCGCGAAGATGAAGGTGGTACGATCAAGTCATTCCATTATCTGAATTGAGTGTTGCGCGTGGGTACCTGCAATCAGTTGTTCTTTTTTGGTCCCCGGCCTCACCTCACCTCACCTCACCGCACCTCACCTCACCTCACCTCACCGCGCCTCACTGTACGCTTCGCTTTACCTCACCTCTCTGCGCGTCTCGTCACGCCCTCGAGATTTCACCGAAATGAGTATATGAGAGGAGAGAGGGCTTTCTCGCTTACGGCAGAGACGTTCTTATGGAGAGACTTTACTTTTCTCGCACGCAACGCCAACCGTCGGATACATTTTTGCGCGTTTTGGCGCGCGGCGCCTTTCTTCCCTTCAATTAAGACACTCGACTCCTCCGAATGTCTTTCGACTCGTTACTCGCGTGAGAATCTTGACTTAATCTTTCTCAACATCTTATCGTAATGCTGCGCGAAAATTTTTATCTCGGCAACAGTCAATTGGAGATTTTTGTATGCAATTGTAACTTTTTGTTCCCGCTTGTTTATTTTAATGTATATAGTGTAAAAGTAATTATAATAATTTAAAATAATATAGAAAAATATGTTAAAATAATTATAACATTATTTTTTATAATTATACATACTATACTTATCTAAACTTTGAAGTTGTAGAAAACATCAAAATTGCCAACATCGTTACTCTCAACAAACTCATTGAATTAAGATTCACGGAAAATGTTATAACATTGTTTTATGTTGAAATTGCAAAGTCAAGCACTAAATATTTGCGTGCGATCTCGATAAGCGACAAATTACCTATGTCTCGCGGGGTGGTACGCGCAATACTTTTTTTTTCGGCACTCGATATCGAACCGATCTCCTCCCGTATAGCTTTTCGCGGACGAGCGCGGTATCGTTACTCCAATCTGCGCTGTCCGCGCTACTTCATCTCGCCGTGGCCTGAAGGAGTAATAACACTGGCCGAATTACGGGATCATTAGATCCAATTTGGGATTAAAATATTGCCTGCTAATAAGAACCGCGGCGAACGCTCGCATAATCGCATAATTGCATTATTATCCCTATCCTCTTAACGGAGAAATTACCGTCGTTTTCTTACCGCGAGGCAAAATCTTCCGCTTGGACGTACATCTCGTCGGTTCTCTTAGCACGAGGAATTACACATTCTGGTGTAACATTTTAAAGACGGCAATTACCTTCCGCCTGAAACACAACGATTCTTTTTTCCCCCCTTACGATCACTATGTGTGCGAGTTCGTATTCTCTCTTTCCTGATGTCAGAATCCACAAAAATCGCGTGTAATCCACTCTCGATCTCAATTGACAGTTTAATGCTTTAATTACGCAAAACTAACTTCCAATCTCGTAAAATGCTATAGCACTGTCATCGCAAGAAAATTATCGCATAAAATAATCCGGCTGCGTGGCGAATTTATACGTTAACGCGTACGTATGTATCTTACGTTTTGATGATGTATTTACTGACCAATCGCCATAATATCCCACTAAATGTCATGCGGCGTTTTTACAACCGGCGGTTTGTCACTTTGTGCATTACTCAGTACATACATACATGAGATATCGGCAAACTCTTTAGTGGTAGCAGCTGAAGTGACAAGAAACTAAAAAGGGGAAAGTAGGAAACATATAACAAGTAATCACTACATTTGACAAGAATTAACGCGTGTGTATCAAGAATGTCTTTTAATCTAATTTATTAACGGTGCAAGAACGTTATTTAATTTATTAGCAATGCAAAAATGAACGATTTAATTGCCAATTTTAATTGGTTAAGTTGATATGTGATATTTTTTTTTAATAAACTGTTCGTGAAAAGAAGAAGCACGTGAGATATTAAATAAAAATGTTTTAATTAAAAAAAAATGTCCAATCTTTCATATATTTATATAAATGCGTTTCGCGAACAAAATTTTCAATCGACTTCATATTTCCATTAGTAATTGGCACCGTAAGCTTACGATGTGTTCTGCCTAAATAAACACGTTTCACCGAAATTATCCAGTGTGCTTAATCGCTTAATGCTATCTAATTAATAAATGATGATTAAATGCGCAATTATAAAATAATCGTTACTGCTGTGGAAAGCGTGGTTTAATTAACTTATTATGTCTAATGTGTTTATTGATATATGAAGAATAACAATATTTCTATATAATAAATTATATAATACTTACAATATTTCGTTAATTCTTTAATATTTGATGTTTGTTCTATTTCCAAAAACACGCAAAGTATTGTTTTATCTCTTGTGTATTTTATTGCGAAAATTAAGAATTTTGTGGAAAATGAAATAAAAATACGAAACACGTAATTCATTACATTAATTTGTAAGTAACGAGTTGCAAGTAGTAGCCTATCTTAATTGAATCTGCCGACAAGTAGATGTATAGTTTAGATTTCTCATTCTGAATTTATGTTTTTATAACTTTTTTTATTTTTATCATCATATTTCACATTATACTCATGTTTTCTAAGTTGTGCCTCAATTGATGAAAAAAAATATCAATAATTTTATTTATTTTACGAACCACGACAGGAGGGTCTAATTGCATTTACAAAAGCAGTATACTAGAAGCTTATTTTAATTTCTATGATAGTATATTGTAATTTGTGATAATTATCAGTACAAGTCGAAAGAGAGAGAGAGAGGAGAATTCCTGTTTACACCGCGTTTCGATAGGCATGCATGGCATACTGCGGCCATAGCAATTTTCCGCTTGTGAACGCTAATTATCTTGCAAGTTGTTGAAGGACACAAAACCAACAAAATCTAAATATTTCTCATTCAGCGAGCTTTCTTGACTATATAAACATGATGAAAAATTTATTAATTACACAAATATATGACACGCATTATATCCCGTGATTATACCCCTCCCCCCAAAAAAATAATTGTAGAGTGAAATTTCCGGTAATCTCATATTTTAAGCAAAAACTTTTACAGAAAAAATATTCCTCTTCCAATGCACTGGACTTATTCATCAAAAATTTTTAGTATTGGAGATTATTCTAACAGTCCTCTTGTATTAAGAGGAATATTGAAAAGCAATGTGTCGCTGCTTTTTGGCCGTTTAGCGGAGATGCGTAACATCATGTTGCATATGCATAATATAGTATTGTTTTATAGTTTGAGTTGTTTCATAATGAGTGAACTGAGGGAAATTTAACAATTCTTAGAAGCGATCAACTTACAGAAATACTGATCCACATTTGAGCGTAACTATTTATCACGCATTGCATTGCTTGTTATGGATATGATGCAGGCATATGCCGTTTAAATCACACACCTATAGCAATTAAAAACATAAAATACAATGTGTATTGTAGAGAAAACCAAATATCCGTTTGACTATTTGTATAATAATGCTGCTATGAAGATTATGTCAAGGCTATGCTTTCTTATCATAATATTTCGGTAATATTCTATACCATTTCTATATCGTTTTGATTTTTGTTTTTTGAAAATTTGCTTTTATTATGTTTTAAAAAAAAATAGTTGATTGCCTGTCGTAATAATGATATTAAGAACAGCAAGGTTCGTATTGCAGATGCAAGATGAAATTATATACTCTAACTGTAAGAATATTGTGCTTAGAATATTTTTCCCTTAATTTCAGAGGATATTCCTTTAGAGGCCGTATAGTATAAGAATAGAATCCTCTAAGATTTAACGGATTCTGCTAATATTAACATTTATTAAACACTTTAAATCTCTCAAACGACAATTTTAGAAATGAGAAATAGCCTTCCTCGTTACTGCAGTGAATCAATTACGACGCTTGATATATGGTATTTACTTTAATTAGTTCTGTGCAGATTAATTTGTTATCACAATTCAACGTTTTCTTTTCTCGATCTGCTAAACTCCCAAAATGCGTGCCTCGGCAAGCTATGTTCACGGTACGGATTGTAACGTATCGCACGATGCAATACTATTATACGCGGCGGCATGCAGTATTCGACGTGTTTTTTTCCCGCGAGATTCTGGCTGCACCGCGTGTGTTCTCGCTCGCGCGCGTATGCAGTGCATGCACGCGAAAACCGCTCTTTTAATCGATCCCGTCCTCCCGTAATTTGCGGTAATTACGGGCGCACGGGGACCGAGAATTTGCGCTTCTCTCGCGCCGCGGGTTAGTGTATATATACTTGACGATTGGATAAGCACAGTTAGCTGAATACGACGAGCATGGGCGGTATGGTTAACGCCGTTTCTCCGTGTGTCTTTCGTCGCTCGTCATGAAACCTATCCTGTCTTGCCCGTCTCGAGTCGGTATCGCGCGGCTGTTTCTGGGGCCAAGCCGGCCTCCAAGAATGCTTGCTCCAGGTCGAGACGGGTACATAAAGTGCCCCCGGTAATGCTGCCCTTTGCCGAAGCGGAGTGCGCGGCCGCGCCATGCATCGAGATCGGCCAGAGATAATTTGTTCTGTGTGCTCTCGCAAGGGGTCGCGTCGATTTAATCTTCTCCGGTTTTGCGATCAAAATCATATCTGTTCTTTCTCACGTATACGTTAACTGGTATATTAAAATGATAAAATAAAGATTGAAGGATACTTTCGATTTTTTGAAAAGGACATGTTTAAAAGGAGAAACCAATTATTTCTAACGACTAGCAAGATTCGTACGAAAACTGAAACATGTCGGCTGCTTTCGAAATTTTAATCACAAATGTCATTTTGTTCGTTTACACCATTAGTCCCGTGAAGTTCAAGTTTCTTTATTCCTGCCGTGTGCACGCGTAATAATTAATTAGTGCCGAAATCGATGCTCGGATCGATAAAATGAAATTTATCTCTCTCAATAAATTCGAATGACGAGAACAGGACGAGCTGGAAATACAAGATGCGAGCTCGCGCTGCATCTGCACCGGGTCGCCATTTTGTCGCTGTAGTTGGGCCGCAATTACGCGCGCGTAATTGTTGCCTCGGTATTTATACCATCTCGCGGCGGGGTTCTTATTGGTGCGCGGTGATATCCAACCTGGCGATTAACGTCAGCCTCGCGACCGGTCGATTCTAAATTTGCACCGGCGACGGCAGCGGCGCGACGTGTTCTTGCGAAGACTGCAAATTTCTTTAAGAACATATGCTTAGGTCAGCCAGTTAAGGTTGAGGGCTCAGTCCGGAGGTCGATCGATGCATTTGAACCACACTTTTTTTTTTAAAGAATCAATTTTAATCGAGGCTAGTTATTTTATAAGACTGATTAATAAGAGCACTTTGATCAAATGATTTTAATAGCGCTTCACGTACTTAAATTACTTTCCATTGAAATCTTTGTCTGATGGTAATTAAAGGCCTCTCTTTCAAATCTTTAGTAATTATTTTTCAAAACTTAATTAAGGAGATTGTATATAAAAAATAGAAGAGAAATTATAAAGTTATGATTGTCGAGATAATCACTCTATATACTTAACGATTTATAAATATATCACGGAGCCACTGTTTTCAAAAGTAGTAGAAATAAGCGTACGTTAATTCGTTAAGCGAATCGCCGCGGAAAAGAGGTTTGAGTAATCAAAGAAATTCACGCGGCGGCATCGGGAGCGGTATCGGGAACGAAAGTTTAAATGTTAAAATTCATCGGTTCCCCGACGTTGGAAACTTGAGACCGGTGATCTAATCTGTCGGGATTTATCCTCACCAGCCCCCTTTCGGCGCCATAATATCTGCGGCGCAGCTGCTGCCGTTTCGGCGATCCTTTCTGGTAGGCGGCGACTTATCTCTACTTTACGACTGACTACGTTCAACGCTTAACGTCGAGTCCACCCGGTGGTACACCCGAGATAAAATGGTGGTCCACCATCCGTGGTGGCCATTTTGGGTCTAATTAATTGGCGGGACGTTGCATCGGCTACACGCCCGGCCACCTAATGTCCCCGACGGCTCCTCTCTTTAATGTATTCGGATACCTGCCTACGCCGCCGCATCGTCCCGACATTCGCGTTTAAGGCTCACATCGATGAGGTTGTAATGTCCGCCATTGACCAATGGATACGTTTGACGTTGACCATTTCGGTAGGTCTCGCATGTTATACAAGCAGTGTCGAGCGCAAGGATCATTTATATGCCAGTGGGAATTTTACTCTTCAGTATTGTCGCGAATTAAATTTTATAATTTTATTATCGTAATTCAAAGTAATATAATTGCTCTATAATATTAATTAATGGAGGTAGCGACTATTATCTTATTACTTTTTTTATAATGAAAGTTATAAAAGAAATATTAATAATTTCTCTATCCTTTAATATTGTGAAGTACTGCCGGTTATGTCAATTTAACATGCTAATTCAGAGATAGCGAAAGTGTGAACTGTCGTATGCGTAGTAAATGTCTAACTGTGCCAATCAGTATAACTATATGAAACTTAATACAACTTATGCCCGTTTCTACCAATGCAGTTTAAATTTAAAATTTTTTCATCTTTTTTTAATTCTAAAAATTAGAAAAAAATGAAGCGTTGGCTAAATCAAGATTAAAGTTAATCTTGGTGAACAGACATTAGCGAAAGAGTTCAGTTCGGGTTGACACAACCCGATTCGATTTATCTCACGTTAAAGTCGCACCTTACAGTTCCCGGTATTCTCCAGTGTTATTATTATGCGATGTTGAACGAAATTTTTTCAGTTATCGTTATATCGAGTAGGTAGTTGAGATCGGTGTTTCGTATCACATTTGTCATTAATTCATACATTTTATACCTATTATTTGCTGTTATATTCTCGGAAAGAATGATTTTGCTGAAGTATTTAACATATATAAGATTTAAAAATAATTTGGGTTGAACCATCAAATTAATTACGGAAGAAACTTAAGCATGATGAGCAATCAGCAAAAAATTTTGACATTTCAACAATCAATTCGAGCATCCAAAATAATTATTTTAATGGTCCGACAAAATTATTTTCAGATATGTGTTTAATTAAATTTTGAAGTATTTCCAGCAAAACTGTCTTTTTCGTGTGTATGTACTATAATGTATATCCTAAATTCTATTTTATTTCACACACTCTTTATTTTTTAATAGAAAAAAATACTATTGAAATTTTTAATACGAGAAAACACACTTCGACAATTTTAAACTCCAGATTAAATTTTTGTTACGATAAGGCTTCTCCAAATTAATTAAAAATAATTTAATTAAATAAAAGCAAGGTCTTCCTTTACATAATTTTATTTGCCAATTGATTAACTGTCAACATTTCGTTAAATTAAAATGATCAACTCTTTTTATTTATAAAATGCAGTTGTGGAGCGCCCTGCTGCAGAAACGTGCATTCTTGAAAGAATCCGACATCATATGTATATTCAAGTGAGACGGTAACAATGTGCTCTGCATTTACGCATAATAGTGGCGGATGCGTGTCGCCGGTAAACGCGTAAATGCGTTATACACCACGGCGATATCGCGAGAACGACAACAGCAACGAGCGCAGCATCTCACCAGGGTGACTCCTTTTCACGTTAAAGGCCCGACTCGGCTGGTTAGGAACGAAAGGAAGATCGTAATCTGAATGGTTCTCGGTGTTCTCCAACCTGGCGGGTGTTAGTGGCAGATAGAAATCTCCTCGCAGAGGATCGTCCGTGTCTCCGTCGTATATACGCAAAGGCGCAATCCTCGCGGGGATATAGGATAACGTAGGGCCCTACTTAGCTACTAATGCTGTCGCTACCCGCCCTTTCTCGGCGTAAGTTATGTCCACCGGTACGATCGTCCGTTTCGCCCCGGTCGCGCCTCCCCGCCTGCAGGAATATAACACGGCCTCGAGGCTAATCGGATCTCTCGCGTGCGTGCTCTCGACCGCTACTCGAAACAGCGGGCCGAAGCGAGAGGCTCAATTTCCTTCCCGAGCATGTGATATCAGTTTTACGGCTGACTCTGGCCGGAACTGGTCTGAAACTTCTCTGACGTTAGAGTCTGATGGATCTAGGACGACATGGACGGAGACCGATTCATAATTCGTCTTTATTTTCACGAGTATGCAAGTATAATACAATCTGGGAAAAAAATTTCAGATAAGAAGAGATTTCTGAAATTATTTTAACATCAAATGTACGTATCGCTTTCCATGACAGCAGCTTAAAAAAATCGTCTTAGCTCCAACTAGGGTTTCTTTCAAGAGAACATATGTATTATTATTACTTTAATAGTTTTGTTTTATCGGCTATTACTATTATAATTTTGGTTCTTTTATACTTATCGTCGTTTTATACTTATTTTTTTTTGCACGTCCGAGAAAGAGAAAAGAAACTTCACGTTGAGCTGTTAACTATACACGGATCAGAATTTATGAAATGCGTGACCGCAAAAATTTTGGTATCATCAAGAGACCTGCTGGAGATAAATCCGGCAATTCCGAGGAAAAGGTATACCGCGAATGTGGCGATACTTGACGAAGATTGAAATAAATATCCGCTGTGTCCATAGTGCTAATTGGCGTGCCAAGAATGTAGCCGGTTCGAGATCTCGCCTGCGAGAGGTTTGAATGGCAGGCGATGCGGGCATAAAGCGAGGGATGTACGATTATTATTCGCGAGGCGAATTTGACTTCGCTCGTGAGGTAACGAGACGACGTTCAATTTGGTGCGGTGAGAAATCGCGCGTTAAAACGAAGGGAATCGAATTACTATGTACGAGAGCGAGGCACGCAAGGAGTAACGCGAAAATAATTACGTGGCGCAGGGCTCATCCTATTAATACATTACCTCGTATAAACGTGCATGCCCGCCCCATTAACATACTATCTAATAATTGGCCCCGTCCGTTTGGCGAACGAGTTGCAGCGAGAAATATGACGGTCGGTGTGAGCGTCATGATTAAGTCAATCAAGCGAAACGGAGTAATCGTTGCTAGCATTCGATGGGATAAGCCGAGCGAGATTCTTATCGTATCGCTCATTAACTTATTCGGTCCTATAAAGAACTTTTGCTTATGTGCGTGAACACGTTGCCTATACCGTAAAAAAATGTAAATAAAAGAGAGAGTACGTAAATTGAATAAAAATTTCAAAGAAATATGATCCAAACGTATGTATATCTGAAGTATATCATTAAATTTGTAAAAAGATATAAAATTGGGAAAAATATTTGTACGAATTCCTTGTCTTAATACAGATAAAAGTTCTTAATACAGATAAAAGTAAAAAGATAAAATGAAAAGTCTTAAAATGTTCGAAAAGTAAATCTATATAGTCACTCTGATGCTTTGAAATTCGACATGATCGTAAGTAATCGTTTGAGTTCACACGGGGTTTATTATTGCATGTTAACTCACAATGGATCTCCTGAGGACGCGACGGGACATCGAATTTTTGACTTTCACCGCACAACAGCAGCTTGTCGAGGGCAAGAAGGAGCTCGTTATCGCCATTTTGGATTCACTCGCGCGATTATATGGCGAGAGAGAGAAAGAGAGAGAAAGAGAGAGAGAGCGTCCGCAGGATGGATGGGCCGGAGGGGATGATTTGTGGTTTTTTTCCCTACAACACACATCCCTTCACTCCACCCTCGGACAATTTGTATTTCCGATTTCTAAGGCGAATCGCTCCGGGGCTGCCAGGTGTTGGAAACCAGCCTCGTTGACTGACTCGCGCGGCCTGTCTTGTCTCATTGTGCTGGTGCAACTTTTGAGTTGGAGCGCGGAGTTTCGATCCCTCGCGTGTTCTCGCACGGCCAAAAGAGAAAAGTCAGAAGGGCTGAGAAAGAGAGGAGCGGATGTGGGTTGTGGTTTCTTTCGGCCCATCGACAGAAGATAAAGATAACGGATCGTAAAGACTTAAGCCGAATGTCATAGTGTATAAAAAGTACAATAAACATATAAAGATATAATAATAAGCAATAATTGTCAATGGATTATGTCTAATCGACGATTTTATAGAGCTGTTGAAACGTAAATATAAATACAATTAATACTAATTTTGACGATAGATTTTTTTTCCGAGATAGTAAGAACTTTGATAATAAAGTAGCGTGTAACGATAGATAATTTAACGCGCTTTTGTAGGAAAGTGCTATTTGATATACTACCTGTGCGCAATATGTACATTCATATAAAATACCGAAATCATGAGCATCCTAACGAATGCGGCAACGAACAATAACGCGCAAGAGGAGTTCAAAACCGGAAAACGCTGCACGAGACTTCGGGGGGGGCTTCAAAGCTGTGCAAACGCACGTGGATCACTCTGACGCGTACGCCATTGTGACGGCCGCGGGATGTCCGCTTGGACAAATCTTGCGCATTGTCGGTCTCGGCTGGCGCTCTTTGTGCGATCGCCGGTGACGTGTAAGGCGACCACGGTAAAGGACAACGACATCGACAATGCGGCATTACAAACGATCGAGTAGGCGGTAGCCGTGTTTTTCGGTGCGCCGTTTAGCGGCTGTCCTTTTGTCGCCCAAGGGCGCGCCGGGTGCCCTCTCGATCCCTTCGCGACACCGAAGCTTTGCATCCCGCTGGGGACGACACGCGCCATTCAATCCGCCGTGTTCAATCTCATCCTTCTGTTAGAAATATTTGGACAGCTCCGAACAAGGTTCCGACGATTTCGCAAGGACATCGCGGTGGTCAGTGCACAAAAGAGTTTAAAGACGGAAGTTAATGTATTTTTATACGCATAATTATTGCTATATTCTTTTCACGTTTATTCCTCGAAATTTGTTGATTTTTTTTTATGCACAATGACCTTTATATAAAAAATCATTTATTCAGCTACAATAAGAGCGATTCGCAAAATTTGGAAAAACATGAGATGTATATATGTTAGATGAAAATAAAAAAAGCTGTTAAAATGCAAGGCTAAGTTCAGATTCTCATCACAAGGATGGCATGACACCCGGAGAGCATCCGGATGGGAATCCCAACACGTCTCAACATAAATGAAGAAAAAAATCTAACCACATCCGGTCAAAGCGAGTTTTGGTATTTATTATTACTTTTGTATAAATTTATAATTTTCAGTTTAAGCTCAAACTGATTATTTTCGGTCAATCTTGAAATATAATTCTGAATCTGAACTAAAGAAATACGTATAAATGTCACAAATTAAATTGATATAAGCAATTCAATGTTATTAATGATAATATAATCATATTTAAAACACTATAAAGAATTAATTTATTTATTGAAAATTTATTATAAAAATATAACTTCAATCGGAATAAAAGGTTTTCTTTGCTCATTTAATATTATTTTCTGAAATGCAAAATTCGAAAAATGCGTAGGACATTCCATATCTACTAAGACATTTTTTAATTACTGATTTTTTTTTTATAGTATTATAGTATTATAGTCGGGATATCGCCAAAAAAGAATGATCTCTCGACGTATTTTTACTAAGAAAAAAATTAACTCTGAGTTTAATCAAATATCGTGGGAAGGATGTATATATTATATATAAATATCTTTATTAAATGTGAATGCTGGATTGAACTTCTGGATTATGCCAGAACGTATACAATTTCTCTTGTGTTCTCAGTCTGGAATCAATTTTTCATCTCGGACCGCCTCTTGGCCGCCACGTTATTGCGACTGAATCTGGTATCAAGTGCGAGAGATCGTTGTTTTTTCCCCGGCGGTTGCAAAACGTAGGACATAAACCCGCTTTCCATCGAAATGGAACATAGGTATCAGCGATGATCCGCGTGCGAGGCGCCAGCTGGCTCATATTGAAACCAACCCCCTCATCGAACACCACCGCACCGTGTTGCTGCCCGCTCTCCCCGACCCTCCCTCAACATCCGAGGAACCTAAATCATTTTCAGCCCCTCTACCATGTTTCCTACATGTACTAACTACCCTCGGGGATACTTCGAGGGCCACACCCTGGCCAGTTAAGCTCCACCTCCTCCCAAAACCGTTTTCTCGCTCGCTAAGATCTTCCTCCGCGATTACATCTATCTAATCGATAACTGTTTGTTCTAATAGCATGGTAAATCTAGAATCCGTCGACACACCTTCGTGAGTTTTCAAATAAGCCATTGTTACTAATTTCTCTATTGCAAATTGAACTGCGGTCTTTAAACGAAACTCCCAAGCGTGGAACTTATACTTTCGTTTTGTTGTATTTAAATGTTTATAAATTTTTTGAAAGTTCGAATTATATACATAATTATAATATATAGTAATAAATTATTTGTAATTATATGCAATGTAGATTATATTAAAAAATCTGCAGTGTTACTTAGATGAGTCAATAAGAAACATTAATTTTTACTGCCTTTATTGTTAGGGGCAAACTTAAGGTTACTGACCTGTCGTATAATAAATATAACCAGGATAAATTTTTTTTCGTGTTATTTGGACGTGTGATTAAGCAATAATTAGATGAAATCTTATATTTTATTGTATACTATGAGAATGTTAGAAAAAATTTCATGTTTCGGTAAATATTATAGCAAGTGATAAACGCGACAGAACAAATGATAATTCGATCGTGCTTCCATGATTGACGTAAAAAGGAGTGACTGCGACAAGAAGTGTAGATTCAGGTGGTACTCGATCGAAGAAATTCTTCACTAGACGACAGCTAAGAAGATTAATAGCGTAATCTTCGGTTTTTTTTTCGGGTAATTAGCATCGCGCGACAGAAAATTTTGTTTTATGGGTCGTAACACCTTATTAATTGCTAAAGAGAATAATAATTGGCACATGTCGAGAGAGTGACAAATTGGAAGAGATCAGACGTGATACATAAGTGCGAACTGTATCGCACGTGCGTCTCAAATATAGACAAGTGTAATGATTAAATCGATTTTAGAGTACGCTTGACCTCGACCAGCATTTGTCTTTTAATTGATTTCGGAATATTAATAACGTGATATGATCAACCTACCTAAAATAGTTTGATTTGGCATATATATAAATATATATATATTATATATTAATAATTCTTGCTTTAAGGTATAATTATATATACTCTTTTGTTACATTGAATATTAGGTAATATTTTACCGCTAAATAAGCAATAACTCTAACGCACTGTCTCTTAATTCTGTGTCTCTAATTATAATTGCTAATTATTCTGACCAGGCTGGTCAATGAGAGGGATGACGCGAGTCCAGAGGAAAGTAAAGATTCAAAAAGATCCAATCATTTAACCGTAGAAAATGACGTGATAGAATCGTTGAATACGACGGAGCCGCAGTCGAGGTCAAGGAGAAGCCGAGGAGGCAATTACGTAGGATCGAATTGCCTGAAGGTCCTGAGACCAGAACTAGTTAGGCGAGGTCTCTCGAGTTTCGACGTAGAAGAAGCCGCGCAGAGCGAAGAACGCGGCGCGTCTCACCTACGAACTGCGTGCCGTCGAGGAGGTATAACTCAACGCGTGAATGCACCTTGAAAATATAATATGTCAAACGCCGACGATTTAATGCTACTAATTTTCCTATCGAATGCTTCCTCGAATTAAGTCAGCGATACACACAATCGCTGGCAATAAGATTGATGACGGTGAGATTTCAAGCGAATCATTTCGCTGTGATGAATGCATTAAACGAGATATGTAATCTACAAACGGATATCAATCTATCACGATTTCGCAGATGTAATTTCGTGAAAAAGAGACGCGTTCTGTTTTACACATTTTCTCACGTATGTTACAGCAAAATTAATTTGTCAAAATGGCGAATCTGTATAAAAAAGAATGCTTGCGTTTCGTTATCTATTCGATTTAATAAATTATTTCGTACTATTTATTAATAATGGTTATAATTTATAAGCTCCTATAATCAATTGAATGGCGCGTCCTATTGGCAATGATCGGCAAGCAAACACGTGAACGGAACATTCGAGATTCAGCGTGCTTCCTGATGAATCGCCATGAGCGCTCATCGTAATCGATAATATCCTGCTGGCAGCGCAAGTGGCGTCGAAATGGCTGCTGGGCTCTCGTTATTCATTCTTCCCTTATGACCGACAGCTCGCGCGCATCGTCATCGTATCGTCATTTGCCCGTTCTCACTACGTTCTCATTCTTTTTCCCCTCTCTCTCTCTCTCTCTCTCTCTCTCTCTCTCTCTCTCTCTCTCTTTCTCTCTGTACCCTTCATTGGGCCGGCCGGCGCCGCTCACGCTTTCTTGCTCATTCTCTCGACGCCATCGCCGCTCCACCCACGATCCATCAATTTCTCATTTTCCCGGGAAAATGAATGGCACGGACTTCCGGTTATAGGACCTAGCGCAGCGCGTTTGGTTGTTTTTCATTTGTTGCGCATTCAGTGGTCGGAGTTCGTGGCCGTTTTCCCACATGGCGGATCCAATACGGAAGGAAATTATACGAGACTTTCTTCTTCATTCTCTGAGAGCGAGATAATGAAGGCGCGCTGCGCTTCGTGTATTTCATATCGACTCATATTACAAGACATCTTTTATTTCGTAGGTAAGAAACATTTCAAAGAGTAATATCAATTGTTTTTAGTTGTTTTGCGTTCATGGAATCGTTCAGAAATTATCTAATATATCGCGGTTATCGAGTGCTTTGCAGGATAATGAGAGGGTTAATCTATATCATTACCGCAAGGTCCAGACATCGTTGCATTACTATCGAGGGGAAGGGGAGGCAGAGGGACGGCAGAGAATCTGCGGTACGATTAATTCATGTCGGTCGATTGGATCGAGGTCGCTTGTACGTAGCAGCATCGAGTAACGCAAGCACTCGAGTATCCGAGTACCGACGATCGCGATGAAGAAGCAGAAGGAGCATGGGTGACGATGGTGAAGGCGGGGGAGGTGGACGGGTGGGAAGGGATGGTCGAACAGGGCGCGAGCGGGGCGAAAAATAGAAATTAAGGGCCGGTGAGTTATCGCGGTTGCGTGAGAAGCGGTTGGAGATAAATCAAACCGCAGCACCAACCGCAACGCCACCCCGAGTTCAGATCACGAACGCAAAAACTCCATGGCAAATCCTCCGGGATTAATAGTGCCTCGCGTCCTGAAACCCACGACCCTGATTGGTCCAATTCTCTCGTACGCCGCGAACGGACCAAGCAGCTTTTTCACTCCCACCACTTCACCATTTTCGTACCCCTTGCTGTACCTTTTTTTTTTTAAACGTGTGTGCGGGGAGGGGGCAGGGGCGAAGAGGCAATTAATTTTTTTTCTCGTGCACTCTCCCTGTCCAATTTTAAACTGACAGATACTCAAACATCGCACAGCCGATATTTCTATTGTACCTTCATTGAGGGAGTAAAGTGCAAGTTTATTATTGGAGGGGTGATTTTTAAAGCAGAATGTATTCATCATTAGCAGGAGACATCATAAGCAAACAATGACATAATTTAATGTGCTATAAACAAATATCTAAATGAATTAAATTATATTTTTACAAGTTAAAATACATATTACATATTTTTTTTCTTCGTGTATTTTCTGAACTTTTAATACATGTATGTAATAATAAAGTTAGTCTAGACCGTTCTATTAATAAATAAGATCCAAAATAAAATAAGTAAGGAAAAGACTAATACAGTTCGACGCTAGATTTTTTTATATTTAAAAAAGAAAATTTCTCTAATTTTTGTAATACATTAATCTTCGATTTTATAGTACTCTAATTGTAAGTTACTGAGGATGTTTCGATCAATTTTAATTCTCGCACCGCTGTAATCTTTCTTAGAAATGATCTTGCGAAAAGATCCGCCTGATCCCCGGACAAGTTCCGACGACCATCCGTCTATTTCTTATCGGCCGATTTACAAGTCATTTTCAGCGATTTGCTTTGAAGAAATAACTAATACAAATAACATAGTCTCGAAGAGTTATGACCTTCGCAAGCTATTAACGGCGATCCGGTTACATTCCACCGGCTTAAATTTCTTTTGAACCACAGGCCATAGAGAATACAGGTAAGATGGTTAACGATTTGGTCGCGTTTACATATATAACCTAAGTTAAGTAGGAACTAAACCCTGATGAGGGCTCTCACGAGGGGGCCGCACAGGACTCTGTGGTGGATAAAAATTCACGTTTTCTTTCCTTGAAGCCACCTATGAAATGGCCACACAGCCGTGGAATATATTAATACCGCAGGCGTGAAGATTTATATCGGATATTGAAATAAGTATCATCTTTGGATATGCCTTCATGAATATCTCACGCGACAGCCCGTATTTTTCATTTAATTGCGCACAAGCGTACGATATTCCAATATATCAAGCTTTACAATTTTTGTCTGTCACCGTTGTGAAACACGAAAGAACATGTGCGTTGAAAATTGGATTTAGTAGCTCAAGAATAATTTACCTGCCTGACATATCTATATGTATAAAAAGCTAAAGAAAATTGATTATCGAATTTTCCACAGCTCGATAATCGTTTTTCTACTTTTCATTACGTAACAAAAAAAAAGTATTATTTATGCTGTTCGTTAAAGAGAGAGAATATTAAGAGAATATTTCACGTAATTCTTATGTTTTGTAATATACATGCTATTTATCGTTTCTTTTTTTTACATTTTACAGGAAATTTGCCAAGTTAAAAGATCATTACACAATAATTGAAGACTCGAGAAGTGGGTTAAAACGAATCGATCTAATTGAAACGATGATAATTCAACCGATCGTTAGATACGCCATGTCTAATATCCCGATACTAGAGGTTCGTATACAGGTGGCTCGCGATATATATTTATAATTAAAGGTGTGAAAGCGCGATCACGCGCTACGCAACGAACACCGCGAAGAAACGTACCTTATTCCGCCGTGGGCTGCGAGATCGTCATCTAAATTGTAACGACTTATTGCTCGTAAGTTATGCGGCAGGCGTCAGTCACCGATCTTATCCGGTTGCAATAAAACACGCGTGACGCACCTGTCATCGTGTCATTACGTAACGATCGCGCGAACTCGCGACACGTTTTACTCTATCATTTTCATTAATTCGGCAAAGTCAGCGGTAATCGATTAAATTAAATGAATTGATGCAAGTGTAATTTAAAGCAATCATCATAATTAGTGTCATAAAAGATATATAGAATAGTGAATTAAGTTCGCTTCAACAAGCGTCTTTAGATATTTGTTTATTCATAAATCGTCTTTTTGTGTCAAAAGGTTAATAAAATGTGCAAATATCTTTTAATGACGAAAACATTTCTTGAGTTTATCGATACGAAACTGTGTATTTTGCACGTAATGTGTAATTTATCTGAATATATTACGTAAATGCTTTAACTAAAGTCAAATTATCAATCAATAAATGATAGGTTATAAAAAATTGGGATAAGATTTGTGTGTTGTATAAGAATAAGTATAGTTATAGTAACTATATTGGTGTATATTATTTATTTTATTAAATAAATTAGATAAAATATGCCGTGTGTTTAGAATGTATTGTTTTTTTTTCATTTATTTATATTTATAATAACATACGATATGAAAAGGAGGAATGTATTATATATATATCATTTTATCTGTATTATTATCTTTGTCTAGGCTAGATTAAATATTATATAATTTCGTGATAAAAAGTCATGTTCAGATTCTTTTAATGTGCAAAGAAAAATGTGCATATATATAAAATTTTATGCGTGTTTTGCGCACGCGATAAATCTATGCTTCCCTCAACGACATTGAACGGATATAATAACGTTAAAATAGGCGTTAGGAGTCAGCGCCAGAAATAGAAGGGACTGCATAATTTTTGGGGTTTCGTACAGGCTCTGCTGCGACTTCTTTTATAAGTTACTCACGTCTCACTTAACTCGCGTCTAAAAGTCTGGGCTTTCAGGGATGATCGGCACCCCGCGAATTCAGAAGAGCGTTGCGGAGCAGAAATAAAAGGAAGCGAACGAGAGGAAAGTAGGAGAGAAAGGGAGCGGCTGCTCGCCGCATTATGCGATTCGAGTCCTACTTCATCGGAACGTGATCTGGTAGACAGAGGCTGGTCCCTATGCCCGCCATTATCTGATCCGAACCGGATAAGTTACTGACCACGTTCAAAGTTTGCGTAGCGCAGTTCTTTTGCCTAACAAAGGGGGCTATATTTTGTGTAAAAACTTGTCTATCAGCGCACTGTGCGTTTTTTAATATACGTAAAATTAAAATTAAGTACGGCAATAAAATGGAAATAAAAAAATTTTGTGTTACGAAAGCTTGTTAATTGAATGTAGGATAAATGAACGAAAGATAGTTAAGTATCATTAGTCGTAGATATATTTATGACCAATAAATATATTTACAAACTTTATCAATATGCGATGCGGGTGCGACTTAATTTCATGAGAAAAAAAATGTTTATTAGTGTTATATGTCTCCATTATTTTAATTTATATCGAAAACATGTATATGTTGTATATTCTGATGTCTTCCATTTAATAACAGTGTATAATAATAGGAAGCTGTGTAATGCAATTGCTGTGTAAATGCAATTGCATAGTGATTATCTTCATTTCAAAATACATATAATAACATACAATCAAGCACAGAGCCACTTCGTTTAATTTAATTGACGATTAATTCAATCGATATATCAAATATTTTTTAAATACTTTTAAGTATATAATTTATTTCTAATCTAATATCAATTTTTTTTTCCCGTATAACATTAAACAACAAAAAATTAATAATTCCACTCACATTAATAAGATAATGTTAACATATTAAGTACAAATATTACTTAATAAGTTAATCATTATTAAAGTGTCGGAGTTTGATCGGAGTCAATTTGGTATCGATTTAGTTGAATCGTTAAAAAATAATGGGGCATTTAAAGACTTGTGGACCAAACATCGAGATTCAGGAGTCGAAACAGATGGTAAGAGGTAACGAGACAACGAAAAGGAGGCCAACAGAGAGATAACGCGAAAAAGAGGGGAAAAAAAAAAAGGACGAGGAAGGAGTATCGGAAAAAAAAAGTTACAGCATTGTGCGGTCGGAGCCCTACTTCATCGAAGCACGAGCGGGCAAACAACGGGTATAAGGGCCCTACGTATATCCGCCATTGTTTGGCTCATGTGAGGAGGCATGCGGCCATGTTTCCTCCCGTGTACCGCGCGACCGGATAAAAAGAGGATGGCAGAAGGGGAGCAGGAGGTGTACATAAGGTCGGCTAGGACGAAGGTGGGGGCTTCTGGAAGGGCGAAGGAGAGGAGGGCCGGTTGTGGGCCCGAGAAATCGTCGAACCTACGCGGCACGCATGCCTGCGTTCATATACGTGTGCGTGAGTGTATATGAGTACACGTATCTACAATATAATTATATTTTCACATTGATGATTATTAAGCATTGTGCATACATCATGCGTTTTTATATCGATATAATTCAAATTGCATAAATTTCGAAATATCGTCCTTTCGAAAAATCCTTCCAATTTCATCTCCTTTGTTTTTAAGCAACGTAAAAAAAACTTTAAAAAAGTTCAATCGCACAAAGAGATAATTTAACAATTCAACGAACAAAAGACAAACGCACATATTTGCATTCTGTATTATAGCAGAAGAATGTATTTGCGCTCCTACGCAAAAGCATCGCGCGACATATGTCGTTTAAGTATACAATACGCGCGTAATTTGCACGTGCGTGAGCTTGTACACGCTGGCTAGAGTATACGCGTGTGTGCGCGAGAAAGTCTTCAGCTCTCGCAAAGTAATTATATCCCATAACGATCGGTCCATCAAATCTGATCGCCCGGACGGGAAAGATCTACCAGCACCACCTCCGCGAACCGGCACCGACACGGCCCCGCGTTGGTGCAACGAGACGTGGTTATCCGCCGACGCGCTGCGCGCTGGCTAAATGAAGCTTTTATGCACGCGGGCTGGATTGAGTTTGTTATGGGATCAACACTTCCACACGGCGCCGTACCGTGTTAGACATACGCTCTCTCGGCCTTAGTCTCTCTTCTTTCTCCTTCTCCCCTTCCCCCTCCCCCTATTCGTGCCGCCTCTTTTTTGTTCCTGGTACCCCCACCGGGTATACGATTACTGATCAAGGAAACTATTGAATTAGGGCGCTATATCGTACTTTCCTCATTGTCTCTACTAAAAGTATAATTTAACATTAAAAGTAGAAATCATTATTAATCATTTTTATTTTTTTTATATTAATATTATATGTCAGATAAAATTTTGAAATTGATTTATCAATGATTTGTTATACAGGAGAAATATTTATATTTTTCCATTACTTTTTTTTATTTATCATATAGTAATTTATTTTATTGATTCTTTATAGGCCTGATTTCACCAATGTAAGACTAAATTTAATCTCGCTTCAACTTGTTATTCACTTTTTTCTAATTCTTAGAAAGTGAGTAAGAAATGTCGGTAATTTCTAGTGTTAATTACCTTGAATATAGTTAATGAAATAAATAAATAGGAAATTGACTGCGCGAGAATCTGTGAAGCAAATGGAGAATCGATTTAATTTATAGTAAGATATCCAGTATTATATCATTTGACATAACTTAATGTAAATGTGGAACGATAAGATTTCACTGCGCGATTGGATCACGCAACTTGCGCAGTTTCCTCTATGATTTTCATAAATGATAGATAAATAACAGTGGTATTCGAGCCATTAAACGGCTATAACGACCGATTCTAACGAGAAATTTACGCTTAAAGTATTTAAAGTCTGTGTTTAAAGTGTGCATCCGCCGTCGTAAAACCGGCACCTTAACTGTAAATCGAACCCATCAAAGCCACTTAATCCGAGCTCCAGACAGCGGGAGTCTTAATAAAAATGGCGTGCCATTCAGTTGCGCGCTAAGTTTTTAATACGCCCGAAATCTTATCTCCGAATACTATCATAAAACGGCGGACTCGTTCCCGAGTGAATACGCCATCATTTTCACCCTGAGCCTAACGCGTCTATGAATCCGTCTCGCCTCTATCCCTTAACGATGTAACAAGCCGACGGCGGGATAGAGGATGAGCATTGGAATAGGGCGGATTCTCCACGGCAGATGTTGCGTCTTGGTCCACCCAGGAGATAATTGAGTATTGTAAGCCGACAACAAAATCAAATTTCCCCCATGTATATATACACACACTCCCTCTTCCCGCATGGCGGCAACGACGCGTGGATTTCGTCGCCATACTTGTCAGTTGAGCCGCGCGGTAATTTTCTCGTATAGCTTGCGCGGCTCGTGTAACAATGAAAAATTTGCATGCGACGCAGCGCAATTTCCGACACGCGGCGGCAGTTCAGGATTTCAGATATTTAGAAACTTGTAAGAATAGGTATATACATAACGTTTCACACGTACATGCGTGATTTCCTTATTTTGTGTTCTTTGCAGCATCAATCGATTGTCTCTTATTGTACTTTATCTTATGTGTAACAATTAGTAAAAGAGCTGAATGTTGCTATAACTCAAAACCTTGCTTACATAAGATATTTTACATTATTGTAAAATCATTACATTACTATAATAATATATAGGAACTTAAAATGTTATGGATATAAAGTTCAAACGCATCAATATATACCTATTCGAGTAAATTCAGCCATTTTCAGTAAATTTGATTAAGCGAAGCAACGTTAGGATTGCTGTGGGCATTGGATGCACGCGTATTGTATTTTCATGCGTTTAAAGCGATGTTCCACCGAGACGCATCCGTCATTTTATTGTTGGCAGATGAAACGCGTGCCATTTGCGTCGTTTAGCGCGACGAATGGACCTCGGTGTAGGACAGATGTTCTGTTATTGGTAGATCGCGAAGAATCCAGGAGTGTGCAGATTGCAATCGGTTTGCGTCGTCGAAAAGTTATATTGTACGCCATAAAATATCGCAGTCATGATGTTTAAGATTTATGAGAAATTGAAGGAATCGCGATTATAAATTACAAAGCGACAAGTTGTATACTTGCGGACATATGAATTACATTACTTAATTAATGAACACGATGTTATCGTACTTGATATAACATGATATCGTTATATCTAAGAAATACCTTTTGTTTACTCGATTTGTATCACCTTTTCATCAGTTTAGTCATTAATGACAATTTCAACAGCCTAATTTTAATTGCAGCAGCAAAATGCGACGAATATTTTTGTATTTGTAACTTTTTACTTTTAGACCTCTTAATTATCTTTTATTTTATTCTTTTTCTAATATTTGTTTTCTTTTACTTTCGTAACTATTCTTGACCAATTATTATTAATTTTTAATTGTTTAATGATTTTGTGAGTTTTATTGTAAACTTGAATCATTTATTCTATCCAGTTTCGAGTCTGTGTCGTTCAACATTCTTTAAATCTTTGAAGATCGTTATTCTTCTCATCCGTAGACCACAGCATGATGCACAAAAATTATATGAATAAAGATACGGATTTATTGTGTGGTTATTCCGGTTTTTAATTTATCAACTTGCCTGTTATAAGGATGGCTTAAATCGGACGAAATGTTCTGTTAGTTAACTCTTGCGACTTTAATTGCACATGTCATCTATTTATTAAAGAATTTTTATTATTAGAACTGTGCATGGTTTAATAACGCTGACTCCCAATTTTTTTCAATTCAGTCATTATTTTATTTATTATTTTCGTAATCTTTGCACTTTTTGTTAAATGGACTTGAATAAAAAGATGCTTTATAATACTTGTGACGGCGATACAAGACAGACAACTTATTCGAATGCGTAGATACGTAAATGTCGCGGCGATGACTTTCGTAGAAAGATATCAAGAGCTACGCGGAATGGACGACGATAAAAATGTCAAGACGACCCGCCGTGGTGTTCCACGCACGATCGCGAGAAAACACATCCAGCCGTGCGCGCAGGAGGCATAAAAGCCTTATAGCTTCCGCGAAGCCCCAGAGGCCCCGTGAGGACCGCAGCCTGTGGCTTTATACAAATCCCCTAACGAGTGTCGAATTAAAAGCGATTAGCCGCACAATTCCGCGAACGTAACCGCGGCCGAGAGTCACTGCTGAGACCATCAGCGAGACTTTAACGGGGCAATTCCGCGGGCTTCGGCCTCCTCTCATCAAGGTGGTTTTTGATTGTGAGCCATTTACGCTAAGGGCGGAGAGAAGGGGGGGGGGGGGGGGGGAGGGGGGAACGGCCGTGGACGATGCCGCCGATAAAAACGCGGTCACTGTTCTCGCCATTCGAACGAACAATCCGCCGAGATTGCTCATGAGGAACGTTAACACGTAACGGAGATGTGTGAGTGGTCGACGATGCCAATAGTGCACCCGGCTCGGCTTGGCTCGGCTCGTTAGCGTATTGATCACGCCGCTACCCTTTCGTTCTCTCTCTCTCTCTCTCTCTCTCTCTCTCTCTCTTTCTCTCGTTTCTACCTCCACCCCCGTGTCACGTGGGCACTTTTAGCATTGGATCTTTCGCACCTCTTTCATTGCGTCGACGTGCATTCCGCGCGCGAAGCATGAGAGTCTCGCATGTAGGTATTGCGTGATTATCCATCAAGAGATCGAAACATCTGAATTCTTTATGGATCCGGCTTGATCTGCAAATGTCGTCTCGGCACTTTCTTGAAGAATTTGGATGATGCTGTTCAATGCATTTTTTACGATCGTTAATTATAAGCAAGTTTTAATTAGTTCGCACGATTCAATTTTGTGATAGTGATTGATGATTAAATTGATAAAGCCTGTAAGTGCTTATTGGCAACTCGCTTTCGATATCTTAAATTATACGATCTCCTTTTGTTTATTAATAATATATTAATATTATAAAATAATGTGAAGAATATTTAAAGTTACAGAAAAATAAGAAGATACAATTATTTTGAGAATCTCATATACCATAAAACGCGTTTAGAGTATTTCTAGTGTTTGTGATTGCCTGCGATAAGTATCTTCAAATAACATTTTGTTTGCGTTCATTATAAACGATCGTTATAAACACTCGCCACTTGTACGTAATAATCTTATCTTATAACACTTATTATTTTCCGATCTCTTTGATCGATGACCAATCGCGAGCTGTTCGCAATTGAACCTGCTTCTACCGATCGGCAAATGTCTCGTTTGTCATTTCGCTTCGGGTGCACCGTAAGCGCGCTAATTAATCTCTTTCGAAAGGCTCTTTCGTATAGATGTTAGATCGCATACGTTAACGCCGGATCTCCTGAAATACGCGCGCTAAACGGCTTATCGCGTTGCGAGAACAACTCTTCTCTCGCCATTTACACCCTGAGCGTATAAGAGGATACGTATCGCGATCGCGATCACAGAGGAACGTGAGTTACCGCGAGGGTGGGGCACTACCGGTAGCTATACGTGCACGGTAGCTGGAGCAATTAAACGCGCAATTAAGTGGGAGCGGCGGCTAATGTTTTCGCACTGCGCGCGAAATTCGTTTTCCCGAGAGGCCCGTCGCGGCGAGATCCGTTAATTCAAGTCTCGCAATGATACCTTCGTCGAAACATATCCTTCATTCTTATCGCGAGCGCATTTCTTTTTCCTTACGTGAGATTTCACGCGGCTCGCCACAAGCTGCCGCGCCGCGCCGCGCCGATGCGTTCTCCTTGCGCTACTCCTCGTGAGTAACGAGCACTTGATTTCCTCGTGAATTTCCTCGATCCCCGACGGTAACGTGACTGCTGGGCATTACCGTGGTGTACCGGCTACTCCATGCCGCTCACCACGCGATCTCTGTCACCTAATAACGCTCCTCCTAATCGGCCGATAAGACGACACGCGAGTGTCGTTGCATAAATAAAGTCAAGATCCCGAGCGTGCTTATACGGAAACGGCGGCCTGCTCGTGTTCGTGGAACGCGGGAGGGTTGCGTCAAATTGCGAACCGCGTTATAAACTTATAAGTTACAGCCCGATCGCACGATTATTATTAACGCAACCGCGGTAATTAAGCACGCAACCCGGGCCGTTGTAAATTGCGTTCGCTCTTTAACTTTTCCCCGCACGGCCCGGACGCGTGAAGTTGCGGTTTCATGAATCTAGTTAATATTAATGCGTCCACTAAAAAGATGCCAATCTGGACAAGTTGATATGGCTTCGGCTGTATTATCCGAGAGTAAATTAATTATTAACAATTAGTCACCGCGCGTACGTCTGAGATTTCTTTGCTCGCCTTAAAGCGCGCTGTTATTCCGCAGTGACTTATGACTCGCGATCAATCTACGTATATTTATGTGCGTTAAGAAACGTATTTGGTGAGGGGTCAATTATATCCACGTGTTGACCAACGGTACAACCAAGTTTATCAGAATCCTTGTTCGATTTATTGAAAGTTTTAAATTTTTTCCCCATTAACTTCGAGATTGCAACTTTTTTCAAAATCTTACGAAATACAACCCGTAGAACACAAACTAACAATAATACACGCACATACATTACATCAGTACCTTTAATTTTCCACTCAACAGTATAAATATATACAATTTAAGTATTTGCTATCGATTGAGCGTACGTAGAACTTGATCGGTTCAGCCGTTACTGATGAGATCTGATCATCTCGACCCCGAAAAATTCTCCGTTTCGCGTAAAGGAGGCACGGCAGTGTCGCGCGCTTGGCTTACCGCCGAGACACTACCGTGTCTCCAGATTAATATGATGCAACACATATAACGTCATGTACTAACTATAACAATGTAAATATAACATGTAATATAACGCAACACTATAAATGTAACATATAATATCGTTGGTTAGGAAATTATAATATCGAAATAATAAAAAATGTGTGTTGCTATTATATTAATCGTAAAGAACCGCAGAGTACTTTTTGTAGAACCACTATATTAAATATGCGTATATACATCTCTTTTTCTCTTTTATATCCTTTTTCGATTTTAACGCTTCTATAAAAAGTAATTTTCAACGAGAAGGTTCGAGACACAACCATTCGTATCTCGTCGACAACATCGTAGCTAACATCAACGTCATTATTCACAGTTTGTACAAGATTGATCTGCCGATCGTTCGTGTTTATAACGCACAACTTGCGTTTAGCCGTTGTCACGTACCTAATCGTGGAAGGCGGACAGCAACGTGAGCTTCGCCGACGTACCGCGCCGGCCTCGAGCTGAATCATTACCGAGTGAGCGCGAAGGAGATTTTTACTTTCCGAATTCGTAGGAGAATAATGTTGGCCGGATGACTCGGCAACGATGAGAGGCGTACTCGCGCGGGTGAGAAGAGAGGCGCTATTCTCCCCTCCGGTCTCTCGATGTATATACCTGAGAAGCGCTCGCCTGAGCGAGCCCAACGATCATGTGGATGCATCGCGGGGCGTGACCGGGACCCCAGCGAGATGATTTCGTGGCCGGGATAGTGTTTTGACGTGTTTTGACAAACGGGCGCCATTATACGGCCGCCACGAAACCCAAAGGCGGCTTTTAAGCACCCAGAGGCGGCGGGCTGGCAACCTTTTCGGTGGTATAGATAGAGCGCGACCTAGGTGGCCCTTTCTAGGGTGAGGAAAGTTTTTCGGCAACGCGATCCCGCGAAACGATTACTCTCGCCGGAAGCCTCTAGTTTACACCGCCCGGCCGAAATGGTGATTCCCGGTGCGATTTCAACGAAACCGGCCGACTCTCTTATTGTGTCCCGATTGTACCGAGGCTGCGATGGAATTGCTCGCGCTAACGAACCGTAAGCGTTTGACAGCGGATCGCGGCGCCCGCGGCGACAATTTCGATCCCGATCTCCGTTGCGGAGAACTATATCCCGTATGCATTTGATTTACATAGGTAATATGAGAATGCTTGTATAATGCCGATAATCGCGAACTTTGTTGAGAAACTTTTCGAAACGTGGTCTGCAATTCTGGTTAATTTTGGAAGACGCGTGTTGCGCGAAGATGCAGGTAAAAATGGCAAGAATGGAAAAGTTATTTCACGATAGATTGCACAAAAGAGATTATCTTGAAACGTAGAATATGTTTCGAGAGAGATTTGTCTCTTTCAAATTTTTATAATTTAATTGACCTCTGGCACGTAAGAATATTCGACGCAATTTTACTACTCTTTTTTTTCCTATTTCGTGAAATCAAAAATAGAAGCACTCTCGTTACGTCGACAGGATGGAAATGATATTCGACGCGTTGTCCTGTCGCCACCTTTGACGAAACGCTCCATCTTTCGATTTCGAGGATAAGGGAAAAGAGATGACGTTAAGAATCCAGTCCGTCAGGAAGGGAGATCCTCAATCGCATAATGCGCGTCGCGTGGGAATGAGAGTACGCGGGATCTCTGATGTACGGTCTGTCTCTTTCTCTGTGACGGGAGTCTTTTTTCTTCCCTCCCTTCTCTGTAGAAAAGAAACACATCTGTCGTTTTCCCAATCTCTGTACCTCGATCGTCCGGGTTCATCGGTCCTCGGCCGCAAAGACTCGAGGACTCCTGTCGCTGCTGCACTCTCGCGGTCGACTTTGGTGATTCTCAGCCTTGGAAACGTAACATCCAAACTCGTTTATAGAAGTAAATATAGAACAAAAGCGAGTTGCTCCAAACAATTATTATCAAACTTAACATTTTTTTATATTGTAATCATATGACATAACTATATTGTAATTAATAATTATATTTAATAATATAATTAATATAATTGATGATAATAATAATTAATAACGTAACCAATTTATTTATTTATAAAAAAAATAAATATTTTAATATAATATAATATTTAACATATTTAATAATAATAGGCTTTCAAATATTATACATAATATGTAGTTTTATTTAGTCGTCTATATATAATTTATATTTATCATTGTGAAAAGAATCATTGATGTCGGATTATCATTTCTCTTTGCAGCGTATTGCCGTAGATTCAGCTAATTCGAAAATTCTCACCGAGCTAATTAAGCGACTCGGGAAACGAGTCCACTTTATCATGAAGCGGCCGTGGTATCGATTGCATTTCTCGCTCGGAAGGGATTGATATGTCATTGGGTTAACAGGTATTCCTCCTTCGTCGAAGGATCGACCACGTTACGTACGATTAACGGTCGTTTGCGACGAACGGCGGTCAATATACCGTGCAATTAGAGCATCTACTCGAGCATGCGTGCATGCAAGCGGCGCGTATGCGTAAACAGTGCGTTAAGCGTGTAAGCGATGTCTCTAACACTGTTAAGAGAGAGAGAGAGAGGGGGGGGGGAGAGTTGCCCCCTAATTTCACCTAACGACCGGTTCGCCGTTCGTATAACAACGTGCCGCGCGAGTTCCCGTGATTATGGAGTCACGGAAACGTAGACTCTTAAACACTGAGCTAATCACTCTCGTATTCGCAACGCGGCGAACGTGGTCACTTAGCAACGGCTGAAGAAAGCTGATCCGAATATATCACGATCGCGAACTTTGGCGGTTGGTCGAAATTTCGAGTCTCGGTTGATGGAAGATGATCGTTTTTTAATTACCTCGGTAAAGAAAACTTTTGTATAATCCAAATTAGTTAAAAATAAGAGAAAAGAGCCAAATAGTTTTCTTAAAAATTATAAATATAATTAATTCGAATGGCAATACATTAAAATCGGACAGAATAAAATTCGCAAACAGAGTAAAATTAGTAAGTAAAATTCGCAGACGATTTCGACACCGATCGGGTCATTTTCAATGTTAAATTTTAAACTTAAGTGTAATAGAATTAAATGAACGAATAACAATAATAAAATTAAATATGTATAAATATAATAAAAATCAACGAGTAAACATGTGTATAATTTCGTATAATCTTCTCGAAAAAAAATCTGTAATCAAATTAATATTTTTAATTTATATAGCACAATTTTCTGTCACCTCACTGTATTGTGGCACAGGCTGTATATACGAGGGATCATTGTAAGATCGCTTTAACTTGTCGAAGTCTCAGATTATTTTGACTTAAAGGTTCTTCTTACAATCCTGAGACTTTCGTTCTCATTGTCGCACTACTTGTGGGGGCGTATGAATACATTCAGCAAAGCACTCTATTTCGATGCTAATGCAGATTTCATAGGCAAGCATTTCGAAGGTGGGTTCTGCCATCTCGCAAATGCCGTTGCCAGGGCGTAACCAAACAACGGCTAATCATTAGATGTATACGCCCCTACATGCGAGCGATAATGAATACATAGTGTCCAGAAGGGAGAGAAGGGAAGGAGGTTTTAACTGGCTGTCTCTGGAGAATGAACGCGGGGTGAGAGAGACCTCTGTGCGTGTGCGTGACGCATGCTGCGACGCTGATAGATCGCCTCACGGACGAGGATGTTTCGATCTCGAACGCGATGTCTGTAAGCGATATTAGCACTTCGCCCTTGGATACCTCGTCTGAACTACGTCGAAATTATCACGTTGAAGGACACGCGATCGAGAACAAGGGCCAAGAATTGGATTGTGAAAATTGGCAATTTTAAAACCTGCTTCTGTAAGAATAATAATTCATGATATCTGGTAACAAGATTAGATAAGGTAAGATTCTTTTCTAGGATTATACAGCTTTGTTGAAATAAAAAAAAGAATCGAAGATGCATAGAATCTTGTTTCCAATTCTGTTTTTATAAATTTAGCGATCTAATTTTTTCAAAATCAATCGCAATGTGATAATATTGAAATGTTGAATTTATTTGAGAGAGTAAATCTTTTTTCGCCATGTAATTTTGCTGGTATGTGTGTGTCTCGGTGATCCGTCGCTAAGCAGTCGGAGAATTGAAACGAGACAATCTGAAAATGAGACATCCTTATGGCGGTCTCGTGAGGATTGAAGAGCGAGTTGCGGCGGACCGGTTGTGTGTGAGGAAGGGTGGCTCGGCCTTCGGGGATGCCAAAGAGAGGAATTGAAGATATCGGCGAGGGCCGGTGTCGGCGGATCAAGAGAAGGATGTCATGGTGTCGCGAGATAGGGATCGATAGAATCCTCTCAAAGGCAGAGGGCAGATAGCCATGTGCTGCGTCGAAGGCACACCCCGAATGGTGCGGAGTGCAAACACTGTCGGAACTTTCTGCGGTGACATTAATGGTTGGCAGCCCCGATCACCTCAAAGCCAGGTATAGATTGACTATTTTCCTCCTTACAATCGTATGACGATCAGTCTAGATTGAATCGAATGTTTTTAGACAAATATATCATGTGACGACTATTCGAGAAATAACATTTGTCAGATTTATTTCATTGTTATAAATATAGATAATATCTTATGTATGACAGAAATTTCATTTTTGATTAAAAAGATAAAGTATATTAAAATATAATAATGAAGATTTTTTGAAGAATAGTTGTAGGTATTTTTTGAATATATTGATATTTTTAGAATACAAAATATGATGTAATATATATATGTATATTGTATCTTGTAACAAGACGCGGACAAGGTACGATTGTAAAACATATCATAAAATAATATTTAGTTCCAGAGTTTGACACTCAATTGCGAGAATTGGCAATAAAAATACTTGTATCTTGCACCTCGACCCACCATAATATTGTATATCAGACGATGATTTACAAAATAATACGCTGTAAATAGGTCAAATATTTAGGTAACAAGACGAGACATCGGTTGTGCATTCGCGGTGACATCAATGGTTAGCGATTTAAAATGGCTTGGGTCCAGGTATATTGCGCGTCTCCTTTTTTCTCCCGTCGCGTCCGTCCATCTTATTGTTAGATCTTTTGAAGGCACTTCCCAACAGATTCCAAGGAGCCGGCAACGATGATTTGGTTGTCTGTGGTATAAACAGAGCAACACCCAATGATCTATACCATCGTACCGGCACGAAAGGCCGCAAAAGCAACTTTTTCGTGTTTGGAATGGTCCCTTTGACATCACTTAAGGGTACTATTAGGTTTACTGAAATCAAGAAAATTCAGATCTTCCACTCGGAAACATTAGTCAATCTCGGTCCATGTAATAAGAAACATATTTTACGATCCACTTCAAAGACTTTCTACATCTAACCATCAAAATGTTAATAGAAATTTTATTTTAATTTTTATATTCTTTAAAATAATATAAGAATACTAATATAAGAAATAATAATATAATAAAAATATAATAATAATAATATAAAGATACTATAATATATTATAATTAATATTACGACTTATTTCGATAAATAAGATTGTATTATTTCGTACGATATTTCTTGAATGTGATTATAATTATATGTGTAATGATAGCACTAAAGTTATATACATTTTTAATTTGCACGTATATGATTTTATCGCTATCGGTATATATGTATAATTGTTTTGTTTAACTATTTAATTAAAAGTATATTCACTTTTTGCGCGATCTCACAGTTGAATAGCTTGGATGAGAATGGTGAGAAAATATTTATAATTTATGGTTCTCTTTTCTTGACGATTTCCTTCAACAATAAAGTTTTTTTGTGTCAAGCCCAATTGGGGAAACTCTTCGTACAGCTGTGCAGTCCGCATAATATTAAGAACGCAATGGCAGAGCATGACCACCCAGGAAACTGATTTCGAATGATCTTAATGCTTGGACGACTTCCTAAAGCGATGACACTCAATGGTGACGACAATATTTCGAAGTCCGCATTGTGATTTATGAATTTATAGTCACTCGATTTTCCAGAATATAAAGTGCTCTCATTTTAAATTTTATTATGGTTTTGAATCTACTAATAACAAAAACGATATTTCCCAAATAAATATTGAATTAAAAATAGATCAGATTTTATCTTGTGTAGCAGCTTAATTAATCGATTTACGAAAAAATTTATAAAAATTATAAATGAGAAATTATATCATTAATTAAGCGATTTAGCGATTAACTTACTAGAAGAAATAAACATATATAAATCTGATCAAGTAAGTATAATAAATAAAATCTATTTATTATAGACCTTTTTGTGTAAATATCAGTTTTATTTATCCACATACAGGCTTTTTAAAAAATGCTAAAAATACATGAATACATTGTAATATAAATAGCGTTCCAAGAGAGAGAGAGAGAGAGAGAGAGAGAGGGAGATACATTCTCTTCATCTATTTTTAATTTAGCCTTTTCTGATACGCTCACGCACATTGTTTATGATAAAAAAATATGAGTGGGAATTGATAAAATTTGATGAATTAATCAAAACTGACTATTCTATCAGATTCTGATTTGTCAGATTCTAATTGTAAAATCTTCAATTCATATATATATGTATGAAAAAAATAGAAAGTAGAAACTTTTGTGAATTAGTAATTATGAAACATTTCACATATTTCAACATTGACAATATTTTATGGTTGATGTATGTATATATACTTTTCACTCTGCAGGAGGTGTCCTTTTCGCAGCCTAAAAAGCTTTTGGATGGTTATAATAGATATCGAATCACGTATGTTCGGACACGACAACTGTAGACACGTATAGTATATATATTTCGCATTAAGATGAAAGAAAATAGGTTTATAAGCGGCGTCTTAAAACTTTTAAGTTAAAAGGTGATTTAAGAGCAACAGCAATGTGTTACTTTTCTCAAAGTTTTGGGAAAAATACAAAGAAAGAAGTTATCTATTCTTAAATTTATTACTAAAAAGCTGCTACTGTGGAAAGACCTTTCCTTGAACCTTTCCGCGAAACTGTATTCCCTGATTCCCTGCAGCTTTATTTTAAAATTTAAAGACTATATTATCGAAACATTACAATTTGATAATTACGAAAAAAAATTTAGAATAAAATTGTTATAAAAATACAAGTTGTGCTGCGCATCTCGTTTCAAGATGTATTTGAATTTGATGACTATGCATCTTCAGGGTCAAATTTTGTAGGGCGTTATAAAATGTTGTGAGGTGATACACGCGGCTCTCACATTGGAAATCTATCGGGTAGGAAGGGACATCTTGGGTGGGATTATATAGGAGCGGTCGAGGGAAATCGTTTTACATAATACAATGTCCCACAAGGAGAAGAGTCCTGCGGCAAGGATATAAGAAATCCGACAAAGAAGTCACAATTACTTTATTTTGACTTGCGGCTAACATCTTGCCGTCTTTGGAATTGACTTTCTTTGTCCATGGCTTCTGTATTCAACGCGGGGCGTGAAAGCGTTTAGTAAAAAAAGGTATCCCGGTGTGCTTATTTCAATCTGAAGAGCATAGGAATCTTTTAACCCAATTGGTTTATTTAGTTTTTGGGACACATTGACTTGTACGTGATGTACCGCGTAAAGACGGTATATGGTATAGATGACCTCAATATGAAAAGTCAGTTTTTCCAGTAAATATGCGAGTGACAGGGAGACGTATGTTTTCAAACAATTCAATTCGAATCAAATTTATAATGCAAAGTTGGAGCAGCATTATATAAAAACGTTAATAAATAGTAAAATAAAAATTCTTGTTGATCTTATGTGTATAATGATAAGAATTATTTTACTAAGATATAAAGGTTTTATTTTTCATTTATGATGTAGAAAATAGATATAAAAAAATGTTACAATGTTGAACACGAAACAATAAGTCGTCTGTTCACGTTATTTAAAATCCCCAAAAATTTTACTCAAAATGAAATAAATATATTTTCGGACTTTGAAAAGAGAGAAAAGATGCTGAGTGCAAAAAGTGCAAGCAACGCGACAGACCGAACGATTTTGTAAAAAGGAAAAAGAGAGCAACAATTTGCTTGGCATGCATGTGTCATACACATGATGTCTAACAAACAGTTTCGTATTCACAGCATTAAAAATTTCAAATACCCCGCGGTATCACAAAGTGATACCTAACATTCATATAGAAAGAAACGCGATGTTCACGTAACGTGATACAATACAACATTAACGTAGAGATTCCAGCTTATTTCACATGGAAATTCATGAACTCGCCTAACCGATTTTCACGGCGCCGCGAACAAAATCCGTATTTTTCGAGGAAAAAGTACTCGAGGGAGAGCCGATCTTCGGAGCGGAGGACGTTGAAGGATAGCCCCCGTACGCCATCGACGCCCTGCTTTGCACTTGAATAACCCAATTTCAGGATGGCGCAACCTCTTCGGGGCATCCGCCAAGATACGTCCGCAAACAATCCATTCGACGAAGATTTACGAGCTGAATTTTATCGCGCGCCCGCGCGCGCGCGCGCGCTTCACATTCTTCGCCGGTTACATACGTGCCCGCCGTGAAACTTCCTTAATGCGGTCATACTTCCTCTTACTTTGTTCCGAAGATTCGTAAAAGAAAGATCATGGCTGAAAGTGGGCTCTCTTAAATGCGGGGCGTTTAAGTTCTCGAAAGGCGTGGCATTCGTCACGGGCAGGTATCCTTCAGACGCGACCGTAATACAGCAGACAAAAATATCAATACCGTGTGCCTTTTATCATGAATTTCGATATTTCTTTTATGAATGTTGCGTGCGTGCGTACTTGAGCCAGAAATTATTTCAGAATATAATAACGATACATAAGACGATACTCTCTCGTCTGGAGATTAATATCGTGGATGAGTTTACCATATAATTCATGTTTTATTGCTTAATTATACGGACGATCGAGCTTAGTCGAGACCACGGCGGGAGGGAAACGAATTTGTGAAATGAATTTCACGGCGCACAGCAATGAGATTTTTTGTCGAGAAAGGACGCGACGCCGCAGGGTCAGGCTGTGTGAAAAATCAGCCGGTATTGGGATTAGGTGAGAATAGTGGGTTCACCCTACTTTGCACCTGAATGACCCAATTTTCGTGCTATTGCGACGCATCTTACGGTGCGCGTTCGCGAGAAAGTGATCCCATCTACGGTCCCATAGTGCCACGCTTCTTTGCAAATGAATAGAGGCGAGTGCAGCGCGCGACACTCTCGAGAGTCCTGTGATTTGCTCCGGGCGGGACAATCTCGTTGACTTTTTTTTCACGTTTCCTCATTCTGAATCAGCGATGCGAGCGCGCGCGGCTTACGGCTCTCATCACAATGCAATTATGCGGGTCGTTCGGCTGCGCACGATTCCTGGCAAGGTTTCGAAGGAGGATGCGCCCTGTTTCGAGATCCCTGCGTAAACGAACCGTTTACAAGCTCGTCTTTTCAGCACCCAACTTCGACCTAGGATTTCAACGCCACTCGAGTTTTCACGTCGCGCTGCATCACTGGAATACTAAATCTCAGCCGATGGTCGTGTATAATGCTTTAATTTTCAACCTACGAATATTTTCACTTTACGAATATTCATTCAACGTGAGATATCACGCAAGATATTTAAATTTTTCATTCACCAAAGAATAAAAATATGTATTGTATTTTGCATGAAAAAAAAAAGTAGCCATGCAAAAAATTTTTTAGTAAAATGAAAAATATTGTGCAATTTGTTGAACGCGGCATTACGTTGTGCTGCTCGCAAAAAGCGAACAAAATAGATAAGAGCTTATACTATTAAACGCGGCGGGAGTCTTTATTGTGTCGCGAAAGAAGCGTGTAAGCATGACATCGAAGTGGACACAAAGTCCGTTTTCAGGATAAACGTCGCCGTGATACAAATGCCGTTTCATTTTTTAGTAGCCGCATGAGCCGGCTGCATCATTTTTCAAAGAAGGGATTATTTGCGTTAAGAGAGTGACCGTACGCTGTTGGAGATCACTGCGATGGAAAAAAAAAGGCGAGACAATGCTACCTCTTTTTTACTTTAGTGATAGGAATCTGCAATTAAGTCTCATTTTGAACCTCTTTTTTACTTTAGTGATAGGAATCTGCAATTAAGTCTCATTTTGTTGTGACGCATTCTTTAAATTTATATTCTCTAATGTGTAACTGTAAATGCAAATGATTTTCGAAATCCTCTTCAGAAATTATAAGTATACAACACATTTTGTAATGAAAATTGTAAGTGAAAGTTTTACTTCACTATCAAGTAAGTTACTCTCAAAAACTAAGAAGATTAAATTAAAAACTAAAAATTATATAAAAATTTAAATATTTTTTATTTTATTTATTAATTACTACTTGAAGTGTTGTCTTTTTACAAAAACAACGTCGTCCTCCTTCACATCTGTTCTTTTTTTATCATCATGTATATATATATATATATATGTTTCATAACTTTAAATTCCAAAATAATGTAAAATATCAATAAATATTCCAGAATGAGAACAGAATATGTAAATTCGAATACATTTTGTAGCTCAAGAATATGCGACATGGCTTACGATTATTATTAATATTAGAATATAAAAAATATAACATAATTTCTTGTCTAAATGGTATGTAACCTAATCTATTTTCCCTTTTTTGCATGTATGTTAAATTATACTTATAAAATTTTAAATATTTGTTCTTTTATATATTAATTTTAAAAAATAACTTAAGAAAAAAATGTTTAATCGTTAAAAAATGCAGTTACGTATTATATGTCTGACAAAGTATAGGTATTCTTTCGAAATATAATATTTTGCCTTTTCAGGAACCTCCATACAGGATTTGCACTCACCTTGCTCCGCCGGCTGCTTTCAATCCACGCACTTTGGAAAGCCGTTATAAATCGCCTGTCACGAGACGAAGAGAGTACTGCGAGCCAAGGAGATGTAATGCGAAAGTCGGTACGGATTTGAAATACGAATTTATATCATGTCCCTACAATGTCGATCATGTCGTAAACAAAATTCAAGATCTAAAGAGAAATGTTCAAGATCTTGATAGATCAAAGTATCATGATGAAACGGTAATTTATTAACAACAAACATTAAACAATGTGATAAATGAGAATAGATACTTTGGATTGGATTATATATGGTAACTTCTTTCATTTTTGGAACAAGTTTCAGCAGGAGAGTTTATTAGAACCATTACCAGAGATCAAGATTAATGATCTAAATGATGCACATAATACAATAAAAACTTGCTTAAAGGAAATGGAAAAGATAAAGACATTTTTGGAAGACGAAAATTCTTGGTGGAAAATTTTGAAAGGTCGTTCGGTCGATTGTTGTCAACAAAAGTTACCACATCTTCATGGGGTTTTAGACGGATCATCAGTTACTTTAATGTTGCTTGAAGAAGGTACAGACGAGGTATACTCTCTTAAATTCGTAATTTTGTTTGGCAATAATGGATAAAGTACATTAACTCATCAATCAGTAATATAAAAAACTCTTTTTACAGTAATTGAAGAAAAGAAAGAATATAAATATTTGCAAACAATTTATATTTTTTGATAGGCTCCACGTCGTTTTGTGACATCAACACAGAAAGAAAACGTTAAGGCTACTGGCTCCAGATTCAGAACTTCTCCGAGAGAATGGACGAATAAGGCAAAGCAAACTGAGCAGTATACGAATCACCGAATGGATACACACATGGACGAGTATGTGGACTCTTACTGCACAACTCCACATTACAGTCTTGATACGAAATCAGCATTAATTGAAGTTACAAGGTAAATTCTCCGATCTGTATCTCACCTCGCTTTCATCGATAAATGCACGCATTTAGCGTATAGTTTGTTACACATACTATAGAAAATCAGAAGTAAATGCATATATGTCGATAAAAATGGGATGCCATGCATAATAAAAAATCAAAATTATTTATATTTATGCTTATCCATTAAATTTTAATACGTACAAATATAAAATAATTTTTTTTTTTTATAATTTTAATAATATAATTGTTTAAGTATCGATAGTCACGAACCGACTCAACGATACGTTAGAAGAGCTGTTATGAGTGAACAGAATATTGCTTCCGAATTTTGGACTGAAGCACAAGAAGATGGAAGCGATGAGCAGAAAACACCAGAGACATCTCATAGATTGAAAGAAACACGTGACAATATACAGTATGAAGATAAAGAGAAAAGGATCGATAAATCAAGTAGTAAAACGCAGAATTATTATACATATATTAGAGGTACAAAATAAATATTCCACTGTTTTTTTTTAATTTAATATTTATTGTCGAAACATAATTTCTTTTATTTTTTTTTTATATTTTAGGCAATTTATTATAAATTGCCAATTTGATAGATAGATTTTTATTTACGATTGAGCAAGTGTTTGAATTCTTTAAAACATTATTGCACAGAATGCTAAAAATCTGGATTCGACTTCTGGCCGAGGTAATATTTTTCGCAATGAAAAATTAATTATTTACAGTTTTAATAGGTTATTCAACATTAATAAGATCGATATAAGATGCGTAAACAGCATCAATAATTATAATCAATTGGTAATCAATTGAACTCGTGATATTACTGCGGTAGTTTATTACTGTTGCGTTTTAAGTCTGAAAAAATTTCAGCGCGCAATCGAAGAATTACATTCGTAGTATATAAATTCACACACAATTATTTAGATTTAGAAGCACCCGTGAAATTTAGGGTACGGTCAACGCGATGCTACAAATTCTTTGAAGCGTATCTTGATTAATCAATTTGTAAAATTCTTTCTTCTGGTCAATCAAACGCTTCAAAGCATTTGTAACGAGACTTTGACCTTTGACCGCAGTGGCATTCTCATTCGGTTTGAAATTTAGCGATCTAACGAGAATTGATATTGTTATTTTAACATTCATCTTCAAATATTGTTCAATTTAGCAAGTATGTGACCGAAACCAATGACGATCTTTGTATACATTGCATGTCGAATGCGGTAAAATATTCTATGTTATAATAATATATCTTTAGACAATTTCACCACACGAGACTTACTGAGCATCATAAGAAGCCGAACTTTGAGCCGAACTCATGGTAGATCCAATTGTATTATACAACGTTATTTTGACTTTAAACAGAGTTTAAAACTCTGACTTTCTTCTTTTAGATAGAAGGGGATCGATCCTAAAGTCATCTGTATTACCGACTAAACATATATAAGTTTTGTATAACAATTACTTTCTCGAGAATTTCTTTTTTAAAATTAAAGTAAAAGTAAACGCTTAGTGTTAAAGTATAATAACATTAGTACACAAATGGGTCTTAGTAAAAGGTATACGCTATTAGAGACTGCACACAATCAAAGGAATGAGCATAAGGGAACAGATAAAAGAATTTCTATTAGAAACTTTCAGTATTTCAATATATAGTTTTGATAAGTTGAAATTTTTATTTTGAATTTTGATTATTTTGAAATTTCAGATTCCTGTTTATTTGTACGTAGTCCTTTATACTTTGAAACTGTACCGACAACTCTGTCGGTAATCATATACAAGTTCTTCGGAATATTTTACCGTATTCTGCATACACACAAAGCGCCTTTACATTATTATTTATTCGGATTGATGTAGCACGTTTTGTCTGAATTTAACAATATTTGGAATTTAGAAATGTCGAAGAATTAAAAAAATGACTTCATGAATTCATCAGTAAAAATCAGTCTTTCTATTAAATTGGCATCATGCTTGTATATATAATATTTATATGTGTATTACATAATATATGTAACATACTATGTTATATTATAAATGTATTACTTTAGTTATAATATATTTATATATAATACATAAATTGATACTAAGTCAATAAAAGAATAGAATTATTAAAAAATTACTAATAATATTATTCCAAATTAAAATTGCATTTTCAACATATGAGTTTCAGTTGTGCCATCGAGAGAAATACGATGTGGTCAGGACACACAGATGACATTTGAAGATGCAGTGAAACCTCAGGAAACATTTTGCAGCAAAAATACTGAAAACAAGAAACAGATCACGAGTGATTTTGAATCAAACGTGGATTTAAACACGGTATATAAAAGTTATTTATAAATCGTATTTTTTAATATTCATTAATTCTGTCAATTATTCTGTAGAAAATTCCATCCAGAAATGTGTCAAGTCATAAACCGAGAGCAAAGGCGATCATTGAAAAAAGCGTTCGTTGTATTCCGACAAAACTTCCGATAAAAATTTTAAAAACTAAAAACAGAAATTAATATTTATTATGTATATAAAGATATAAATAAATTTTATGTACTGATATTTTGTATTAATAAATTTATTTTAAAAGTAAAATTATTATAAACTAATTTCAAAATTTTTTGGAACAATGCAAAATGTAATTATGGCCGGTATTCATAGTCGGTTCTTATTTCAAGATTGTCATAAGTAATGTCTTAAGGCGCGAATGCAGCCTTTTGATTGGTTCATGATTTTAAGACTGAACTTAAGACGGTCTTGAATATATAAGAACTGACTATGAATACCGGCCTATATGTCTGCATTTTGCAATTACTTGATATTATCAGATGTTTGAAATAAATCGATTGTATTTATCGAGTTTTTTTCTCACAACATTCAACTTTCAAATTTTAGTTTGCTGACTTTTGTCTATGTTTACAGAGTGACTTTACCATAATTAAAATATTTCATAATTTCGTCTTTATATCACAGAATCGTTAAGTTTTGCAGGGATCTAGGAAAAAGATTCCGAAATGTATGCACGCGATCGGATACTGGTAACCAGGTTGGATCAGATCATTAATATACAATTATTTATTATAAATTTTATAAATGTAAGCGATTAATAAATACAAAAAAAGGAGAAACAAATCTGCACTCTAAATTTACGCGCGAATTTAGACGCGTGAAATGAAGAAAGTCCTTATAATAGCGAGGAGTCCCGCTTTTAGTATTGACGATGAATTAAAAATGGGCTCAACGACCACCGTGATTCTTCGCGAATGTGCAATAATGAGATCTACGGTTTCCACTCCAATTACTTCGTGTAGAAGTATGAGTTAAATATGAAATTAAACTGTACAAACAATTTCTTGATTATGTATAAATTCAATATGTAGCAAGTAAAGACAATATTTATAAAACTTTTCTGATTGATTGATGATAGGTCGAAATGATCGAAAGCTCCAAAAAAGAATGCGCTGATAAAGAAAAAGATTCGGATTGAATTGAAAGAAGTTTAATTGAAATTTATAAGTCAACGAAAGACTAACAATAGAATTTGTAGAAAAAATTCAGCATGGAAATGAAAAATAAAGAATCGACATCTTTTGATGGGACTACTTATATCTTGACTTTTGAATCATTTGAAATGTCTTTGAAGAAAAATGAAGCTACATCAATAGTAGACAAGCGACCATTAGGATTGTGCGATTCTACAGAGAAAATTAAGTCGTCTTCCTTTAAAGGCAAATGTTCAAAATCGTGTACGAAGTCTAGAAAAACCAGTTTAAATGGGTACATATAACATTTGTTTAATAATTTATTTACCTAAGAATTTTAATTTTTGTTTAACTAATGTTTCTTCCGAAAATTTTAAAATTTTGACTAATAAAAGATCAATCAAGTTAAAGTTTAAATTAATCAACTTTGATCAATCATTATATACAAAATGTTAATTAAATATACCTGTGACATTTAATCAATATTTATTTAATACGCAATTATTAATTAATTATGCGACTACATATGTAGTTTTAATATTTTATAATAGTATATTGAGAAGAATATCGTGGACAAGTCAAAGATATTTGTGCATGTGTATATCCAGAGTATTTAATAAACAGTTTTCTACGTAGAAGCAACATCTTTACACATTTCTGCTCGAAGGCGGTCCGACCATGCCTAATGTCAATTATACATTTTGCATATTTCAGACTTCAAACATCAGACAAACCGCAAACGTTGCGTGAATCATCTTATCGTCAAAAGAACTCCGAGACAAAGCCCACAGGGGAAATGCCACTGTTCGCACAACTGAAAACGAAAATGAAAGAAACGTCAAGGAAGTTGCAGGTCTTTTTTTATTTCTCATCTTCGTTGGAATATTTTTGCACAAGTCGAAGAGAACTCAATAGCCAACTTCCAACAGAGCACCCTGCCATTTTTTAAAAAGACGACGAAGCGTACCATGACGAGAGTCAGATCCTTGTATGTCGGCTCCAGGGCAAAGCGAGTATTGGGATTCAAGTGCGACCTAAAAAAATGCAACAGTACGTTAATGGATTGTAGCGCAGGAGCTTGCAGAAAAAAGAGCATGATTTTTAGCGAATCCAATCAACCATGCAGTTCGAAAACGATCGATCGTAGCGTCAGTGACACTTCGATAAAATCGAGCTCAAGTGAAGGTTATACATCCTAAACTTACTATATAATCTCTTTAAACTATCTTTTTAATAATCGACTTGTTATTGTTATTTATTGTCGATTTAAGATTCGTCCTCATCGAAGTCGACCGTGCCAATCGGCATATTGGTTTTTTTCTTCTTTATAAAGAAAAGAAAAGAAGCCAGACTGCAAAAGAAGTCGGTCGACTTCAATCGAGACGAACCTTTAGATAATTTCTCATAAATTTGACTTCTTTAAAGTTTCGAAACATCATGTGATGATTCTTTTCGGAAAAAGGAAACGGAAAAAGGAAAAAGTCAGATAAATAAAGTTCAGAACGTTAGGTGCGTTGTCCAGTTTACGCAGGCGTTAAATACCGATATATCACTGTCTAGGCGTACAGCAGGCAAATCGACTTTTATCGCTTTATAGCGCTTGTAAGCCGCCCGCCATTCCAAGCTGCACGTGTAATCTGGAATGTAAAGAGCTCGTTATTACGGCGGCACTATTCACGATCGGGACTCCCAACTGACAACCAGACTACACGTTGATAGGCGGATATGACCGCGATATTTTCTGTGAAGCGAGAGTTATCGCTTGATCAATTCTTTTTTTTTTTCGTACGCTAGAAAATTTCAATTATACCCAACGAAGCACATATCTCACCTCCTACCCCTCCTATTCTTTATAAATTCTTGCGCTACTATCCAACGCTAAATGATAAACAAAAATTATACATATGTTTTATTATACCTTGAAAAAAATCAAAGAAGTGCATATGCAGCAACATATAGCGTAATTAAATCAACTGTTATAAAAATATCTTATAATAATATATATACGTTGTACTAATAATCATTTTCGGAAAAAATTTATTTCATAAATATAAGTAACAAGGCTCAATAAAAATTAATAATATGATACAGAAGAAGGTACTACAAGAAGATACTACGAGTTTAATAAATTAGTTTGAATTTAACAAAAATTAACATAAACCACACACACATAAAATCGTTTAATTTAATAAAATATAAAACCAAACAAAAGTTTTGACTCCGATCGGATTATTTTCAATGTTTAAAATACACTATTCAACAAAATTAAAGCATCACCTATTCCACCATTTCTACCCTGCAAAAATAGGTAAACTTGAATAAAATAACTTCGTCAAAAATCATCATCAAGATGTTTATTATAAAAGCACTTTAAAGTTTGAAATCTTTATTTTTCAGACCGGCATTTCAAAAAACGATTTTACTGATATTTCGTGAAGTTACATAAAAACATAAATAAAGATGCGTCAAACCTTAAAATTTTTTGAGAAGTTCCACGACGCGAACTAAAAATTGTGCATAAATGCTGTTTACAGTTTTCGAAAGATTGAATCTTATTTAATTTACTTTTTTTACGATTTTTGTACGATTTTTTTTCACCAAGTTATTCAACGTTGAAGTAAAAATGACCTCTTTTGCTTCTCAACGTTGAATAAAGGTCGGGAAAAATGCAAATTAAAGGTAAAAATTCACACTTTCGAAAGCTGTAAATCGTATTTGTGCACAATTTTTAATTCGCGCCGTAACTTCACAAATTTGTATAAAATTTTTAGATTTGATGCATCTTCATCTTTGTGTAACACCATGAAATATCGGCAAGACCATTTGCTTAAATAACTTTCTAAAAAGTAGAAATTTCAAGCTTTTAAAACTGCTTTTTTAAACATCTCGATACGATGATTTTTGACAAAGTTATTCTATCTCGAAGTTTGTCTATTTTTGTAGGGTGGAACAGGTAATGCTTTAATTTTGTTGAGTAGTGTATAACGATTATAAAATGCATACATAATTTTTGTGTCCTTGACTATGTTACAAGTAATCGGTCAAAGACATAAAAAATAGAGAATCAAACACATCTTATATGTCCTTATAAAATTATATTTTAAATACTAAGAAAATGATCCGAGATCGGAGTCGAAACGTTTGTTTGTTTGGTTTTATATTTTGTTAAATTAGACGATTTTATACTTTATTTATTATTATGATTTATATACTTATTTTTGTTAAATTGAAACGAATTTGTTATCGTAGCCCTTCTTCTGTATCATTATTTAATTTTATTTGATAGTCTACATTTTAGTTAGTTTTTAGCAAAAATCTAAGTTAAACCGACGGCACACGAAACTTGTTTTTCTGCTGGATTAGAATCTTGCCATCATATTGATACTGACAGTGCCAGCGTCGCAGCTAATACGGTGGCAAGATTCTAATTCAGCTAGCAATCCAGAAGAAAAACAAGCGTTCTGTGCTTTAATTCAATTTAATTAATTTGTTTGGAAAAAGTTATTTTATTGATATTTTTTATTAGCTGCTTAACGTCTATATTCGTAATCAAGGGACAAAGATGATTTATGCGTGACTTGTGCACCCAAATCGAGATCCCTCCGCTCTCATCCGCGCGGATCGCATAAATCGCGTGTTTTCCTTCTTATTGGCTGATTGAATAATACATGTAACCGAATAGTATTAAACCGGCTGAACGGGACACGCAAGGTCCATGACGCCTGTCATGTCGGGCGGGTCATGCGTCAGCATTTTGACGAGTTGTTTAGGTCGATCAATTTATCGCTTAAGATACACACGGAATGGCTGTTGCGCCTGTATTTGTCGATGCAGAATTAACGACGTGATGTAAGATAAGGCCGCGGATTTATGAACGCTGCCTACAATCAATTCATCATTTCTCCGTCCATTATATGTCCGTCTCAACATTGGGCCATTCGATCGACGCGTCACGTGGTGCTGGTAATTATTATTTACATTATTACTTGTATTTGTGAAATAAGAGACACCTCAGTCAATATTCACTTAACCTGACGAGGATTTGATAAGTACACGTGGAAAATTTCTTCGCCATTTTTTAAATTCATTTAGTTGTTCGAAAGGTGATAGACGCTCGCGACGCGCCTCTTATACCATTACCAGTATTTTTATGTAGAATGAGACATTATAGTTGAGTCAAGCGTACGGCTCTAATGGCCATCGACATCCGTAAACGTGCGCAAGAAATTATGGTACAAGCGAGACGTCAAAGTACTGAATAATATACAATTTCCATTACGCTTGAGTTTTTTTTTTTTTTTTGCAAAACGCATTTCTGCGAAGACATCGCGGATTTCTATGCGATACCAAGTATGGTATAGATGCACCCATATGGAGGAGACTTTCGCGTCGTATTAACCGCGTGTGCAATTTCGCGACCAAGTGCACCAAAAATATTATTATTTCGATGCGCATGAACGGCGAACAGAGGGAAAAATATTAATGACAGAGTATTACGAGGCCGAGTGCAAAAATCACCGCTAAATCACCGGCCGGCTGCCTATAATCTCGCCTATTCAGCGTAATTTATTACGCATTGATATTTACAATCCTTTATGGTTAATATCTCTCTCCGTGTCGCGACGATTGCCGCGCGCGAGCCGCTGGTAATGCGAAACCTCCTCGTTCGAGGACCGACGATGGTCCCCGAGATTGCATATTTAACGCGCGCGACCAACAAATTGACCTTCCTAGCGTCCCATTATACAACATTTGCGAATCAATCAAGACAAGTGGGCGGCGAATTTGCATCTAATTATAGTGCACGTGGAATATATCCAAAAGGTGCATTATATATTATTTCTTTGATCTCTTGCGAAACGACCGAACATTGTGCGTTGTATATATACCTTAATAATTAAATTACTTACATTGAACTGCAATTGAAGAGTAAAATATTGACACGATCGAGTTACGGATAATTGCTCTCAAAACAGCTATCTCGTATGATTCTTTTGAATTCATAGAGATTTATTAAAGTGTATAAAGTCTTTTCTCACGATTTCGTGACTCGTTCTAATCTAAATAAATCAAAAAATGAGAACAGAATACAAACTAAACTTCAATCTAAATTCGTCATCAGTGTCGAAGATTGATTGGTTATATCTTGATGACGTTGGTTTTTCCCGACGTTGGTTTTTTGTGTGCTTTTAATTTCGTATGCCTATTCCTAGTGAATTTACTGCCGCACTAAGAGAGAGAAAGAAAGAGAGAGAGACAGAGAGAAAGAGAGAAAGGTAGCCCCTCGACACACACAAGCGGAGCTCCAGCCGTTGCATAAATCACAATGAAACGCATGGCTCATTATACTTGCAGGCACTCGTGTAATTGCGACGGGCGTGTCCGTATTTACCCGTGCAGATCTGTCGGGCCGGCTGCTTGCCGAACATTATCGCCGCGTATGTGTTTGCGAGTTTAGTTTCTATTCTTTTTCCTTCCTTTCTTTTTCGCCGTGCGTCCACATATCTCGCACTCTTCTCTGTCTCACTCTTTCTCGTTTCAGCTCCACCCACAACTTCGTGTGTATATATATAAATATATAGGATATATATATAGGATAAAAGAGTGCTTTTGGTGATCGGAAATGGAAGACCGGATATGGGTGTGATGCATAACGCGGTCTTAAAAGTGTATAACGCGGAATTATACGTTTTTATTTGCATAAATGGTTCGTGCCGATCCTGACCGGAGCTGGCATCACGGCTGCCTCCTCAACTGAGACGTGAAGATGCACCGTAGTTCCGATCCTACGGATTATTTTCAAAATCGATGATAGCAGCCTTAGATCTGACATCAGCACATGTATAATGATGAGAGATGGGGTTGAAATGTGCAATTTTACGTGTCGATCACGATCCATTATGACGAATTCTCTTGGGCTTGGCCAGCAACGTTCTAAGAAAACTGTGAAATTATCTTCATGATTACAAAAAGCCTGCTAGGTAATATCTGGCAAGCTTTTGAACTTTTATGCCTTTCAATATTTCCAAAGGTACTTTAAGACGGAGAATACAGGATATAGGGCGAATTGTGAATAGAAAAAGGCTTACATTAAGCGTTTGAAGGCAAACGAAAATGCCGAGTCATTCGTGGCAACAATAGATTCTCAAGAATAAGGAGTAATAATTAATTTTACAAACTGTCACTAGAAAATGCTATAGAAAAGTAAGTTATAAGCAAAGAAAAATAAGATTAGAAAAATAGATATATTAACTTTGAAGGTGGCCTTTCGTGACAGCTTCATTTTTCAATGACACCGTAGTGATAGATTATTATATTAATCGATGCTATTGAAGTATTTGCATAAAATGAAATTTATCCAATAGAATTTTGAATACCTAACCCTATGGGAAAGAAGTAGATTAAGTAATATAGCAAATCTTTAACTTACTGCACAAATGTAACATCTGTAAAAAGATTTAACAAATGATGACAAATTGCTAATGTTATTCAGCTGTCAACTTTGCTACTGCAACATAGAAAACTGACTGTTCGTATATATTACTGTAGATTTGCTGAATCAGCGTTTTAAAGTAAGCTTTTAGCTGTGTCATTTCTGTGTCATTTTCAATCAGCTAAACAACAGTGTGAAATAAAAAGTGCGCTATTCAACAATTGAATTTTTATTTTTAATGAAGGTGCACAATATTTTATCACTATGGGTTTAATAATAAAAATTGTACTATGACATATAGGTTAAAGACTCATTCTTATCGAAGTCGATCGTGTTTTTTCTTCTTTTTTCTTTAAAAAGAAGAAGGAAAAGTCAATATGATTTGATGGGAATGAACCATTAAGATATACAAATTTATAAATATTATGTTAACGAGATACGGTAATATTTGCATAAAATGATTTTCTTACGAATAAGCTAAAATTTTTTTAATACAAGCAAATTGAAGTGCTCCTTATGTATCTGTGCAATTAGAAACATATTTTTTATCCGCGCGTCTATTTTTTTAAATAATTGCAATTAAAATTTGCAGTTTTAACATATGATACATATACACGACTCAAATTAACGTCAGGTTTTTATTATAACATCCATACCATGCTTAGGATTGTTATAAAAAAACAAGTATGTTATAGAATAGAAATATATAAATGTTATAAAAAAGTTTCAAAATGTTGACAGTTTAGTTTAAAAAATGCAATTAAACAAAGTATATAACATATGCACGCATGAATATTTTAAAGTTATAAAGATGTGGCACATTTTCTTGAGCCTTTTTTTCAATTTGTTTGCTTGAGACATTATCAAAATTGCCTTGAACCTTTTCCGAAGAGTATTCTCTTTAATAAATTGTCCTTTATAACTTAATTGACAGCTTTCAAAGTTCGAGGTTTGTACTGAAGTAAGAAATATGTAGCAGTGTAACTGAATGCAACGTTGCCACATATTTATTACGTTAGATGTGTGTATCGTATACAAGAGCCTTAAAGTGTGTAGATGACATTCGCAACCAAAAGTTTTCTCTCACTTGCCCGTATCGACCTCCTATTACATAGTCTGGAGGCGAGAGCCATTATTTGAAAAAGAAGAAAAAGAAGAGTTTTCTCTCACGGCGGGAGTGGGGGTATCGTCAATAGCGTGAGCTATGGAATCTAACTTTTGAATGGTATTGCCGCGCTAGGACTATCTTAAAACTTTTTTAAACTTTTTCTCTTCAATTAGGTAAATTATGTACATGATATATTAAAATATTAAATCCATGCGCATTTAAAAAATTATTTACCTCCGTAAATTCGCGAGATTATAAATCAAGAGAAACAATATTAATAATTACTACATTACACAGCATGTTGCTTAAAGGAAAGGAATGTCTACCTGACCGTTTCCAGCATCGATAGATCACGGTAAATTGCCCGGCGAGCGCCACTGGCATAAAAATATGCCGCTGCCGAGGAATACGCGCTTATCACTATAAAGACGTCGACGCAATTAATTACGTCAGACACGTGGAGCCGAAGCGTACCGTGGCCGGCGATCGTTATCGGTTTAATCCTTGGCTACGGTATCGATACTCGAAAGCGTTACTTCTACCTTGGCTCCGGTTTTGATGAATTGCGCGCAGCGCGCGCACGCGGTTCATCGCGCTCAACGGGCGGCTGCACCGTGGAAAACTCGCCGTGAAACAATGGAGGTGAAACGCGTACATCCCGAAGAGAGAAAGAAGCACGAGAGAGAAAGTGAGCGAGACAGAGAAAGGGGGGAGGGAAGAAGGGAGACAAATGAAAAAAAAAAAAAAAAAGAGAGAGGGGACTACCACCCACGGTGCTCGAACCGAAGTTCCGAAATTTTCACGCTTTTCTAGCGGTTGGTTACGTCTCTTCCCCGCTGACATACGCCACCCCTTCCTCCCTTCGCTGTGTCTAGTGTCTCATGTAAATGGAGCTCACGGCTGTCGGATGAATACCAGTCGGTAAGACGGTTCAGGTGTGGGGCCGCGTCCGCCGAATTCGTCACGGATCGTTATTCAAAGTCTACCAACCGAGGGGGAGACGCGCGGTATCGGGGTTATTGATACCTCGGCGACAATTTATCGCCGGACTTCGGCGTTTTAGGCGCCGCAAAGGCGTACGCGCGGCTCGACGTTTTACGTGCGTGCATGTGGAATCTCTCGAGGAATCACGCTTAGATACCATCTTCGTGTATCATTTGATGCCGCGGGCTAACTTGGGAGAAATAACGGTTATTTTCGTCCGATGTTGAAGCAGCAAAAATTACGGAGTTGTTCAATATAAAAGATTAACCCGCCGTTTGAGTGGATAGAAACTTTGTGCGTCTCGGTAAGGGATATATAATATAGAAGCGGGTACTTTTGTATTTTGCATAAAAAAGTAGGGGACAATCGGAAGGGCTCTGTAGAAGACCCTTCTTTCCTACACACGCGGCAGTCTCTAGAATTTTATTCCAGAAAGCTACAATTGTGTGCGTTTGACATCACTCGTGTAACAATTGAAGGCTTTTTACGGAGACGGGTCTCAAAAATGTGAATACGTGACGAAACCTTTAATTTACTCGTTCCGTAACCCTCTGTCGCGCGTTATATCTTCTGCGTTATATAATATTTATCTTTGATTTCTATATCTCTCTTTTCTAGAGTGGGTCACGTGTGCAACGCGATAATGTGATGTCGGATTACAGTCCATAGGTATAATACGAGTTATATACGCTGAATTCGTAATTAGATTTTTCTGAAGTATCGCGCTGTCAGTTCGTTTAATGAAACACTGTCGGTGTCTTTTTAGATATACGATACGTATCATATTTCTAGTGGAGCCATCTCGGGTCTCCCTTACAATTTCGCGCTACCGTGATATGGTCTAATCTATGTTAATTGAGCATGTTACATTTCCGAGGTCAAATGTCAGAACTAAACGTGCACTCTCGTTTGTTGATGAATCATACCATTTTTTTTTTAGACGAGGCATTCTTAACGAGATACAAAAGATACGTACTTGATTCTTCGTCATGGTCGAATTTCTCACAATTGCAATTAATCCGAAAATAATCTGGAATATCTTTATACTCTAGAGGCGGAAAAAAATGTAAATTGCTCTAAAATTTTCTTTTATATAAATATTATTTAACACACAATTTATTCTCTTCGTAATGTTCTTCAATATTCAATTAATAAATTGGACAACAAATTATACTAATAAAACAAAGCTCTCGATGTCGAAACAATAAATAAGACAATGTTAAGGGCAAATCCGAGAGAGTTGTCGTTAAATATAATTAAGAAATTAATACATTTAAAAAATTGGAAAACAATATAATACGTTATTAATAATAGTAATTTTAAATGAGACAAAAATATCCCAGGTGATTGTTTACATAAAAAAGAATCAGGTGACTATTCCCGAGTTAATTAATTCGTGATGGGGTTGATATTGAATTTCATTTTCTCAATATCCGAAATCTTCGCAAAATCGTCAGACCGGGCCGATCTCTCTTCGGACGACCGCGGTCGCAACGCACGTAGAAGTGCGTATTCGCTCGCGAGTTCCATCGCGGCGGCTAATCAGCTATCTTGTGCATTTGATCGCGGATATGCCTGTCCGTCCGCGTCGGTCACGCGTGTACGTGCGCCACACGCCCACGCACACACAACGCGATGCAACGCGATGCAACGCGATGCAACGCGATGCAACGCAATGCAATGCGCGCACCCGCGCTGGTGCCCGGTCAGATGATGAAACGGTGCACTCCGGGGTAATTTGACTTACGACATTTTGAAAGCGAGCCGACCGCTCGTGGGCGTGTGTTGAAACGTTGGGATGTCGGACGGGTTTTGCGTGGGCCACGGCATATTACATCTGGCCAGGTACGGGCCTTATGATGGACGAGACAGGTGATTACGCATGTGGAAACCACCATGCGAGGTGCGCGCCATTCTCGAGACATACTCGTGCACGCGTGTAGGTTGCCTCGAATGCGGGGTGTGTGCGTGCGCACAGAGGGACACGTGTACGTACACTCGAGGGTACGCCGGAACAACAAGCGCGCCCGCGAAGAGGATCGCGCGTGTTCCGACTTATCCCGCGGGACCGCGCCGCTAAGAGGGAGGATGATGGAGATGAATTTCTTGAAGGGAACGCGCGCGCTCGGCGCTTCGATAATTTGACAGCCGCGCCTCACCGCGCGCGTTAATGCGACTGTGATTTGCGCGTCAAGTATGCGCTACATTATATTTTGCAAAAATGCATTTAAGTCTGTATGTAGGACGCTCAAAGTGATTGAAATGTATATACGATATCAAAATTGTTGCAACTGTTTATCGTGTTTTAAGAGTTCTACATTATTATTTTGAGAGACCAACAAAGTTATTTTTAGATTCTCTCTCTCTCTCTCTCTCTCTCTCTCTCTCTTGTATCTAGCTAAATTTTTAGATACTCCAGTAAAACGTTCTTTTCGTGTATAAAATCATTTTTGTATTGATACGACATTTTGATTAGTATTACGAAACACATTCATACGAACCAAAGAGTCATTATGATAGTCCAACAAATCATTTTTGGATTTATAATATATTTGGCTACATTTTTTAATATTTCAGCAAAACTATTTCATATACATACGTAATTCATTAATCTCGTAAATTAGTGCTAGTTTTGGGAGCAGACACGATTTCAGGAAACATTTCCGGCAAAGTCGGACGTAGATACACGGATTTGAAATCTCGATGTAAGGAAATCGGTTATGCGATTTCGAGCATTCACCAGGATAAAAGTATAATCAGTTTGGATACTTAATGACGCTGGCGCACAGTTATAACCGACTAAAATTACGGTGTATAATGGGAGGCATAATGGAGCTTGAAATTGTAATATGTGTAATTTATTGCAACAGCAATTACGCGAGATGATATCCTCTTTGTCGGCGACGTGTAATTATATATTGTGTAATCGTATATATTAGCGTTATTCCGGCAATCAGTATTTAAAGCTAACTTATTATAATGACGTGCGAGGCTTTGTACGCATTCGATTCGTCTTACAGTCTAAGAAAAAGATCGTTCAGATGCCCGTTCTCTTTCCTTCTTTTCATTTATTAAATTTCACTTGACGTATAAATACTTTGATCTTGCTAAACAAAAATCAACTTCGAACTTTAGTGTGTAAAAAAAACGAGTTTTCTTATGTCCTTTTTGTTCTTCTCAATTTTGTGTGCTGATATTCCGATATTTGATGGAGGAAAAGAACAAATTATAATTTCCTATCATTTGAAGATACAACAAAATTTTCTTCCTTCCTCTTGTTCCCCATCTGTTTACATATAACCACAAGACGTGCGGAACGATGACGAAAGGATCGTTTCGAATCTCAATCTCCCCCGCGCGATTTCGTGAAGCCGATACGACACGACGACGCGACGGTGTGCGTGATCGGGCGATGGCAATCACGCGGATCCATCGTGGATCGTTAATGTCTGTCTGTCAAGCTGTCGCGTGACTCGCCTACGTCTTCCTTCGAAAGCCGAAAGCTGGCCTGTCTGGATCATCCGCGCGTATACGATCGCTACTCCGAGACGTCCGAACAAACGGACAGCTTGCTTTTTGAGAACAACTTGGATATAAAGCCATTTAGTATTGAACGTCTGCGTCTCTTCGGAACCGTGATGGTCGAGTAATTTCGATCTTATACAATATTACGAACTATATGATTTAAAATATTATGCCATTTGCTTGCTCACATTTATTATTGTATATTTCATCCTTTTTTCTTCTGATAACTGATTTTTGAAGTTTCAAATATTTTCACTGGCAAAAAGGTATTTGATATTTGTGAACATATAATTGATACAAGAATTGTTAAGAGCTCCATTTTTTTACAGTAATTGTACTGTTATATAATGTTATAAATAGTAAAAAATATATATGTAGTTAAAAATTATTATAAATTACAGTTAAACTATGGTAATCGCAACCATATTTTCTTTCAGTGTTTTAGCATTGCTTGATCTCTATATAAAGGATACAAAAAAAAAACAGAGTTATAAAGGATAATCACGCAACGTAGAATTGAGTTATCTTAAAAATGTCTCCGATATATTCCGCTGCTTCTCTATCTCTTTTTATCCTCCTGTGTATACCAAAGGCTTCTATTAATTAAATATTTTTGTGCTCAAGACGCTTCCAATTTCTCATTCAAATTTTATGCGCATATATCTTCTGCGGTCCAGGGAAAGTATGCGCAGAATCTCGTCCTATATGGTCGCGCACGCCTTTAGCGAAGACCGCCATTTTTAGTTGTTTCGTTAATTAATCCTGAGTAGCTAGCGTGAAAGCTATTAGTTTTTGTCCTGGAGCGAGCGCGTACGGTTAATTTCGTCGGTAGTGGACTCCTTCGAAACATGGCGGACCTCGGCACGCGAGTCGTGTTACGATCTTCTTGCCTCTCCTTCCTCTCCCCGTGCTCGCCTCTCGTTTCTTTCCCCGTTCTCTTTCGCTCGCCGCAAATACTCGCGATTCGGCTTGCGCTCTACTTCGACTTGCGCATACCTCTTCTCTTTGACAGAGATTTTTCATTTTTCACCCAATTTTTTTATCTCCGCCGTTCGATTAAAATGCAAGCTCTTTTTTTTATGCCCGCAGGCACTCCACAAAGTGTAAACGCTACACTAAATTTGTTCGCGACGTATAATTATCACATGCGGTGACACACGACATCATTATCTGCGAAATTTATTGTGCGCCGACAACATACATATTGCATAAACAGAAAAATATTACGAGGCGATAGAATTTAATGAGAAACGTTTACAACAATGGGAGATAATATTATTCGTATTCCAGACATTTTTTAGCTTCCACTTGCGCGTTTATTTTTCGTTTCGATTAAACTTCATGAAAAATTGTAATATAACTTTCCACGTGCGTGCATGCTGTGTAATATTATATTAATAAATTCAGAAACTTATTAATATCACTGATCTTATCGTCAATTCGCGTAGGTATTATGTCACAGTTTATAAAATGTAACTCTTTTATGGAAAAATGTCAGAAAACGAATATGTATGCGTGTCACGAATCACGATTGTCTCGCTACCTAAAATAACCTACTATTTATGCCGTTGTAAAAAAGTAATTATATTTTAATAACATGTTATCTTTCTATTTCTAGCCTCATAATATTTATTATCTTATCTGTATATCTATAATTATATACATATTAATACAATTATGAAATTATCTATTTACATAAAATTAATTAAAATTGTTAAAATTATAAATTTATCATGTAATTAATTTAAGTATGTTGCTAATAGAAAAAATATACATATAATTTCAGAGTAATATTCTCTAAAAATAAACGTGTCACGTAATATACGGTTTAAGCGCTCAAAGTCTGATTATCTAAAAATCACGCTTGGGCAATCAGAGAGAGTAGATTTCAATAGAATTCGCGTATTTCTTTATATTTTTAGTTAGCTTTCTGGGCTGATTCTCATTAATACCAAGATTATATATAATTGTGCGAACGATAAACCCGACATCAATTTCCGTTCAGTGAATATTCGCTGGAATAACCGCGGCTGTAATTCATCGCCGGGGCATTAACGGCGCGTTTCTGTGCAGAGTAGATTTTTTTTCGAGGCCAAGACGCTTGCAAATATCGCCGCCCGTACGTACGTAACGACGAGCGAAGTCGAACGGAACGATCGGGTCGACTCGTGCGGCCTGCCGCAAAATTGAGAGTTAACGAACCTCGACGAACCCGCTGACACTCCGGGTTGCACAATCCTGGTGACGGGTGTATACCTGTGTATACAGATACACGCGTGCAAATACAGCGTGTCTAAAAAGATCGTTCACTTTTCCCTACAAAATCCGAAATGGGATTTAATTCAGCGAGAAAGACTCAGCAAAATGCCGTTTTTAATTTTTTAACGACCGTCGATAATTAATCTTGAGATTGAAGATTCGCTTGTTAGGAAAATTCCAGTCGCGATTGTGAAGACTATTCGCATCTTTAGAACCTCCCGATTTAGCATTACCTAAACTTTTCACTTTACTATCTAAGAGATAATTGTGTCTGAAACATGCAGTCATGCAGATTCTCTTCTTTCTCGCAATTAGCGCGGCCGATATTTGCAACTCGAGATAGTACTGATTTCTGAGACATTCCGTGCGTACAAACGCGAACACACACACACTTAGCAATTTACAGCTCGCGGCTGCGAGTGCGCGTTGTGTCGAGTCTGAGAATGTATATGACAGGTAATTTATTCACCTGCGAAATATCAGGACGAATTCGAGTTTCTGCGCACGTACCACCGATAGGTCGTTTCCCTAATTGCCTGGTTAGTCATTTAACGGTTTGTTCACGAGGCGGGAGAGTGGCACAGAATTTTCAAATCTCTCACGGTGAGGAAACCACTTCTTGTTTACAGATCGCGATGATTAGGCTGATGCGTTTTAAAAACCATCGTGGAACTGAGTTTTTTCTTACATTACCCGATTAACAGTGACCTCGAAATTTAATGGAGCGATTGAATTCTTCGGAATAGAGTCTTGAAAAATATATACAGGTCACAGGGTGGTAAAATAAACTCATAATATATCTAAAAAGAGGGAATGATTGTGTATAAAAATAAGTTGAAAAACTTTTAATTCATTTGTAAGAAAAGTATGTGTTGAAAATATTTTTTCTGCGCCTTCGGCGCGATGAACGTGTTGACGCGTCAAGTGACTCGCTGAAAGGAGACTTTTCGTTTACGAGTCGCTCCGTCGAGAAATACATCAGCGACGTCGACGTATTTCACGTACGTGGATAAAATCCTTGTACGTCTCAGTGGCCATTTCTTGGCACGAATTGCGGCGCACCATACACCGCGGAAGGCGTTTTCGTTATGGGGCAGGATCGATCTACCGCCATCGAGACAAGGGAGAGCCGAGAGCGTTTTCTGGTATCACCTTATGGCGAACGGCAGATGTGCACCCGTGTTCCTGTCCCTATCTCCTCCCTTTTCTGTCCTCCCCTCTGACCCACCGTTGGCCGCCCTTCCCCGTTAGGCGTACTCTTTCTCTATTTTATGGACTCGTCGCCCCCTCGTCGAGCGAGATCTCGGGTCCCGTATATATTTACCATAAGGCCATAAGCATCGGCGAATACCTAAGCGACATTTAGCGTCTACACCATGGCTTTCTAATGCTACCATTACCCGAAAACTTCACCGGCAATAAATATGCGAGGCGGTCGCCGGTAATAAAGGAGCACGTTATCGCGTAAATCACTGTTGAATTACTGATACTCAGCCCACCCCGTCTTCGCAAATGCCACGTCGTTATTGAACTGTGTCAGAAGAATCGATGGAAAATTACGTCGTCTCATCGCCATGTGAAAACGACGAGCAACGCGAACAAAATATAATATAATTTAATAACAATATTTTAATTTATTCAAGTACAAGAGTAAAAAATATAAAACAATACATGCACGTCAAATTAATCTTACACCGGCGATGTTGGACTTTTAAGATACAGTCGAGTTTTTTTACTGTAAAGTTTAAGAAAATGATAACAGGGTATCACCTCTTAAAACAAAAGATTGTGTGTGAATATAGGGAGTATCAATTGTTTGTTGCAGGGTAGATAAATAGAAGTCATCTTTTTTTTCACATTAATTTCAACAAGTATAAGAGATTTTACTTTGAAAATAAATTTGAATGTTCTATACCATTTGTCACTGATGTGATTGACAAAAATCAATATGTATACAGGCATATTAAATAATCATAATTCATGAAATACTCGAAATTGAAGAATCTTTTAGAAAGGATTGACAAAAATTAGAGAAACGCAAAAATATTTATTCTGCCATTTATCAAATGAAGGAAAACTATATGTGTATGTACTGTGTCTTATATACGCCAAATCGGTAAGAGTACTATTAGTATGCGTGTACAAAACTATGCCAATAATAATATTTTTATTTTAAAATTCTTATACTTTTATTTTAGTAAAAATAAAAGGAACTTAATAATTCTCCGCTGTAAAAGTGATTTATTATTTTTCTTTTCAAAGAAAATTCTTTTACTCATAAAAATCTTTCTTTTCCGGTGCCCAAATAATTCATCTTGAAGTTAACATTGTTAAATTCGTTTTTCAAAATACTGCTTAATACCTTAAATACTGCTTAGATGATTTTTTTTTATTTACTTATATAAAAATTATAAATTTTTAATAGACATTACGTTTTTTAAAAACTCTTACATTTAAATCTATAAAAATGAGTAAAATAAAATCCGATTTCTATTATAATAAAATTTTTATGAACACTTATATAAGAATTTTTTCTATATATATAGTGTTCGGAATAACAAAAATCTACCGTGGACTTCGGTTTGCAAATTGCAATAACAAATTTCACGTTATTGGTAGAGGGTTAAAGGTGATTATTTGTGAAATATTTAACCGAAATATTTATAATCTATAAAATAAACAAACTCTTGCTTAAAATATCCGTTCAAACTCGATTTCCTGTCCAAACAATAGCAGAATATTTTCTATGTCGGCGTTAAAAGCATACGATCTTACTTTTTCTAATTCAAGAACATGAAAACGATAGTAGTCCCAGCCTCTCTCCGCATGGCGTCTTGTAGATATATTCTACGAGACAACCACAAAGAAAAATAATTATCTCTCCTGCCGATACAGACAGACAGGCGGACGTATATAAACACGTTTCTGTAGGTAAAGATTATTACTAGCCAGCAGGACGCATAACGGCTTATCCAGGTATAAAAAAAAATCGATCTTGATGAAATAATCTTAGAGAAAAATTTACATCATCTTTTGGACATCATGTTCTAAAATTTTTAATACAGATTACTGCGTTAAACAATATATTTATAAATAAAAAAACAGTTTTATTATTTTATGAATAGATCATTTTACTCTGATCTTAACAATAATAAATCTATACTCTATATCTTTGTACAAAACGTAGTTTAAATGTGACAAATTATATTTGCTAGTATGATGTATTTTATTTATAAAAAATCGAATGAAAATTTTTTAAAAATATATAACATTAATTTATATAGCACATATGTTGTAAAGTTTAATATTATAATACTATATTGTCATTATGTATTATATACAATTATATTACATTTATAAGAAATATTAATAAAAATATTATAATCGAGAAAACTTCCAAATTATTATAATAATTCACAAAATAAGAAACGGTTCAATCCAATGTACTATATGTTAGTCAATCACGCGTAACTTTTAATGAATTTCTTTTACTATTCCAGCTTCAATGAAGTTTTCATTATCTGCAAGAGGAGAAAGGCGAGAAGGAGGATTCGTGGCAACCGAGTTCTCTTTACGCATTCGGCACCCGAAACCTCGTTCAGATTCTGCTGCTTCTGGGATCCAAGAGACACGATGAAGAATCTCGTACAGAGCAGACCTTCCTGACATTCCTGCGAGTGAGCGCATCGACGACAGAATCTGGACGCGTCCCGTTTGAGAGCCCGCGAATTCCGCGGCCGTCGCTCGACCGCGGGACTGCAAACTGGAATCGAGGTCTTCCAGGTTCTTTTGATGGGTGGAATAAAAAAATGGGCGGCGCCTTGGATGTGCCGGGGCCCGATCTAAGCCTGAGACGGGGCGAGCCGAGGCCGGACCTTAGATCCGTCGGTCCCTTTCCCTCTCCTCTCTCTCGTTCGTTCGGACCGTTTTCTTCCCCGCGCGGTTTCGCCTCTCGCCCGTTTCCATCGATGGAAGAGAAACAAGGAGGGGAATGGAAGAACCAGCAAAGAGGGCAAGTGGATGAAAACGGCCAACCACCGGCAGCCTGCGCGGCGACTCACGACAGGAATATCAAGAGATCCTGCTATACGGACGCGGACAAAGGCAGCTGTTGTTGTTGTTGGCGTTGTTGTCGACATCGTCTTCGATGGTCGTCGAATAAAGTTATGGCTCTACCCGCACCCGTTTGTCCTTGTTAGGCTGAGAAGCCCTGAGGCTCTGGATCGAGTCAGAGTATTGATATCCTTCGGAGAGGGAAGCCGCGCCGTTTTACAGCAACGCGTGTCTTGATATCGAGATTACCTGTAATAAGGATCGGAAAGAAAAAGAGACAGAGGGTATCCAAAAATGAGATTTGCTTTTTAATCGATGTTTACTTTTTCTTCTTACTTAATTACAGTTTAACCGTTAGATATACGATTGTATATTATTCTATTTCACAGAAAGTCGAAAATCGATATTGTGTACTCTCATTAACTGTCCGGAGATGACGTCGAAATTCGTAATACAGTGACGTTGGTCTGTGAACAAAGGAACAGTTTTATTGAAGTATTTAAAAATTTTGTCAGACTATGAAAATAATAATTACACAGAGTACTTAAACTGATTGTTAGAATGTTAAAAATTTTGGCAACATTTTGCTTATCATTGAATTTCCTTATATACATATAATTATTTCGAATATTTAAATTTTTAGATATTTTAGCATAAATTCGTTGTTTCCATGTGAAACCCGTTTAATTTATAATAATTAAAAGACATTAATTAATTTCAAAGAATTAAAGTGGCATAACTCGTATGAAAAAGAATGAGCACTCAGTATATTTTAATCAGAACAATCCAAATTTGCAGAGGTAACGTAAAGAAAATTGAATTATTTGACACTCTTGACAAAAAGATTTATAATTGAGGCGGGTCCAACAGACCCACCGTTCAGTTCCGGAGGATTAAATTCTCATTCCACGACCAATTTCGATTTGCGCTACAATAGATAGAAGGAGTTGTGCGAATTTATCCCCAGTTGTGGCAGTTTCTTTGCCGACAGAGGTGACCGACCGATTCCGACTCCCGACGAATCTTCAACCCATAAATTCTAATCATAGAATTGCAGATCGCGACGGGCCGGCTCGTATAAAGTCGGTGCGAGAGCTGTTCGCGTGATTGCCGCGGCGCTCGTCCTTCCCCGCACCTCTCCTTCTATACCCGGAGGCTCGACAACCCTCGGGAGACGACGACCCGATAAGCGGGTCCGCGAACGGGAGGCGAAAGGGAGACACCGCGGGAATGAAATATCTCTCTCGCTGGCCACCGGTAGGAGAAGAGGATTCTCGTTTCGTTGGGTACACACGCGCGTGCCAGCGTGCGTGACGCGCGCGTCCGCGACTGTGTTCGCGGCTGGCCGGTACGTATTAATCACGCGATTCGTCCATAACCGTATTTCAGCTCGTTCGCTTACTCGAGTCAGGCTTTTAGCAACCGTGCTTCGTGCGACCGGCTCCTTCTCTCTTTTCCTCCTTCTCGGCGGATTTTTGTTCGACGATTACTTCTACGAACGGATTTTTGCCGAACTGTCGTCTCCCGTGTATGCACTATGTCTTGTACCCTTAATGTGTATTTTCTTCCTCGTATAAACGTTATCTGCTCAAGACTTGTATATCTTTTCTGAAAAGAATGTTGCTCGAGATTATTAACTTTCGCGATAAGCGCTAGACTGAGAAAAATTTCTGGTTAAAAATGAACGGACCAGAGAATTCTGATCATATTAATCAGAATTCTGATTCTGAGCTAGAATTAATAAGGTTCAACTATCGGAATATTGCACTTTCAATCAGAATTCTAATTAATACAATCAGACTCTTTTTCCAATACACGAATCAATCATCAGCACAGGCTGACTCGTTCGCTTTATCACTTTTTTGTTCAATTTGTGAAACGAAAAAAATGAATAAGACCGAGTGAATTTTTGATCAAAGTACGATTTAAAAATATTACTTGTTGTAAAAAGTTTCGGTTATTACAGCTAAATTTTATTTAACGAGACACGAATGTTTTGTAAAACCTTCGTCTGTTGGTGTTGCTTGAAATCTCCCAAAATTTTTGCAATTAAAATGAGATAAATTCAGACGTTGACGAGAGAAAGCGAAGATGAGTGCAAAAAGTGCAAGTAACGCGAATAATCATTTAACTCTATCTGAAGCTAACATCAAAAAATCTGTAATACAGTTACTAACATTAAATCTGTAACATATTTTAATTCATGTTTTAGTAGACTAAACGGTTTAGTTGAGTCATTATAAACTTCCCTGATTTATTCATTCTTCGATAAAAAAGAAAACGACAGGATTGAAGATAGAAAGAAATTATTGAACGAGAGGATTGTGTGAACACCGTTCTAAGATTTTAAACGATCTATACGATACATAAATACATTTATATTAAACAATCGCTGCGGTCGAGCGTGAGCTGATTGATCGAATTCCCGAGACTACACTATAACGTATTCAATTTCGCGACTGCAGGCCCAGAGAAACGCGCGAGAGGGACAGAGACAACGCGAGTGCGTCGATGAGAGGGCCGCGCAAAGGGTGAGGAGAAAGAGAGAATCAAGAGGGAGAGTGGGAGAGTCTGAAACGAGTATCGTAAGCGCGGCGAAGAAACTATAGTGAATTTCGTCTTGGGTGGTCCAGGATCGGCAGCGGGCCCTGTCGCGTCCCCGCGCCGCGCGAGCCACCTCGTCGGACGAGGGGGCTCCTCCTGGGCCCCTCGGCAACCACCGACGCGAACCCGACGGGCCCCCGTCCTCCTCGTTCCGTATCCCACTACGTACAACGACGGCGGCACTACGCAAGGCGAAAAGGCCACTCCTGATGCTATATCGCAGCCGCTACCAGCCGCGAATGGAGACGGGAGACGGCCCGCCGTGCTCATTTGTATGTCTGTAATTAGATAGCCACCCCCTAATACGATCCCCGCGCGAGTGTTATTATTTTCAGCCACGGGGAGAAAGCTGGTCCCCCTCCGTGGAGGAACGTCGTGCTGAAACCTCTCGGTCTCTTCGATCTTCCTCCGAGCGGCCTGAAAGAGTTAATCCGCCGCACGATTGCTGCTCTCTCATCGCGAGGCCGAAACAACTGTTGCGAATTCTCGCGAAACGCGATGTATAGAGGATAAAAATAACTTTGAAATTGGTTTTCACTCGAGAGTGATCTTCGTCGTTTTTAATAATCAGCAACGTGTTACAAATTTGTTACGTCAATTCATGTTCTCTAGTTTGTCCATTTCTGTTTGTATTTCTTTTTGTATTTAGGACTTTATTTAGACTTGTATTTACAGAAAACGACGCTTTTTGTGTTTAGGACTGATTAAATATTTAATAGAGAGAGAAAATCGATGCTATGCTTATATCAATAATAACTTCAGTTATTTTTTGGATAAATTATACAATCGTTATTTAACTTATATCAGACGATATGGTTTCGCGTCGGTAAAAATATCAAATGCTAATAACTACCAATCTAAATGACAAATGAGTTAAGTGCACGTTATGCATCCTTCACAGTGTTTATTACTAATGAAAATTACACATAATAACGGAACCATCGGGCGTGTTTATTTATGATTCAATTTTGTTTACGCACGAAAATAATTACTACTATGATTGTTAATTTCGGTTTATCCACGTGATAGATGGAGGGAGACTGACTTTTTATTTTTAATATTTTATTGCTTTTTTGATGTAAAACTTCAGTACATCCTACATTACTTGTCTTTAAAAAACGATAATTACATAATTGTCAAAATGAAAATAATTGTTTTACAAAGTCCATTTTAAGCAATCACGTCAGATTTTACTTCTGTTTGTAATTTTACGTTGTATATGCGTGTAAGTGCAAAAGGTGCGACAGGGGAAATTTTTATTAAAAAAGTCCTATTTGTAGAAAATAAATGTTAATTATTTTGTGTAATAAGTACGTTTTCTTTATATAATAAGTATCGTTGATACTCGTGCCAACCGCGAGAGCAGCTAAGATTTATTTGCTATTCAAATAATTCAGTAATAAAGCTCGCGTCGCGAGGGGAATTAGATTGCCGAGGTTCTACAAACAATAGGATTCAATTAAACGGCATAAAAATGGAAGTCGTCCAGTCACACGGCCGCGTATACGCGTCACAAACGAGGGGTCGTATAGGTGATAATTTACGATGCCCCGCGCGATCCCCCACTTGTCGGATTAATAGAGGGTTAATTTAGGCGAGTATCCCGACGCGCCTGTTATCTCCCACGCAGTATTTGCACAGCTCATCCCAAATCGTACGTATCTCCCCCATCGGCCGCATAATTATTGCCGCAACGGCCGTCACGCTCGTGGTTGTGAATTTTGAATTCCCGACGAGGCGTGTAATCGACGCGCGTTGTTGTACACGGCTATCTCGGTGGAGATTTCAAATATTGAACTCCCCCTCTTTTCCTGCCTCGGTATTTTCGCCGTTGTTATTGCCGTTGTTATTGTCGTTCACGGCGGGCGGACTTCGCGTAAATAATCACGCTTATTGATTCCGCGTTTCAACGCAATTTTTTCGGTTATCTTTTCATTACCGACGCGACGACATCCAATTTCGCTATAGACGTTAAAAAGATTTGTTTTTATCGCTGTATTGGATTGTACATACTAGAATTTTCTTTATCGTTTTTAGTCAAATATTAAACATATATATCTATTTCACTTTGAGTTTAGAAATATACCATCCATAGGGAACAGACTTTATGTATATTCAACAAAATTTCACGCCACGTTTTATTTCTTAATCTTTAGTCTAATACAGGCTTTAGGACCGTTTATTTTATTTGCACTCACACAATTTTTACTTTTGTCTCTCAACACCCTAATATATGCTTGTTTTGGGGGATTTCAAGCGCACATAAAGTACAATCAAACCTATTTATTGTCGCTATTAAAAATGACATCTCGGAATGCAAAATGATCACGTCGGATCCATAACGAAGGCAAGTCGTCCACCAGAGTAACTCACTCGAGCAACGCTGCCTCCGCGAGAACCGGCTTGTTATTGGCTCGAGTCGTGCTAACGCAAACACAGATGGCTCGATTATTTCGTGTGGCGAGTAAATGAGAAATCGCGCGAGATCTGCGGGCCGTCCGTGGGCGCTCGTTGCTCCGAGCGAGGCCCCCGTATATGCATTGGAGAACTGCGAGCGATTTAACGAACGACGGGCGCAGCGGTCGTCCAACTACGCACATCGTGTAACGACCGCCTCTAATCGATGATTAGAAGCTACCGTTCGTGTCGGCCGCAGACGGTAAGCCGATCGTTTCGTGTCGTATAGGTTCGCGTCGGATTCTTTCGTGCCACGTACACTTAAATCACACTGACAATTACACCGGGTTCTAGAAAATAAAAAAAAAATAGAAAATAATTGCAGATCTTTTTCGATTAGTTGAGAGTCACTTTTTGTTCGAATATATAGGTAAATTTTGTCGATGCCTATCCATTTCTTTTAAAATCTTTATATATCATACCTTATTTAATATGCATATTATTCGTCTATTTTTTACAGTACTTTTAATGATGATTGATACGAATATAATTTCTTCATTGACTTGATAATATTTCTCAAATCATAATTCTCATCGATTTTGTAATTCTTACGAGTACGTTGAAATATTTCAATATTTTATTAGCTGCAACAATTAGCTTTAAAATTTACGTGTATGTTTATTTAAAAATTCTTGCGATAAATTTAAAAATCGTACGTGCGATAGTTTTAAAGAAGATTGAATTTTGATTTAAGTGGATCGAATTTGAATTTAATTAAACCAATCTTCATGGATTTGTTATTAATAAAATTTAATGCATCCGTTCTACGGCACTTAGTACAGCACATGTACTCATCCATGCGGAGATATTGCAACCGATAGTTTCACTTAGCGCATATTATCAACTTAATTGTCGCTTCTGAGATACACGCACGTACATCGTTTTCACATCCAGTCCTCGAGGAAGAACGTCGTTACGCGAAGTGCGTAGATGCGGGCAATTTTCACGGTAAACATTTCCAGCCACTTTTTCGCGACGTAATACTCACTTTACGTGATGTTTCAGCAGGATGATCGTGTACGCGCGACGCCGCGAGGGAAAACGCCAACGAGATTACGAGATTCATTAGTCAATAGACTTCACGACTTTCTTTCAAGATACTCGCGCTGTCAAGAATACATGCTGTAACGAGAAGACATTCGAAAGCTAAGCTCTCTGCGTTTAAAAAACTACTCTTAGACGCTGAATATTATTGTATGCTTATTTTCTGCGATATTATTGCTTTAAACAATTTAAGATAATTAAAATAGTCTAAAAGCTCAATGCACCGTTTGAATCAATATCTAATAATGTATTAAATCAAGTATTATGAACGAGTTTTATTTTCATTTTTTTACAGTTGAAGTAAATAGACATTTTAAAAAAGACAACTATACATGCATGGTTTACAGGATCTATTATCGAAAAATGTATCAATTACGACGTTTTTCTTTATTCCGCGTAAATCGTCGGAAAGTCCACGCGTACCTTATCACGTGATTGCTCCACTTAAGATTTCAGATGTTCGCTTCGCGATGGATCAGGAAGGATATGACATGATGGGAGAAATCACGGTATACTCGCGCGTGACGCATCTCATCTATCGGGCATACGAATGTGTATGGTAATTACGCGAGCTCTTCTAATCGGTCAACGTCGTCATGGGTTATTAATAAAGACGCAAACCGTGCTTGCCATCCGTCCGAGTTGCTATCCCATTTACGACGCAGGATCAGGACCGACGCGGGTTTCATCCCGTCATAATCATTCATTCGGACATTAATATACGATCGCATTAATTAATTCGGCTTCATCGCCGGTAGCGTTCGCTGCGACGACGTTCCTCGGCAACGGAGACGTTTCCTCCATGGGAGAAATATCCGGTGATACATCTGCGTGCGAAGTATGCGACGTCGTAACAAACACGTATACGACAAAAACTCGTTGACACTCCATTGCTACCGTACGATTTTTCGTGCCTGTTCTTCTTTTTTTTCTTTTTTTATTTAAATGTATCGCCGCGCGACTTTTTATCCGACAGATCGGCGAGGAGAAATCTCATTAAGCGCAGCACGATTAAATCTAACATGGCAGGTGTCATGCCAAGGATCCGGCGACTCCTTGTCTTTTTTCTGGGGCCCGTCAGAGTCTCGAGATCCGCGGAATGACGCTCGGAATTGTGACCGTGTATAATGTAGATCCTTACGTACTTGCCGCGTCGCAAATTCAATTCCATTAGCGTCAAAGAAACGAACCAGCCAAAAGAACGACGCTAATTTCCTGTCGTTAAGAGCGATACTTTGCGAAGTGACACGAGATACCTCGCGTTACCGACGACGGGGCGACAGTTGGCGAGAATTCGGTCGAACGGGGAAATAAAAAGGACCTGGGCGGCGCGATGTGGCGGAAACGTTCGGTAAACGGTACTGGCAGTAATAACGATTACGTAATTTGAACGTTAAAACTAAACCGACGCGACTCGGGCGATTGCTGAATTAAAGAGGTAATTCGTTCGGTTGGATATGCAACGATGCGAAGAAGTCGTTCGCGATTAAACAGCCATGTTAAAAGTGGAATGAAACGGGTAGCATGAGTGAAAACTCGTCCGTACAAAGTCGTGAATATATTCATGGAGATACAATCGCAGGATCGGATCTATATGAAAATTTATGAAATGCTTATCTTTTACGAAAAAAAATCGGAAGACACAAAGTTAGATTAGTAGAAATCCTGTATTAAAATGATAGTCGATAATAGAATATATTTTTAAAAATTATACTTCGTAGTATAATCTAATTTATTATAATATGATTTATAATTTTATTATATAATTTATTTTATTAATAAAAAATCTAAAAATAAATGTCTATGATTTATTTGGTTATTAATATAACAGTTTTATCAATAAAATATAAAGATTGATGTTCATGAAGAATTTTAAAAAATTTGTGATTATAAGTAAACAAAGATAGAAATCCAAAATTAAAAGTTTAGGTTCACACGCTATGCATATCGCATGAGTTTAAGTTCAGCTGTTGGAAGGCTAAAACGATTTCTTCCAAGAAACATTATCTTCGTGCAAAAAATCATAATCCGTCCCTGCGTAAACGCTGATACCTTCCTGAAGACGGGATTCAAGGCGGAAAAGTTGCAGGGAGTTGCTAATTAGAAGATTCTGTCTTGGACATTGTCGCGACAACGAAGGACATATTTCAAGGCTGTGTTTCGATAACAAGCTTCTTAATAATCGAAGTGTAACTTTGTTAAATTATCCTTTCGAGGTTTAATTAAAATTTATATACTCTGTCATCCTTTACAGCCGTTTTAATATTATTCCTGGACGAACTTCCCTTCGTAATGGTATTTAAATTACAGCAATTTCCACGCTGGAAATAAACTTCTGAATATGTTTTATTTGTAGTAGTTAATATCGTTAGTTTAATTACTCTTTGTTTTAATTTAAAAACATGGTACAATGTAAAAAAAAGAAGAATATTCATTGTAAAACCATATATGATTACAAACACACGAGATATCATTCTTTTAAATACAATAGAATTAGTATTATAATATCGCTCAAAAGTCAAATGGCTCTTCTAATATTCTAAGCACGATGTACTTATAATCAATATAAATGAATAACCAGCCTATCATGTGTTGAACCTTCGAATACTCGCAAACAGGACCGTCAGGTCAAAGGAGTCGTCTGCGTTTCGCGTACCCTCTGAGAAGCTCGTGCATAGGTTTGTGGGATCATCTCAGCGGTGTTTCCGGCTTACTTTTCCTCGCGCTAATCGGCCCCAAGCTGTGCCTGAACCGCGAATGGCGCCACGCCCGGTGTAAAGTCGCGGGGTCGTCGTAAATATGTCCTTTCAGCCTTTTAGGTCCCCCCCCGGGCGCGCGACTTCACGCGGCGACGCTGTACGGCTTTCCACGGCTGACAAATCGACACCGACCGGCATTTCCATCGGCGTTTTTTGCCCGAGCCCGCCGAGTGGCATGGGTGGTCTCTCTCAACCTTCTCCGCGGGACCCCTCGAACTCTCCTGCGTCGTGAGCGTGAGCGTGAGGCCTTCCTCGCAACCCGCCCCTGCCGCGCGCGCGCGTGTTCATTACGATTTTATGCCGGTCGCGAGACGGAGGGAGACGAAGGAGTGCGTAAAGGGTGCCTGTCACAGCGCCAGGAATCGCTTATGGGAGATTATGGGACAACCGCGTTGCGGAGGGGTTGGCGAAGAGATTTTATCCCGCCTTTAAGCGAGGGCAACAAATGCCGTGGCACGTTCGATCAACCGACGCCTCACGTCGCGCCGTCGTCGCCGGCCTCCGCTCGCCGGCGGCGACTCATGAGACTCTTGGAAATTTGCATTTCCGAGCCCTGAGATGATCGCCGAGCTCTATTACCGAATTAACGGAAAGGACACACGTTGCAGGAAGTTAAGCTCAGGGATGAATACACATTGTACCTTTATTTAATCACACGAGTAATTTGTTTATCTCTTGATAACTATAAATTGTAAGACGATATGTGTACCAGGGTTTAATGGGTTATCTACATTAAGCTATTACCAAAACTTTAAATCTTAACTCGTAAGAAATTAACCAATTGCTGTCGATATGTGAAAAGAAAATGATTGACTTATTGTAATCTTTATCAAAGTCTATAGACGTACAAGCAACATTTTGCTAATGCTTCACCTTTTGGGGTGCTGCGCTAAAATTATATCGTGTCTCTTATCCGTAAACTTATATTCTTTAACATGTCATTATATTATTATTAAATTATTATTGTTGTTGTTGTTGTAGAAAGCTCATAAGAGTCAAATTGTCGTTTAATTTATGTTAGCCAAAAACGACTCCTAATTACCGCAAGCTTTTTGACGAAGATCACGTTGTCATGGTGACAATAAATTTCGCGCGAACATCACGGTCGCTCGAGAACTAACAAACTTTCGTTCGTCAACGTTTAACTTAATTAAATGGCGTGCGCCATTACGGGCGGTACCGCGCAAGAAACGCAACTCGCGACAGACGTTGCCTTTCCACGAAGCTCTACTCGCTCACTACTTGAACTCTTCCTCCGCTCATCAGAGAAGAGATCCTCCAGCGGGGAAAAGGATGCGTTGGCATTTTTGAGAATTCGAGTACTAAATAAAACATCACTCGGTAATGCCTCCGGTTGCGTCCTCCCTTTTACCTTCTCCCCGACCGAAGGGCCAGTCGTTAGTACATCCGATGTATACGTCTCTCGGTAGACACGATCTGGTTCTCGTGTTTACCGCACCTCCCGCCTCGCCTTGTCCTGCTTGTCGTGATCTTCTTCTTCTTCTTCTTCTTCCTCGTCGTCGTCGTCTTCAGCCGCCATCGCGTCTTCTCTCCGCGCTGGTGATAGAGAAGCAAACCGCAAGAACGTCCATCACTGTCGTCGGCTACGACCGGGGCGACACGCAGTGCGCGCCCTCGCCGTCGAGAAAAATCCCGCGAACGGACGGAGAAGAAAGGGGAGGACAACGGAAGGATCGACCAGAGGGGGCGGCGCAAGACGGTACCGCGAGATGCGTCTCGCATTCCGCGGCCTTGTCTCGCCCGGTGTTTACAGAGGTAAACGCGAGCGCACGTGAGCTGACATGAATCGAATATTGCTGTGCGCGGCTCGAGAGAAGGTTATAAGTCGGATGGATGCGTTAATTGACACTTGTGCGAAATTGCAACGCTGGAATAATATCAATGATGCGAGAAAAAGGGAGACAGCGAGAACGATGGATTTTGTACAATTCAAATTTTATTTTTGCACGCTTTTCTATATGTATGGGAAAAGTTAAAAGACTCCACTGTTAGATATCAAAGGAGCAAAGGTTACCCAATCCTGAGAGTTAAATAACATTTTGTTATTTTTATCTTCCATGCGTGTCAAAGTGTAAATCATTTCTATAGTTATAGTTTCAAAATAAACAACGTTCATGTTAATGTTATTATATATGTACTTAGCAAATAATAAATTAAATTGAAGTAAAATAAACGTTTTCTTAAATAAAATTGTTCAATTCCATTATTTAGTTAAATTAATGATATTTAATAAGAGCAACGATAATCTATATAGAAATAATTATAAATAACTCATATAATATTTAACTTTATGAATTTAACAATGTCGATATAAGCATAAAAAAGTGATAGTGGGATCAAGCCGTCTATTATGGGATAGGTTCTCGATATGAGATAGCAGGATTTCTGCTAAACTAATAAGCGCATATGGTTGGTTTTATTGTGAACTTATTATTCATAGAGTAAAACATATTTAGTAGAAAACTCATTATTCGATCATGCGTAGTAGTTGTGAAAAAAGATTTTTGAAATTGGATGTTGTCGAATTTTATTGAAGTTAGTCTCCAACCTTGTTTTATTATATGTAATAAATAAATAATTAATAATAAAGTCTGCGTGCAGTGATGGAATAAAGTCGTGTTAATAGGAAAATGCCAGATATGATGTACTTAATTGTAAAAATTAGATTTGGTGACCGTGAAGCCGCAAGGCATTACGAGCTCTCGTAATATGAAATCTCAGGGTACTCCTAATATGAAATAATCCAACCTATTCTTAAGCTCGTTATCTGCGAGGAAGATCGAGTACACGCAGAGAAAAGAAATGATAATTGTAATTTCAAGGTACTTATTTAACACTTTTATATCATAGCTTTATTGTGATTTCAATTCACTTTGATACATGCAGTATAAATAATTTATCGTATTATTTTGTAAATTTATTGCATATTTTGTCGGTATAACATCAACATCCTACAATTTCGAGTAAAGAACTGTCAAGTTTTTGGAGAAAGCCTGCGGGCCTAAATAAATCATATTTTCAGATTATTTTATTTTGTGAAATAAAAGCGAGTACATGAAGCTTTTCTTTATTTTTTCCTTCGGTTTCCTATTATGAGATACCATCTCATATAAAGAAACCCTTATATCTCATATTAGGAATCCTTTTTTTAAATGAGCAAAATAGGCACGTTAGATAAAAAATTTCACATACCTACAACAAAGTATAGCTACTATCGATCGATAACTTTTTGATGGTAAATCTTGAATATATTTCCTATAAAATTGACATAAAAATATAAGGAGTTAAGGTTGCAAATTAAATAAATTACAAGTTAAAAAAAAGGTGTTTCATATTAGACGACTTTACTCTACTTTTGATCAAATAATTAAGATTTCCAAAAACAAGGGAAACTTTAATAAGAATGAATAAGGAAAGAAAATTCATATAGAGTTTATTTTCCTTCGATAAAACGATTGTCGTATAAAGTCGAGTGCAATTGTACAACAAATGATCGGTTGTTCCTCACCGCGGCTTCCTTTCCATTTCACCAACGATAGAATCTATCGATTGGACGTATAAGTATACGGTATACGTATAATGCCAACTTAGATCGGCAGTTCGGCTCGATCCGGTATATCGTCACGGCAAAAATAGCCGCGCCAAATGGGTCGAACCGATATCGGAAAAGATATCGCGCACGGTTCGCTCTGATCTGATTTGAATAACAAAACGCTACACGTCTTTGCGGCTGTCACGTATCTCGAGAAGGAGGTATGCGACGCGTTAACGGGGAAACGATCCTTCCGCTAGGAGGAAAGTCTATCGAGATCTTACAGTTGCTACAGTTAGGAGAACAAAAAAATGTAAATTCCACCGTAAAAGAATGCATAACGAATCAAATCCAATGCTATTAATACAGAATATAACAAATAATTTTTAATATAATTAACTATTCTTCTAAAAATCTCTTAATATAGTAATTATTAGGATCTACAGTGCGTTTGTAAATTTTACAATGTATTTTTGAAACAGAGGATTTTAATTATCTGATAATGGAACATTAATTTTTCTTGCTAAACTGTCGGAATAATTTAGATCTATACTTTATCAATAAGCGCCATTGTGGATTTTGGTTTCAATTTTGCGATCAATTGTTGTCAACGTAATTCTACGTTTGCAGGAACAAATCGTTTCGCGTTGAATGTGCATTGTAAATACGAGTCTGAGGCGTTGAACAGTACAAAGTGGTTGGAAGTGATTTAAGGTGAATGTGGGTAACAAGTAGAGTGAGAGCGGGGCATCACCATGGGAACCGATATCGATTGTCGAGAGGGGCAAACGGCGCCGATAAATGTGAACGATGCGAAATCGCGTTTCTTTTTGTATTTTTCAATCTCTCTTTAAAACAGCAATATCAAGTAATTCAATCCGCCGAACGTCACTCCGATCCAATTACGCGCTGACGTGTACTCTCGTACTGAACATTTTTTTTCCCGACCCGAGATAAAGCAGATTCTCGAAGCAGAAACTTTCGTTCGTAAAATCGATCGACTTTGATGTTGGTGCGTATTTTGTAATTCGTTATCGCGCGGCACGGTAGAGTCGAGTATTTATTCAACATTCAATTAATTATCTATACGAAGTACAGTCAGTTGCGTGCGAATGTATCAAGATGTGAATACTATATAAGTGTGTAATTTCTCGAGTGCAATACGTCACTTATAATTTAAGCGTACGTCGGACAGTCGTCGGGGCAGCGTATATATACGCTCTATTTCCGCAATTGTATACTCAAATCAAATAAAGCGGGAGAGAGAGAGAGAGAGAGAGTGAAGTGGCGCGATGTTATCGCGCGCGCATCGTGGCGAACCAATTACCGGCGTGCTCCTTAATTTACGATCGTTAAATTAACCGGCGAGCTCCACCCGATAAGCAACGACATGGATCGTTCGCGATGCGAACAATTCCGTCCCGCTCCCTCCCCTCCCGGACGCTTGAATTTCATCGTCATAAAAGGGGGTGGAAGAGCACACGATTCATTACGTTTCCGTGGAGTGCACCCCTATAGGACCGTGCTGGGGTGCCTCGCCCCGCTCCAAGAAAATCAATTCAACACTCGGAATAAAAGATAAGGCGAAAGGGCAGGCACTAGGCTAATGTATCAATCATTCTGTTTACGTAACCTCTGACACGTGTTCGTCGAACGCGGAGATACTCGGTCTCTGTGTGCGTGGGATGCGTCCGTGTGAGGTCTGCGCGCGCGTGTTGCACGGAGAGCAACCGGAAGAGCCGTGTTGTATAAGCCACACTAACTCCGCGGAATCAATAAGCCTATGCTCTCTCACGCCTTTCCCTCCCTCTGCGGCCCCCCCTTTCTGGCTCCTCTCTTCTCCCCGTTTGACCCTCCCTTTAACCCCTCTTAGTCTCCCCCGCACCGCCACGCGGCGCCCATCTTTCCGCACCTTTTCACAAACCAAGTCGTTTTCTCTTTCCCCGGCGCGGGCGCCCGTCCTTCCGCCCCATCGCCCCCACGATAGTCGAATCAGTTTCTTCGTCCCCCTCCGACCCCTCCTCGACCCCGCGCGAATCCGCATCGCGACCCTTCGACACTTCCATGGCTGACGGCGGCTTTCCAGATACTTTTGAGAAGGGGAATCGAGGAGCGTATCCGTGAAAACGATTCCCGAGGAATTCCGTAAAGCTGACGAAATTCGTGTCGCGGATTCGATACGCTCTCGCGAGTAAGCGATTACCGAAATAAATCGAATTTGGATTCATTTTCTAATTGCTTATGAAAGTTTTTAGTTTCGATATAAAAAAAGTACACGTAAATGAGTACAAAAGGCTGTATACTCGCAGTCGAAGCGGATTTTGATGTCTCATAACGTTTTTATATGAATTTTCAGTTAAAAAAGACAATTTTTTAAGACTACATATTTTTTAAAATTAATCGCAAAGATATGTTTTGATTCTTGAATTAATTTAGAGCGGCACAGTCTATTCTTGAGATGCTAATGATTGGTTCATGACATCCTAAGACTGTACTTGACGGTTTTAAATATATAATAAGGATATAATGAATTCCGAACTTCGAAAAGAAATATACACACATTTTGATGACGTTTATCTATACATATGTATATTAAATTTACCTTATTTACTTGTGGAACTTGGTTTCTTATCGAGTCTTGCTTTCCCTCCACGTTAAACGTTTAAATATTTACGGAAGCGTGAGGCGAGATAATCTAGCAGAAGCAAAACGTAGAGACTCGCGTACAACAGTGAAGTTCCGGCGAGATCGACGAGATCGAAGTCTATCGTTCATCTCTTCCCTCATAATGAGGCAACGGCAGCGCGCGCGATGCAAAGATCGTTCAATCTCCGCGAAAGCGCGGGAGTCCGCACTCCGCGCTGCCGTCAAGTTTTCGTCGAAAAAGCGAACCGAGCGAGCATTCGCCGATGCGGACCGATCGGACAAACCGATACGGCGGAATGTGTTTTCGTTTGGTTCTCGATTCCCGAGGGGCCGAGAGGGCGAGCCGCGTTCTCTATTCATTAAGGCCGCGCGCGCGGCGCTTATCGGATCTTTCTTACCGCGATGAAGGCGCTTTTCGTCCCGGCCGCGCCGAGGTGTTACGGTTCACGTTTAATTAGGAGCAACGCGCTGGAATGAATAAGTTAATTAAATGGCGACGCCGAGTGGGACGCGGGAGAAAAGGAACGCGTGGAGTGCGCGGCGTTGAGCCTCGCTGATGGGGGAAAGAAGTTTGCAATTTAAAGCCAAACGTCTCTTAATCGCGTCGCGCGAGATTTCGTTGCCAGATAAACACGCGATTTCATCACACTGCTTATATGAGGCGAGTGTCGCTTGGCATTTTTACCACCGATTGTCATATAATATTTTATTGTTTCGTCTTATTAAGATGACATTATTTTTGAATTTGTGCAGTGAATAGGAATCGTGATGATTTCTTCGAATCGATAGCTGTTACACTTACAAAGGTAGGGACAAAAATAAAACTGTTTGAATCTAAAAGTACCCGCTAAAAATTTAATTGCCTTTAGTTATACGAGGTAATATACTCTTGTATGTAAATTTAATTGTCATTTAATTTAATTCAGAAGACTAATTTAGTAAAGAGAGAAGGATGAGACATTTATAACAATGATGCTTAAATCTGCGATAAAATTGATACGATTTATTTACACGGAAAGAATGATTTTGCTGATTATATAAAAATTCAGGTATAGATATATAGATCTAAAAATAATTTCGTTGGAGCATCGAAATAATTACGTAGAAAATTTAAACACGATGAGCAATGCTATAAAAAGTTTTGACATTTTAACATCCAGTTTTAGCGTTCTACATAATTATTTTGATAGTCCAACAAAATTATTTTTAGATCTCTGTATCCATAAACTACATTTTTATGTACTACAGTAAAACCGTTCTTCTCGTGTATAAAATAATAATAATGATAAATTATATATGTATAGATTCATGACTTTCGACATATAGATGACGAAAATCGTCAAATTGTTATATATTTGTGACTCGTAAAATCGTTTAGGAAAGTGTTATATGCGGCTTACGCTATAAATATATCGTAATAAAATGTTTGCGTATACGACGATATCGCGGGATTTGGTTTCGCCAGCCGCAGAGCCGTGGCGAGCCGAATCGAAAATCATCTCGACGCGATCGCCTTGCGATTCCCTCCCACGGACTGCACTGAAGCGCGGCGCGAGTTCTTCGCGAGAGGTGCTTTTCTGCACGAGTCTCACGTGTGTGCGCGATCGCTCGCGTGACTCTTTCTCTTAGTCTTCCTCGCGCCCTACCAGCCTACCACCCTCATTATTGCCCTCTGCCTCCGTCGCTCGCTCCGTATAGCCGGTTGGCCCGCGCCGCCGATCGAAATAACGAGCGAACGACCGCGCGCCGATCGGTAACCCCGTAGTCAAGTGCGCGGCAACGTGTAGCCGATCGAGTAGCCGTGTCTGTGGAAACGGCGTCACGAAAATGCGCGCAAATACGCCGGCGGGGAAACATGGCGGAATTAATTGCGTATTACGGCCGGCTTTTGCGCGAACCTGCATTTACGCCGCGCCGGTCGATCAAGGCGCAACGAGAGACGTTCGTCTGCGGCGAGCCGTATTAACACCGTCGAGAATACGCGTCTTTTAAGATAAAGGAAATTCTGCGCTCCTGTTATCGAGCGTCAGCCGCAGGAATACATTTATCCCACTTTATGATGTAGCTCAACGAAAATTTCACTGAAAGAGATAAATTTATTGACATATCAAACGCCGATTGAGCGATATACATCTTCCCTGGAAGAAGGTTACATCGATTAGAATTTTAAGCGGAAACTGGACGAATCAGAATTTTAAATCTATTATAATTCGAATCGAGGTAATCAGATATTCAATTTATGATGAATTCTGGAATTCTGATTGATACGATCGGTGAATCTATACAATACTCGAGTCGTTCATTTTCAATTAGAAACTTTCCCGCAATACTGATCTAACGATATATGTATATCTTTACAGAACAAAAATGCAAGCTACAAAAGGAACGCAAAGTGGGAAATTTAAAGGAATTAAATTTAAACTTTAATTAAATAAATATTGCGTATTTCCGCTTACACGTTAAGCGAATTAATAATTTTATCTTATAGTGGAGAGTAAATGAAGATTAATTATGGGTGAGAGAATCGTTTGATTTAACTATTCCGGTAATCAGTTAGCGACACTTAGGCATGTACCTGTCGTTATGGGAAAGGCATTTTCTCAGATAACGTGCTAACGAATCATAATCGCGAGGAATTTACATGGATCTATGGGCAAACTGGTTAAGCTTGCAATTACGCACACAGATGAACGGACGTACGCGCTATTACACTTATAACTGATATTATTTACGGCGTGCTCGCGATCGCGAGTTAATCCGCAGAAATAGCGTCACGGAAATCTATAAGTATATAGAATGCCGCTTTCAATTACGATTGTAATTAAAAGAACATCACGGGAAACTAATCAACGCGCGTATTAAACGACTATATTCTTCACACGGTAAATTATTTCTTATCGCGGGCAGCATGTCTATGTATGCGTTAAGAAAGCACTGGCTGTTTCCTTGTGGCATACTTTATTTGTAATTGCGAGATATATATGTGTCAGAATTGTGATTGATGCGAGTATTCTTTCCCTCCTTTTATACCGCTACGTTTTTCTTTTTATTCATTTATGACATTTTCGTACGCATAATAAAACGCGTAATATACTTACACGCAGAAAGAACGATTTTAATGAAGTAATCTAAAAATTAATTAAATATACAAATTAGATATAGAAAATAACTTTGTTGACCATCAAAATAATTACATAGAAATCTCAAGCACGATGAGCAATGCAGAAAATAGTTTTGACATTTTAGCAACTAGTTTGAACATCCTAAATAATTGTGATGATCGAATAAAATATCTTATATCCACATATATCTAGCTAAATTTTTAGATACTTCTGTAAAAAATGTTCTTTACGTCTATCCATCCATTATGTCGATGCTGTAAAAGAACGAGATGCCAAAAAGTAGATATCTGGAAATGAGAAGTTTGATTTATAAAATTAAATTATTAGTTTTAATTATTATATATCATTTTCTCTTGAAAAATATTTAATGCAAATTATTTTTCGCGGTTTTTCTAAAAAAAATTGTGACATATTAAATCGTAGGTTTTTGAAGCTTTAATGATTAGTTGGTTAGTAAACTATATGGCTTTTCATGAAAGGCCTCTATTGCGAAAAGATTCGTTAAAAAATCTTAAATTCTACAACGTATGGTCGCGTCGCGATTTTTCACGAGCTCATCGATTTTTCTTATTCTTCGTAGTCGTCCCATCTCCTTTCTTCTTCTTCTTAGGCTTTCACGGGTTGATCGTAAAAAGCGAAACGAAAGAATCTGCTTGGTTGGCGAGAGCTGCCGGTGCGAGGCGAGCGGCGCGAAATAGGCTCCGAGAGTTCCTCTTGGCAGTGACGGCCTGACAAATCAAGCTGAAAATTGAATTCTGGGGGCGCCCATGGCCTTGTACACGCACACGCGGTGTAGGCGTGCACGCGCGTATAGAGCGTGCCAGCCAGGACTTCTCATCGCGTTTGTTTCTCACCACCGCGCGCTGGGCGAACTAATTCAGGCGAACAACGAAGGTGCGAACAAAATAAAATTCCATGAAGCAGTTTAACCCTGTGCCTTTGTGTAATTACTTAAATTCAATGTGAAACATCTCCTGTCTAAGTTATAAGACACATGACGAATCGTTTTAAGAGAATTTATATATATATATTCGAAAAAAGATAGTTTAAAGTTTTAAGAAAGAGAAAAAACGAGCACATGTATTATATTTTTGGATCAGTTTGTTTATATTTTTAAGAAAATCTTTAAAAAATTTTAATATATAAATCGAAAGAGAGGGAGAGAGAGAGAGAGAGAAGTAATTACGAAAAATAATATACGCGGAAAAAATATTATACAATTCTGTTAAATTCTGAATTAAAAAATTTAGCTAGATACAGATCACAAAATAATTTTGTTGGACCATCAAAATAATTATGTGGGCTGTTTAAGATAGATGTCAAAATTTTTTGCAACATTGCTTACTCTACTTTAGCGTCCTATATAACTATTTTAATGGTCCAACAAAGTTATTTTTAAATCTGTCTAGATAAACTTTTTTCAATAAAATTGCATTTTCCGTGTATTAATATAAAATTTTGCAAACTATTGAAACAAGATAATCAAAGCAATCATTGAATCACTTAAAGCAGTCATTAGAATCGGAATTGTTATTTTGGAGCAACTTGTATATTATTATCAAGTTGAGAAATCATTGTTGAAATCTTGTCAAAGCTTGCAAAATAAAGATTCACTGAATATACCGCTCGATACTCAATGGCAGGTTATTTAGATGGCGCATACACAGATATATGAAGTATCAATAGCTTGTTACCCTCTCTCTCTCTCTCTCTCTCTCTCTCTCTCCCGCTCTTTCTCTCTGTTCGCTCGTATATTAATCATATATAACTGTATCATACGTAAGGTATCCCATGACACGTGTACTTAAGGAACTGCCAACCCGAGGCGATGCTGTCGACAAGGGGTCGTTCTATGAAAACCATAATCGGCCCGGCGACATGGCTTATCTCGGTAAGCTGTCTCTTGGCTTGTGTCACGCAACACCCTAACAAATTTTCAACCCCTCTTACATAAATAGGCGCCTACTGCGAATCGGGATCGTATCGTTGCCCGGATATTGGATGTGAAAGTGCGTGAGAAACTATAGAAACATGCTAAAATAATTTATTCATATAAATTCTTGTTCGTTTGCGTCTCTCTCATTTTCCGGAATAAATGTGCGCAGGAGATTTTGGCTCGCAATCAAGAACGTGATTTTATTGATAAATGCACGCTTGTATTTCTGAAATTCTATAATATACATATACGATATTATATGCTAAATGCGCGCTAACATTGTTATGTAAGTACATTCCGAATACGGCGAGCCTCTATCTCTGTCGATAATAAAAGATAAATTTATTCCTAGAATATTTTTTTAGCTTATCCATTCTCCTAGTATGAAAAGTGAGAAAATAACGTAGGGTAATATTAATCCACTTATCATAGCCGAGAGCGTCTAGAAATCGCAGCGGCAAAGGGAGCACGAAATTGGTTAATTCGAGTCGCGTGCTTATTTCGTTTTCGCAAGTCAGGAGAATACGCGGATGCCATTGCTTTCGCGTTTTAAAATATTCCGCGATGTCAGCGTTGGGTATAACCGCTGCACGGCTTCCCTCCGCGGCCTCACCACGGTCCACCATAATTATGCGGGCGAACTCGCTCTCTCGCATACTTCGTTTTAAGCGGCGCGGCATCGCTACCGGAATTTCAAACCGCGCAAGAAGACGCGAAAGATCGGCCGCCTATTCTAATAGTATCTCATTAGGTTCTTTTAATCACTGACATTACAGCAATCCGGATAATTGCCGTTGCTCCAGGCACCGCCGCCTGCCGCGCGTTTATTACGAATATAATGAGCCGCAGAGCAACCGAGAGCTGTGCTCCTTGAGGGGTGAGCGAGACCACCTGAAGTCTCGAAAAAAATCCTCGCTCTGACAGGTACCATTTTTTTTCGGGCTTCCAGACTGGGCCATATCCGATCGACATTCGGCCCCGAATTTTTCATTTTGAAATGAACTTATGGACCGCGTACTCCTTGGCGATTCGCTTGATGGATAAGTTCGGATAGGGGGAGGGCGAAAGATCGATGGAAAAGCACTTCGACGGAATTTACGAGGCTTGGCGTTACACTAATTACGAGATGATTATTTACAGTGTATTGGATTTGTCGAGTTTTAAGAATTCTAAGATAACAAAAAAAGATATTAGTGCAGGGGATAGACGTGCGAATACTTGAGAAATACTGTCTTGTATTTCCTTATTAATAAGAAGGCCTACCTTTATCTGTAAATATATAAATACTATCCTTGTTTTAGGAATAAGTGCTTTAACAGTGTAACTGTTACAGTGTAATGTTACACCGTTCTTCTGGCAGAATATCTTTTAATTGCTTAAAAAACATTAAAAGAAAAAAATCTGTTCTTTACTTCGTTGTTTAAAACTACAAAAGATATTTAAATCAAGTGATTGCATTGGCTAAGAAAGATGTTACAATTTTGGAGAATAGAAGGCAATTTTGGAAAGTATAGTGAAAAGAAAATTTTCTTCTCTCTCTAATATTTCTAATGCAAGCAATTGAAAGACGTTCTATAATATTAAAAAATACAAACATTCCAAAGGTAACTATTTAAGCATTAGGTCACTATTCTAACAAAAATAGAATGCGTATTAAAAGCAAATTATAATATAATTTTTCCAGTCCCTGTACACGTGTGATTTAAAAAAAATGTTCTTCACATTCTTTATTAAATTCATGCTTCAGTTAAAACAGAAAAACCAGACAATAACGTTACTGTCGATAAAAATAAATAAATCTAAATTATTGTTGAGATTAAAATATGCAATTTTCTATATACTTGGCACTTTTATTTGTCACGAGGAACAAAATGTATTCCGTTTAATTATGACTTTAATGTGATGAGAACATCCGAGCGGAGACACGAATTCAATTTGATTTTGGGGTGATACGATGACAAATATTTTCGTCGTTTTGGCGCGCTACGAGAGAGCCACTTAGACGTTTTACATAAGGGTGCGACCTACGAAGGGTCTGGTATGCCAGACACGCGCCGTGATTTGTTTTCCCTTTCCACAACGACCGGTCCCCTCGCTGCAACTGTCCGGGAAAATATTAACTCGATCCGCACCTCCGCTGGTGATTGCGAATGCTCCGACCACGATTTCACGTCCCCGGTATCGACGTGTCCCCCCAATTCACATTGTTTGTTACACCCTGTCGTCCGGTCATTCAATTTATTCTATTTCGTTTTTCGCAAAGTATTCGAGTTGCATTTTTTAACGTAATGTGTCATTTTATATGGAAAAAAAAAAAATGGAAAATTTAAGATAGGTTATTTTCGTGAATGTGCATTGCTCTGTGATGCTTTGTGCGATCATTATTGCTGGTCTGTCAATTTTTAGATACGTAACAGAATAAGTTTACGCGGATCTAAGTGCAGTATGCGCTTACGGATGAAAAATCTCTTGAAAGTAAGAAATAACAAAAGCGAGAGCGCGTATATATTCGCTCTAATAAGGCCGGCTGCGTCCTCGAACGAGCGGATGTACACTCATGTTTTGACGTTTGGGCTCGCTGTTGCGGATCTATGCAAACGAGCGGTTAATTATGTTGCGAGCCCGTAAAAACTGCACCTTGTTACGCCACGGTAGCGTGACGTAACGACAGGCGAACGAATTCGCGCAAAGGGAAAGAAAGGAGTTGGCGGGAGATTGGCGGGAGATGCGGATCCTGTCCGTGCCGTTGTGCTTCTCTCGAACGATTTTTTCGTCGACCACAAGAATTCGCTGAGGAGTTAGAGGGGTAGAGGATGAAATTTGATTCCGATGATTTATTATATTGCGATATTCAGAATATCTTCTTATCCTAGTATTTTATTATTAGATCTTGATATTTTGCAAATATTTATAATATTTCGATAATCTAATATATTCGTTGTTGCAATATCCACGTTTATGGATACAATGGCTTTTCTTTTAGTTCCTCACTGGATCTAAATCCAGTATGAACCAATCATATTAAAGAATTTTACAACAGTTGCAAAAGCTGCTTTTTCTGCTGAACGCAGCCAATGATTGCGTTTGACAGAAGAAGCATATAATTTCCAACTAATTGTAAAATTCTTTAATACAATTCGTCTTGTCTTTAGATAGATCACTAGATTTAAACGTAATAAACTGATCATATTCAAGAATTTTACAATAATCGCAATAAGCAGCGCAAAGTTAATTATTTATATATTCAAACATTCTGGCACAACACACTCACAAAAGTACCGCGCCATCACAGTGTCCCGATATGTATTTTCCTCGCAAAAACTGCAACGTGTGTTTCTTTTTTTTCCAATCAGGATCGTACGATTTGTAATAACGTGACAAAATCGGCGCGGTGCTGTCGGCCGCGCGTTTACGGCGAACGTTCCGAGAAGGCGAAACAAGATACGCGACGCACCCGTCAGCCACGATCGCTTCGTTCGGGCAGCTAATTATTTTCTTCGGCACCATTTCAGTATCCAGAAAACACTCTACGGTGCTGGCTTGTGCGTTGGATTAGCAATCCAGAAGCCGGTCTCGTCCGAAGCGCGCGCTCGCGCGCGCACGGCGATAGATACGAGACGGCGCGAGAGCACCTGAGCGTACAAACGAAGCGAGGCTAACGAGAGGAAGGAGGACGGTATTAGACGAGCTGGTAATAAGCCGAGCCAATGGGAGGGTTAGAGAGGGTAGCATGTCCTCCGTGAGGTATCGGAGGAGGACACGGCGAGGCCTCCTAAAGTAGATTCGTGCCGAGCGGCGGTGTATAATGACGCGCTCGCACTCGCTTGCTCGCGCGCGCGCACGCACGCGAGACGAGGCGGCGAGCGAAGGACGAGGGAAAAAAGGAAGGCAGGACGCAGAGGAGGGAAAAGGACCTCGTGTCGTTCGCGTTGCGGGGTGAAGCGAGATGCCATGAGGGCAGAAAGGGTGGAAGAGCGAGGTTAACAATGAAGGAGAGGAGAAAACGAGAAAAAAAGACGCGACGAGGAAGAAAGAAGAGGAAGAAGCTGGAGAAGAAGAAGAAGAAGACGACGACGACGACGACTAAAGAAGAGGGGGAAGCTTCGAGTGTCGGCACCTCGCCGCCAGAGCGGACCACACACGTCGTCGAGTGGCTCTCAACTTGAGGATATCCGCTTCGGATTGCAGCCCGAAAGGATCGCCAAATTTATGATTTTCGTCGGAGCTGGGGATTATTTTTCTTATGCGCGTTTATCTGTCGCCATCTCTATCCTTTCACACATAGAAAATATAACGTCTCTCAATAGGTGTTAAAAGATAAATCAGTCTTAAAGTGAGAACGTTAATTATAAATAATACAATTTTTAACGAAATGTGAAAGCACTATAGGTACATATCAAATAATATTCTTATAATGAAAAATTAATAATTGTGTCCCTGTAACACAAAAAATGATACAACTTGTCGATCCAAAAGTTCAGCATTATATACAGATAATACGAAAGCTCGCTTTGTCGATTCGCGAGAATCGAACAAATCTTTCGATCAATACCGATACTTGGAAGAATCGCGTATTCGGGCGTGGGAACTTGGAGTCGTTATCGCGAATGATACGTTACTTCGTACGAAGGACGTGCCTGCGCGGTCCTTGTTGCGAGAAGAAAGCGATGTCTCGATGGCGTGACAGGTGAAATCACGACGAAGTGGTTCTCGCTCTATTTCATCCATGGAGGATTCGGCCCCGGTTTTGGCATGGCAATTTCGTTGGGCCCTGCCTGCCTGCGGATGAGCTCTCGCTCGCGGACAGAATTACAAAGTTGTATATAGGCAATAACACACGACCCCTCGGTCCGTGCGGCTGCATTCAAAACATGGATAATGCGCGCGCGAAATCGGACGCGGAAATTATTTCTCGCAGGTAGAGAGAGAGAGAGAGAGAGAGAGAGAGAGGCGAATATCGGGCTCCATTCGTCAACGGCGCGCAATGCGCGTAATATATGTCGCAGCGATATTAATAATCGATTCGATCTCGGTCGTATATACGAATTTCCAGCTCTTGTTCCACCAGCGATAGGTGACGTTGCGCGCATAGCGCATTACAATTTTCAATAAAATGAGCACGTTGGTCGCGAAGCGGCAAAACAACGTTGCGCGGGGTATCGTGTCACGCGGAGCTTTATAATAATGAGATGAGATGTACGTTAGGACGGCACGCCCGCGAATTACAACCCGAGCCCGAGGAATAACGACGTTAAAGCGTGGCATGACGGGTGAAATCTCAACGAGCAGCCGATTCGCCGTGCGTCTCTCGCTGCAGTCCGTGGATGATTTTGCGCGCTGCCGTCGACACAATGATACAAAAAGTTTCGCCGGTTGATTAAAACGGAGAGAAATGTCATCCCTGCAATTATCGGCTCTTTTCCCGCGCGGTGATCGGTATGCGCGGAGCGCATGCACGAAGGACACGCACGATCGCGCCAATGGCCATCGATCTCGGTCAATCTAACAGATGTCGTCAAATTACCATTGGCCGTCCCCGGGCATCTTTCGTCGTTCTCACGGCAATTTAAAACTTTTGTATAGCACGAGCTGTACGCAAAAGTTTTAAATCGCTGCGATCAGATCGAAGTTGCCGTACCGATCTTTATACTTTATGCAATATAGTGAGCCATTCACGCAGTAATTTAAGACTCTCTTTGCGCTAATTAACGCGAGTGTTTCAGACTCGCTCTCATCCGAACCGGATATACCGATTATTTCTGAACAAAATTGTAATAGTATGAAAACAAAAATTACCGGACTACGCGACATTATTTACAGCTTGAATGACGACTGTCATTTTACGAGTCGCGACTTTAGGATTTCTGATGCTTGTCGAGTCTTCCCGTCAATCGCACGATTCCCAAGATGTGATCCCCGATTCCTTTTATGCGTATGAATTTCGAACGAATGCTCGCCGACTTCTTTGACCCTTTCACAGCCGCGAGCCACGTCGGGAGGCTGAGAATATCGTCGACGACGCGCTGGCTGCCACATTCACATGCAAATTGCCATTGAGTGGCAACGTTCTCAAATATTTGATCTCTTCGATGCAATAAAGGAAGCTGGTTTCGATTGAGAACGGAAACTTTGACTTTCGTCTCGGCGATATAAACATTGCGGGGCACAATTTGCACCTCGCCTTAATCGTAAGCTTGTATTTAAGGTGCTTTTGATTAATTATGGACAGGATGAAGAAAAAATATTCTACAGATCGCAAACGACGGAGGTCACGCGAATTTCAACAAGTCTCATCTCAAGCCTTCAATCTTTACGCGATCTCTCATCGATTTTCTCTCGCATTATATACACGTCAATATTTTTAATTAAATCAAGCATATTACAATATTTCGTTCGCATTCACGTGTACAGTGTTAATTAAACTTTATGTTTATTTAAATTTGCCATAGGCTCAACCTACGTATACCAATAGCAAGTATAACACGTGCAAGCTCCCCAGTTCTTTCCTTCTTCTTTGATCGTTTTTCTCGCTTCCATCTGTTACGGGAACTTTCCATTTTACTCTTTCAATTTTTCCCGCCCGTAGTTTCGCTCTTTTCACCTTTTTTCACTCCATGCTTCGATAAAAGCCGCACGCTAATACATTCCGTGTTAGCGGCAAAAACGCTTCACGGGCGCGTTTGATGGCGCGTTTTCGAGCGTGTCGTTTCCAGCGGATTCGCCACACTCGTGGTACCGGCGAAAATGGAAATCTGGAGAGCCTCACCTGGTGAAGCGATAATGTCGAACCCTGCCGATTTTTTGTGCCTGCGGAGAAACTGGTGCTCTCGATTCTCATTATATATTGCCCGTCGTTGTATATCTACATACATATAGTGTGAGTTTTCATAATAATTGAATAACACAATTGATTTTACACAATATTCAATTAAAGACCGTTTAATGTAACAACATAACTAATACGAATACAAAGCCTATAACAGTCTAGTTTGGATCTTAATTGCTTATATATAATTTTGCGTGAGTATATATATATACTAATATGTGTAATCTTTCTAAACTGCGCGCCGAACAATTGTTGATCTTGAAACGTAATTTTAATAAATTACCGTAGTACTATCGCGAATTAAATTGGTTAACAATTTAATTATTAATTGATGCTCTCTCGGCATCTTATATCGATGTTAAACTATATTAAAATCTGAAAATACTAATTCTTCTTGTTGCGAAAAATATTGATTTTAATATCGCAGAGAACGACAAATTTAAACAGAAAGCATTCCGTCGAGAATTCTTGTAACGTATAATATACATCTCCTAATGTTGCTTATTAAGATGATATGTTATTAGTCACGTTACGTACCGTGAGAAATTCTCGGTAAATACGGAAGATAACATTGACAATAAAGTAACATTTTATCTTTAATTGTTGTAAAATATCTTTAATGGTCATTTATGAGTTAAACAAAAAACACGCGAGTATAAAGTCAAGTTAATTTAATTCAAGGAACTAAAAAAAATGCGTAGATATAGAAATTCTTGGATTTATTTTTTCATAAAGTATTTTTTAATTGCAATGTAGGTTCTTAAAAAATAAATTTAAAAATCTATTATCTGACTTGATAATCGCACGAGTCGTGTTGAAAATGAAAGACTCACGATAAAATTCGTATACCTTGCTACGAGTTAATCGTTAAATCCTATTTGTGTTGGGTTAACCCGCTTTCGATACGCTCGCTCGCCGTAGTCGAGCAGGTATAAACGTGTGTTTGCAGGCGTTTTTCTTTTCACGCCATGTCACTCTCCTGAATGTCGAATGTCAAAACAGGTTGACAGACTATGTTCCTGGGCAAAGACGACCAGGTGAATAGATCAAATTTTCCATGTTTGCAGCGCTTAGGATTTTGTAAAGAGATCCAGAAAACGATCTTACATACTCTATATTGCAAAATTTTTGTGTCGAAATCTAAAGCTTTAATATAATAACGAGTAAACGGTTAATAATTTCCTTCGGCTGGTACAATCGATCTGTTCATATATTTAAGACATTGTAAATACAATTGTAAAAGATATCGTAGGGTTGTAGTAGCATTTTAAGGTATTATGTAATCTCGGAGAAAGAACGGACCGTGAATACTGTGGTCTATATGTTTAAAATATTATTTTGTTCTAACATATTTATTTAGGATAATTATAAGCATTCCTTATTTAATCCTTTTAACATTGACGCATACACATATATACAGTAAATATTAAATATATTTATTCAAACACTGCTGGTAAAAGAAAAACGAACAATATATATTCATTAAATAATATTCTTGTTATTTTAAATTTTCTTTCTCTGTCTATCTACTTATCTATTCATGTAATTATATGGATTTTTTAAGGAGAAAAATATAAGTTATGATTTTTATATATATAAAATAATTAAACTCACGCGCATAAATAATTTCAAAATCTCTAATGTCAGTTTGATACATGATTTATCTGTTATTTACAGTTGTAAAATTTAACATATTATAATGAAAATTTTTGAAAATAAAATATAATTTGCATTTTAGAAATAACATAGCAGAAAACGCTCCTAATTTTGACCGTTTTTCTGCATCGTACCTCCTGTTGAGTTGGGCTGTCAAACATGACGTAGATTTGATGTCTTAGTCGCGATCAAATGTGGAAAATCCGATTATCTCTAAAAAGTGACAAAATCCTACGTTTATGTTATTAGTGAACATGTATCCGTCTGGAAATATTTTCTGAAAGGAAGGTGTCATTTTTCGCTAGGACGAAAAATATAATCCTTTCTTCGTGGAAAATCGACGTCAAATTGAAGAACATTTTTATAATGTGCAATTGTATTGAGGAAAGATGTGATACACATACGATAATATCTTTTTATATATGCATTTTTTAAACCTTAAAAAAAGAATATGATAGATTGAGAAGACTTTTATTATAATAAAATAATAATTATACATACATTTTTGCAATATAAATATATTTTGTAATATAAACAAGTAATTTTGAGAACATTTCCAATGAATGTAATGCTTTTTGTAGAGTAACTTTATTCGGTAGTTTCCAAAGGAAAAAAACAAAAATACAATTTATGGAAAAAAGTGTAATACAATTGGACACAGCAAACAATGTGACTTTTCATCGCTGTCCTTCAATTTATAATTATTTTATACATCTTCCTTGAAAGAGAGGCCTTCATTTTGAATTAACCCTGACTGTAATATATATTATGATCTCTTTTGTTAGATCTAAGCGTTTCCTAAAGCTGAAAAGGATATATTTAAAAGCTATTTTGTATCGCCACATGAGATCAATTCTTGTCGGTATGTACAAAGAGATATAGGAATTTTTCACTCATTTTTTGAACTATAGCATCGTTTTACGCTTCATAGGCGTTGACTTTAGAGGAACCTTGCCAAGACAAGACAGAAATGACTTATTCATGTAAAGAGAAAAAGTTAATTGGAAAAGTGTATTATCTATCGTAATAACAGGGTAAATATAATTTATTGTCTCGTATGCATGTATATTACATTGTCATACACGTATAAATACGAGGAACTACGTGATAAGAAAATTCGCATTGTGATCATATTTGAAGAGAACAACGATCACTTTCAAAGGGGAAAGCATTTCTAATTTTATACGTAACAGTTATTTTTTATAGTAAAGTCCTTTTAAGATATTATGCATGGCCATGAAAGAGATATATCTATTAGAAATTTGACATAGAAATGGATAAAGCCGCAAAAAAGAGTTACATTCGAACACTCTTTGTGTTCCAAAACCTGAATCACTTTCAGGGTGAAACGGATTACTGTGAAATGTTTAAACTTTCTTATACGTTTATCAATATCGCCCATGTAGCCTTTCTCTAATAACCATTAAAATGAAACGAATTTTTGAAAGATGAATTTTCGTGTTCACGATCTCGTGGACAGTGTCAGAAGAGAAATTTGGCGGTACCTGCATGGCATTCTTCTTTTGGAACTAGTGTGATTTATAATGTATGCTACCCCTTTAAGAGTACAAAAAGCCACTTAGTTTTTCTGCAATATAATTGATGGTAACTAATTCACTTAACACAAAAAAACGTTTTTTTTTTGCTGAAGTATCTAGAAAAATGTAGCTAGATGTACCATAGATCTAAAAATAGTTTTGTTTGAACCATTAAATTATTATGTAGGACACTCAAATTGTTTGCTAAGATATTAAAACTTTTTGTAATGTTGTCAACGCTTAAGCATTCAATACAATTATTATGATGATCTAATAAAATTATTTTCAGATCTGTATCAAGCTAAATTTTTTAATGCAAAATCATTCTTTCCATGTATATATAATTCCACTTATCATGATTATATTGTAAATAATAAGACAATCTCTAGACAAAATATCAGTAAACTTGCATAAATTGTATGTTATTAAATACTTATAGCATAAATAAAATAATAATTAAAAAAATATGTAATATATGTGAGGAAATATTTTTAACTACTTGTGAAAGAAAAAAAGGATAGATATAGATAGGGGAGACAGAGAGAGAGAGAGAGAGAGAGAGAGAGAGAGAGAGAGAGAGAGAGAGAGAGAGAGAGAGAGAGAGAGAGAGAGAGAGAGAGAGAGAGAGAGAGAGAAAGAGAGAGAGAGAGAGAGAATGGGAAACTTGTAATTGCAATAATATATTAAATAAATTAAAACGAGTAATAAATTATTTATGATATTCTGATTAACTAAGTGTTAATCTCTCTCTCTTTCTTTTTATAAAGATTTATGACATTATTCGTAATTGTTAGTTTAAAACAGATTTTCATAGAGATTCAATCAAGATGCATTGCACTTTTTTCTGCGTGGCAGAACAGCATGTTGAAAACACGCATGCCTGACTAGAGTATGTTGTACCTCCTTTATAAATTACTACCCTTCGGCGTATAAAACGATAAAGCATGATTAATGGCGGTATACTAGAACCTCATTGAATTTATGGTCGCGTCGCTCAGCTGAGACAATCAATATATGGAACCAGAGTCTCGCGGAATTGAATTTGCGCGTCTCTTCTTCTACCTTGACGACATATGTGCAAACGTGTAGATAAATAACGTACTTAAAGTTGCAAGATTGCTCTAGAATATAGTCTAGAAAATTTTAATAGTAAATATTAAACTTCAGAAACATCAAATTAAACATAAAAATTCAACGTTTTATAATATTTATAAAATAATACTTCTCTAATTAATTCAACAATATGAGAAAATAAACATTCTGCTTTGATAAAAGCAAAAGGACACAACAATAATAATAGAAACATTAATTTTCGCTAGATAGTCGCGGATTCCTTTTGACGTCTTTTTGGGATCCAACGAAACGGATTTATTTAGGATATTTATCAAAAGATCCGCCACTGGGAAACCTGCATCGTTTTTAGACCGATGTCGATATAGTATCATTATATCGTTTTGTAAGCTCGGCATCTCCGAGCGGCCGAATATGGCGCTGCGTTGGATCTTCTCTGATCTGGTGGTCGTGAACAATGTCCTCCTGAGAGAGCAGAAGATAACGACCATCGTTTGACCACGTAAGCTGGCAACGGGTTAAGTAGAGGAGACGATCGCTCGCGTCTCTCTTTCGCGGCAAAAACCATCGAGTGCGCGGGGCGATCATCCTGTTTCGCGTGTGTATGTGAGCGAGTGCGCGTGTGCGAGTCAGAATGTACGGCTTACATCTATTTTCCGCGACGTTCGTCGTGTATACGACAAACGAAAGTTTACGGGCGCACGAGAATTGGCTTGCAGCAAATGAATTCGTAAGCCTCTCGCATAGAGTATTAAATGGGACGTTAATTTTTCAACGTATACTTTCCACCTCGCTGCAGAAATTGCCGACTACTGTCGGCTCGAGACAAGTTGTTATTCGGCCGAAATTTACTTCGTACAGCGAATCGTGAAAGGAGGATTATGTCATTGAAATTACATCAATTACTACGACGCGACGTTCTTATAGGTGAAGAAACTATAGGTGCGCGTTCTCCGTTTTGCGCTTACGGCGCTTGCAAGTATCATTTGTTCTTGTTTGATATTTGATAGACAACGAGGCTAATGCTTATAGGATGTGAGCTTGAAAACGGAACGCGTATCCTGTACCTCTAGTTCGTTCATTACACGATTTACAGCAAGAGTATATAAACCGTCCGAGAACTCTCCAGCTAGTCCCCTAGTTTCGTGATAGAAGCATTCGGTAATCGTCCGGGTATCCTCATTCTCTCGGACGTTCACAGGCACTCGTGTGCAATTCGAGGATGATAGAGCACAAACTGGCGGCTGCGGGGCACGCTTTCACGGAACAGTTGGCGGGACAGTTTCCGCGCGCGGGCTGAACGCGAGTATGGCCCGGCAAGATGAACTCGCCTCGTTTATTACCTCCCCGCCGATAAATCAGTACGCGTGGAATGCTTTGCGGTTCCCCATCGTGTTAGAACGGTTCATAAGCAGCGGGGCATCCCTAGGGTGCGGTTATCTTCGCATGTACCGGGTGTACATTATCTCAACCGGCCCTCTCTCGCGCTGCCATATCAAATAGTGCTCCCCGTCCGCGGAAAACGCCGTTGAACATTATCGAGGGTGGAACGAGCGAGAGTGGGTGTGGTCCCGGTGTGTTTATAAACTAGATTAAGGGGGAATCGCGGCAACCCGATGTTCCGTTCCGCTGCGCCATTTATTTAGCACTCACGCTCGTCCGTCACCCCGGCCGTCGGACGCTCGTTCGTCGATCATTCCGATTGATCGCGTATTTAGCACGAATATATACCGCTTGCGTGTAGACCTTATTATTACCCCATTATTGGAGACTAAGCCCGTCTGGGTATAGTGATGATTTGCTACGTGAATATACGAGAGAGAAGGGTAGGCGATCAGGCCGTACTGTGGAAAGATATCGTTAGAACCATTGATTTAATTTGATTCTTGTTTGTCCAGTAACTTACGTTTTTATCGAACAGTATGAATAAATCTAATTAGTATTCAACAGTTGTCGTAATAAATGTGAGATTTTTGTAACAAGTGTGCAATTTTTTAAGTTATTTAAGCATTGAATTAGAATAGTCTAAAGAATTTAATTTGAAATATTGTAGATGTAATAGAATTTTTCACAAGCTCCTCTTAGGTGTATACTTTCCAATGTACAATCTACACAAGGCACACGATTAAAATAGATCAAGTGCACCGATTTCTAACAGCAAAACTCTCTGTTTTTACTCTTGTTTAATCGTTAAAGCTTCACAACAGAAGATACACATGTACGTTTCAGCCCAAGTTTGCCACGATTGTTCTATAAAAGTTCAACTTCACGAACCACAGACGAATAGATGAGAAACGGCTTTGCGCAATATTCTTTTTCGCGCGGCGCGCATGATTACGCGTAGAGGATTCTGCGTTGCTCCAGAAAATATCGTTCGGCTCCGAAAAAAGCACCGTGGACGAAGTCGCGGCGGAAAGAGAAGAGGGGAGCCCCGCAGAGGCTAGAGTCTCTTCGTTGCGGCTGCACGCGAAGTTGCATGCGAGGCTCTTCTGAGGGGCGGGTACTTGAGTCCGATCCCGCCCACCGCTTCCCCTCTAACAGACGGGTGGTAGGATACCCGTCGCGCGGATTGGCCGTGGACCGGTTCACGAGGTCGTACCCGCATTAATTATTCTAAATAAGTCGTCGCCCCTGCGGCGGCTGATTATAGAGTTTGCAGTGCCATAAATAGAACCCGTTTACAAATCGCGCTCGGGGAATAATGATCGCCGCGCGCTAAGTCCGCGCGTCTCGTTGCTCGCTTTTTTGGGAAGGGGGACGACTTCGCGAGACGAAAAACCCAATCAATCCCTGACGTCCCAGAGCGGCGATTGGTCTCGCCGTAGGCGTTTTCTCTCGACAGACTTCGCGAACTCGTTCGCGGCACCGTGCACGTTCTAACGAGGAGATTAAGGTTTGCATTTTGGTGATTTTTGCCTCTGCCTCAATGTATACATATTACAGGCAATGGGCAGGCAGTTCGAATGGGAGCGTTTTTAATAATCTACGTACATCTGAACCGTTAATGACACGACCAACAGTCTTGTGAGTTCAAATTTGTGATTGAATGATATGGTATAACGCTATGATTAAAGATTTCTCAGTAGTCATATTACATTTGTTCCAATTTTCAAAGTGTGTTTAATATAAACATACCGATTAATAAAGATTCATTAATTTTAATGATGAATTTTAAGATTATACATAGCTATTAAGAATAAAGTAGAATCATAGAAACGTACAACGTACCGTTAAATCTAAAAGTGTATACATATTTCCCAATGGAAATAACGCATAAAATATCATAAAAGGTCATTATGATTATACGATTAGGTATATCTTGTTACATTTTTCCTAATAATATAATGTTTAATTAAACACCTTTCTTCATCGATTAATGATGACATACTTAAAAAAAGTAAAAGAGAAACTTTTCAGTGAGATTCGATAACAGTACATAGAATTGATCTTCACATTAGCCCGATAATCTCATATAGAAATACTTGAAACTTAATTTGGCTTGGCTAGACGCTATTGATAGATGGACACGTTGTAGGTATTTATGGTTGCTATCTCTATTATTGTCTCTACACGAGGCGATCTTACAGCTAATGATCACCCTGCGGCTCACGTGGCAGCTGGTGTCCCTGTAGGTGTGGCCATTAATAAAACCGTCGGCTGTAACGACGATCTTACGTTCTCTTTTGCAGACTTTGCGACAAGAGGAAACAAAGGAAATCGCCTACTGTCGGGTCAAAAAAAAAAAACGAGCCGACAGAAGCCAGGCAACGACAGTCATCGACATGGACAAGGATACGACAAGGGCGCTGGCGCGCGCGTTCACGCGGCAAAAAGGTATCTGCCATCCAAAGTCGGTCGCGCGTCCGTCACAGGGAATTGTATATTCTCGTTCTTGGAATTTTGGGTCTTTACGCGAAAGGACGAGAGAACGTAAAACGGGCGGACGCACAATTCTCGGACATTATAGTCTACATTGTGGTGACTGTGGACGCCAGTTCTTGAGACGGGTATAAAAGGTACACCTCGGGGGAGCCACGTCAGTTGTTGCAGCGGCGCGGACGATAATCACAGAGAATTGCGGTACCTTCTCTCTTACCCTGTTCATTGCTTAAAAAGAAATTTATAATTTTCTCTCAGCTTTAAGCGTACCTTAATGTAATGAGTCTGAGGTGATGGAAGTAATCGTATATTCAGGTTTGACAGGTATGCGAAAGCGAAGTAGAGAAAATTAAGTAATAAATATGTAAGAAATAATAAACATGTAAGTAATAAATATGCAAAAATATGTATGTATGTATATTTTTTTTTAATTTTGCACTCTATTGTCAGACATTTATATTAGTGGGCGTTTTATTATTTTTATGTTTGTATATAATCGAAAAATGCACTTGTATTTTTTTTTCTATTAATGACTGGCATTTATATTAAGTCAATGTCACATATACTATCTATTGGTATGTCACGTTGATTGGCACGAGTGGTTTAATTATTTCAAAACTGTAGAAACAGCAACAGAAGTAATTAAATTTAGAAACGGGCAGTATGTTAATGGAAAAAGACATAAATAACGTCGTTAACAGTGGTGCCAGTGGCAGGGAAATTGTGGTATTATTTGAAGGCCATCGATGTATGGACAATAATTGGCGTAAAAAATCGCTCTTGTAATTTATGACATTCTACGTAAGGCGAAACAAGCGGGCGATGATCAATCGATCGCTGATAAAAATGTTAGTTTGTTGAGCACGAGTACATTCACGACTTCCATTTAAAACTTCAGTGAATCACACACTCACTCTTTAATACACATTATTCTATCAAATAGCGTTAACGAGCTTATTAACTTGACATACTTGGTAAAACAGGTAGTTGAAGTTGATTACATTGCAGATGTTTTGAATTTCTTAAATTATAAACAACTTGTTAAATTATCGCATGGATAAAACATCGGATGATAATCTTTTCATAGAAAAATTGTAAAAATGTGCACTTGATATATTTTCTCTCTCTTTCTTTCCCCCCTCTCTCTATTTCCATTGAAATTTTATGTCTATAATTTAATAAAATAAACAGTTTTATATTTTCTCTACGTTGTCTTGGCGTTAAATACTTCTAAATTTACCGTTTAATGATTTTTTTACTTTAGCTATAACGTGTATATACGGAGTTCTGTTAATTTGCGAATTGCTCATGTCTTCTAGATGCATCTACAGGTCTCAATTTTTGCGTCGTTGCATCGATTAAGCGTACTCTTCTAGGCGTGAACGGCGGACCGACTGTCTCCGCCAATTACCGCTCGAAACACCTGACTTATCGCGTGCGACCTTTACATCGCAAAGCAAATTTCGTTACGGGCTTTAATTGCAGCCGTTTTAACGACGAGTCTTATACATATATATTGCGTGTTTCTAATGCGTAGTCTCGCTGCTTTCATGACAGAACCAAATAACACTTCGAAGGAAGAACATCCGATATGCGATTAGACGTTAAAGAGCTAATGACCGTAATTTTGTTGCGTTGATTAACAGACGAGAGTATCATAATTCCACGTGACAATCGCAGTACGAGCAAAAAAATAACTCGACGAACAAAAAGTCTCAAATCGAGTCGATTTAGTCTGGTTTCTGATAAATCGTGCAGCATGTATAAGAGAACAAAATTACGATCTCGGAAAACACGTCAGATAGTAGATAATGCCACTTATTTTACATTTGTCGTGTTAACAGTTTCCGCTTTTACACAAATACATCAAGAAGGTACCTCAAGATCTCACGCATTCTGATAAAGTATTCTGAAGGTGCTCTTTGAATTTTTAAATATTTAAATGCGATGCGTGCTAAGATTTACGAAGCAGAACTGATTGCGGAAGGTACATTACACGGTAGCTGCATCGTAAAGCCACGTAAAGTACCAAACAAAAGACTCGACATTACGACATGTTTCTCTCTTTTCAGCCGTCTCTCTCTCTCTCTCTGCAGCGTCGGTACGATTAAGCGATCTAGGAATAAGTTACGCTAATTATATAGAGATATATATAGAGAAAAAAAACCTACATGTAACAGACGTAGGGCGAAAGAATAGATAAAGAACAATGGAAAAAGAACAAAAAGGGGAACAGCATCTGTCATAGGGTGGATAATACATTTGTTCGTTAACTGTAGCGAAGTCGTTGGGACTAGAAAGGAAGGAGAATAATAGAGGATCATGGTACCGATGATGCTCGTGCAAATTTTTGTATGAAGCAATTCCGACGATAAAATCCATGTCTGCTGGGTTGAAAAGGGAAGAGTCGGGAGAGAAAGAAGGAGAGCGTTCTTCGGCTTGAAGAAACGAATTAGTCGACTTCAACCTGACCGGGTCGACAACACTGCCGCGGTGGGGAGGAACAAAAGTATGGAGTAGTGGGTAGAGCACAGTGGGAGGGGTGGCAAAGGAGGCGTGGTGTGCAAGGGGAGGGGCGAGAACGTGGGCGAGACCTGGTAGTTGGACTGTGGTGGGGAAAACTTAAATGGGGCGGAGAGAGAAGTGGGTATTCGCTTTATTGTTCGCAGTGGCGCGGATATTCGTATATTCCAAGTGTGCACAATGTTAAATGGATTGTAAATCTCTGTAAACAAAATTTTGTACAGACTATTTTACAGCAGCTGTTTATCTGTTTTTGCAGCAATTTCTTAAATAGACACAAAAATATGACAAAGTTTTTATACGATAAAATTAATACCTTCTCATGTAAAAAAATTACTATGTGCTTTTCTCTTTGTTTCTTTTTCACATACAGATATTTTTGTGATGTCGTGTGTCAAAATTATACATTATATAACGCGGTTCAGCTTCTCAATAATTGTGGTCACTGCGTGTTTAAATGTAACTTACGTAAATATATGGTAAATGGAATCTTCGACTCGTGTGAATGAACGAGACTAAATTCCACCCGTCTATTAATTGACTGGTTATGGCAAAAGTGTGAAATTAAAGAGAGATGACTCTCGTTGTGGAACTGGGAGCCTGGAGGAAGGTGTCTGTAACATTGATCCGCAGGAAATTCGTGAGCGTAGTCCCCTACTACCCGTACCACTGGCGGTGGGGATGACGACAAGCGGAAGGGAGTACGGTACACCTTACCGTCAGTGGGCGGAGCCTTTAACCGAAGAGTTAATAGAGATACAATCGAGGGTGTCTAGTGCACTGCACTCCGGACTGCGGCGTAGGAGGAGTGAAGGGACAGGGGTGTGGAGGGACAGGCGGTAAGTAGGGACCCCAAGTCCCCTAGTTTAGACATCACTGAGCGACGGATGGACAGCCAGTCAGACCCGTCACAGCACTCGCTGGAGTACTCGGAAACCTCGGGAAAAGCCGATAGTAGAAGTCCTCGACTTGGACCGGCTCCGCAAAGACGAGCCGATAATTAACACGAGCACCAAACCATACTGGACGCATGAATATTTCTAAGAACTTCCACGTCGCCCCTTTTGCAATACGTTTACGACATGTTCGACTAAACTATTATAACGGATACGACAATTATTTAAGGATTGATTGAACAGTGAATTACAAGAACGTGTAGTATTCACGAAGGGATTCGTGCTAGCTTGCGAGGGGATCCAGCGCGTCGAATACTCGGCACGATATTGGTGACACTTGTGAATGGTGTATACAGAGAAGACTTTTGCATTAAAATTAATTCAGAGATTTACAAACGTGACAATGATAGAATTTTTAATCAATGCGACAGAGCGGCTCATTGACAGCAGTGGACAGTGAAAACGTGTGTTTTCTTCTCAGTACAGCCGCGACAATACAGTGTTGCTGAAATTTTTTTGTTTTATTTTATGGGACAAAGATATTTTGATATATATTAAAATGAGCGTGGCACTTGTGTCCATGGAATCTGCGTATAGTCTGCGACTGGGACAGCGACTCGCCAGTCACCACCACCATCATCATCATCGACATCACGTGTTATCGCCAGAGAGCCACGTAATACCGCGTCAGCCGGATCAGCCGCCGGATCGTCAGCAGGAAACCGAGGCACCGTTGCGCTTCAGCGTCGTTAACATTCTCAGGCCGGATTTTGGTCGCAAGGCTATTCTGAGCGAGAAACAACCTGTTTCTCCCATATCATTACAATTACCAAGAAGCAGCCCGGTACCGCTTCCACGTGACCTCAGCCTATCGTCCCGATTGTCACCGCAGTCGGTTCACAAAGAAAAGGACAATTTCCCGTCTCACAATGGCCTTACGTCGCCTTTGCTCAGGCAAAATGGATTGAGTAGAAGCGGCAGTCTTGAAAGCCTTGCGTCCAGCAGGAGCTCGGTCACCAGTAGCACGGTTACCGGTCCAGCCTCTTTGTGTTCCACATCGTCCACGATCGGCAGCGAGTCTGTAAACGGCGACAACACATCCGCTGGCGGAAGTAATACAACAAATCAGCAGAACGGCAGCAATGGCCAGTTGTGGCCTGCTTGGGTGTACTGCACCAGATACTCGGACAGACCATCCTCTGGTAAATTCCATAGACACCTTCCTTATTATTTATTAACGTAAAAAAATTGGTATGTATGTAGAAGGAAAAATTTTGTTAAAATATCTAAAAGTTTAAATAAATCGTGTAGATCGGAAAATAATTTTGTTAAACTGTCAAAGTAATTATTAGAACGTTCAAACGTAAAAAAAACTTTTGACATTCCAACAATCAGTGTGTGCTGAAAAACAATTATTTTTATGAGTTAATAGAATTATTTTGAGATCTACGTTTAACTAAATTTTTACATATTTCAACAAATGTTTTTCTGTGTAATTGAGGAGTAAATAGTCGATGCAATAAAAAATTGCATTTTTAATAATACTAAAGAGATTGCTTAATTTGATTTTTACGTAACATGTTACCTCATCGTAGATATCAACTTCGAGTTTGATTGCTGAGCTAGTACGTCTAACGAGATGCACGTTAAAAAGCAAACAAAGTTAGAAATTCATGAGATTTTCCGTGCGCGTGGTACGTGACTTTGCGTTTAGCTTTGTACATGCAAGAAGAACTTGCGTGGTCGCAACGTCGGAAATGTCTATCAAGATGTTTTGTTCACTTATGCGCTCCATAATGCGCTCCAGTTACAAAATCCGACCGTTAATTAAAATCCCTACAGAAGCGTTTGAAAAATTATGCGGCATGAAGATAAGTAGAAATCTTTTCACGAGCAAAACACGTGACTTTCGTCCGGGCTTATCGCTACCTGTGTACCTGGAAGTCACGGATCGAGGAAAAAGTCACTCCGCGCATTTCTGCGCGATTAACGGTAGTTGGGTGTAATCGTCGCTTTTTACATATATATATATACATATAATCGCGGACCTTTTGCATGAATTATACGTTTTCGGTTTAGCGACTCTATTCGCTTCGACAAAAGAAAAGAAAAAAAGAAGAAGAACAAGGAGAGGATAAAATAGAATCTGAAGCTCACGAATGCGGCGCCTAGAGAACGCGATGCCTAATGGTACGAGATAAGGAGGGCGCGATGTAATCGAGATCATGATCGTAACCGGCGCGATCGCGTATATCGATGAACTTATTTAAATGATTAATCGTCCGCGCGAACTCCACGCCAACGGCGTCCAACTCGTGCGGACGCGGGCCGTGATTATCCGCGACGCCTCGTCGACAAATTGCGGTGATCTCTGCCTTCGAGAGTATCTAATTACGCGCGTTCGTGTTAGATAACAGTTTGCTCCACAAATAAATTATGTGATGGCCAACATATGGGCCTAATGTCTATCCCGCCGTTCGATATTACCGCAATAAGTTATTACGTGCAGGAGAGATCACGGGAACTTTGTACGAAAAGGATCGCTACATCTAATTGCAAGTATAGCTAGGTGAAGCTAACGTACGGCCCGATGCCACCTGCGTTCGTTCGCAGAACTTAATTGTGTAGGAAACCTACATTCTGCAAACCTACCCTCTGCAATCACTGTCCCACATACGACGCTGCCATTCTTCTGCTTTCTCCGTCGCTTTCTTTTTTTTTCCCATATGTCTCTCCCTCTTTCTCCGTCGGCTGAAAACTCATCGGCCTTTCTTATACTCGGGGTGGTCCGTGAGTTTCGATCCGATAATCTCGTTACTAATTGTCGAGGATCGCCCACTTATCTTCCTCGAGCCTCTTCATCGAGCGTTAACCCCTGAGTGCGGTTTCATGTAACATTTTGTACCATTTAGTGATAATAGACAAAAAGTGAGAAACAAGTATAAATATTGTACGAATCAATAGATATATCGCTTTAGCAAATTTATTTAATTTTTGTAAAAGATTTTATGGTAGATACAAATTTAATATGATTGCAAATTACAATTAAGAAATTCAACGTCATTATGTACTCCCTTTTTTGCGAGCAATCGACATATTCATAAGAATGTAACTCCTTGTGAGTGTCTTTGCTATTAAACTTTTGAATCAAAACACCGTTTGTATATTATGGTTTTGATATTGTATATTGAGGCGAAGCGAAAAATAAATTGATTAAATTTGCATTATTATTCGTAGCTCCTCGATTCATTGATTTCACGATCGTAAAGATTTTCAAATATTTCGAAAAAAATCGAGAATACGTAATATTATAAAATCTTACGTTTTTGTTTCAGTCGCTATCAGCTAATTATCACGCTCTCACGTGACAGCATTCCAAGCATTAATGAATTGTTTGCGTTGTTGGCGTTTGCGAGTATTAAGTTGTTTTCTCGATGTGTCATGCAGTATTTTCACGAACTATTAATGATGGAATCGTATTTATTCCATTCAAAGCAGATATATATATACATATATATAATATATTTGGTGTACTTACAATAATTTATTTTTACAGATTTGTAAATATAACATTTTGTAAATATACTTCGTAAATATATTTCAATTAATAACTCAGGGAGTTTATTCAATCAGACCTTTTCGCATCTCCCGCTGCGTTTTTGTCATGCCGCAAACAGTAGGAATTTGCATTTAAATGAGACATTTCTTGGAAAAAAAAAATACGTAGGACAAAAGATTGAAAATCAATAAATTAAAAATTATATATATATATATATAATTCAATAATAAAATGCTATTTATTATTTATAATTAAAACTGAAGAGATGATTGCGGCAAAAAGATTATGGTTGCGTTTTCTTGCGATGAGTTAATGTCTGGTATTTTTAAAGCGATGATAGTGTTAGCAAACATATAATGTATGTGTCGGAATGTGAAACGATCAGACATCTTTTTTAAATTACTAACCATTGGAATATATGACTTTTTTAGAAGTAATAATAATGCGGATAATTATATATATTTTACACACTATCGATAATAATTATATCTTATACCGTGGAGATATATTTTAAACTACAAACAGCTGAAACGATGGGTTAACGGTTCACCCGATAATAATAACATCGCATCGGCGATAACTGCAACGTGTGCAGAAGCACGCGGATGTGTTTCAACTCTACATAGTTGCGTTATCTACCTGACATAAAAATCAGAAGCCTGTGTAACGTTAATGCCGAGGATACTCGACGATGAACGTTACCTCCGACGAGGAGCTGCCCAGGGTGATTGGAGTACTCATTATCGCGATTAAAAGCATGCGTTGCAAAATTCCAATCATTAACTCGAGAAAGGACATGACTCGATCCTTTTGACTTTTTAATAATACAACCGTATTATTTTATGCCGAGAAATGTCAACGGTAGACATTAACAGTCGCGTAAAATTGCAATTTACATACTGACGCAGGCGTGATTTTCGAATGAGCCGCGATACGGTCAGACGAACTATTTCCGCCTCTTCGTTAAATTCCAAAGCGGTCGCTCAGATATAGTTATCCCCCCCCACCCGAGTGTCCATCCTACAAGACGAACGAGCGCGCGCTCTCTCGTCGTCGCGAAAACGCTGAATCACGGCGGTGTGTGGACAAATTGATGAGAACGCCCACTTTCCCCGCGTGATAATGCCGCCTGCCTCGCCGTCTCGAACTTCAGTCACAAAAGTCGGCGCGTGAAGATTAATGCGAGCTTTCTTTTGTCATTTCAGGACCGCGCACGAGACGAGTGAAACGTACGCCGACCGACAAGAGCAGCCCGGCGGAAGAGAAGAGGCCCAGGACGGCCTTCAGCGCTGAACAACTGGCCAGGCTGAAGCGGGAATTCGCGGAGAATCGATATTTGACAGAGAGGAGAAGGCAGCAGCTCTCGCGGGATCTGAGTCTGAATGAGGCGCAGATCAAGATCTGGTTTCAGAATAAGCGGGCGAAGATAAAGAAGGCGAGCGGACAGAAAAATCCATTGGCCCTCCAGCTAATGGCGCAAGGCCTTTACAATCATTCCACCGTGCCGGTGGATGAGGACGGCGAGGAGATTGCGACCGGAAGGAATCATTGAGACTCGCATAAATTCAAATAGCTGTAACGAAACGAAGAGTCGGAGACTAAAATGACATGTGCTTAGAAGTCATCGTCAGCGTTGAGCGCAGTCGACGAAAAGAACATCGTTGAAATATTATTTATGGAGAAATGCTGAATATATAATAATCATTACGATGGAATAAAGACTGAGAACAAGACGGAAGGAAAAGCCATGAAGCAACGAAGAATGAAATTTGCTTTTATAGTGCAATTGAATAATATAACTGATAGCTAAGTAAATCGATATGCTTAACGATAAATAGAATACGTTTTTAAAAAAAAAACCTGCGAAAAGAAATTTTTATGAAATATCTTAGAAAATGTTTTTAAAATAATTCGGTAAATATTTTAACAGAAAAGAAGAAGAAGAAGAAGAAGGAGAAGAAAAAAAAAGAGGAGGCGTTTCTTAATTTTTTATTAAAATCACCACTTTTCGACCACCTGTATCTTCAGAACGGCTTGATCGATTAAAAATTTTTTTGGTTCAAATTACTCGTAGCGATGCTGCTGTTCAGGACATACAACGTTCGATTCAAAATTTTTTATATTTTAGTAGTTATGCACCCCCAAAAATGGACTTTGGATAAGAGACTTGTAGTGTCTTTCAGTTTTTGAACATGGTCGGAGAAACTACCACGTCTCCTGATTATCATAGAGAATTTTGTGATAGAGTTCTTATCTATTACTTATTGTCAATTTGTAACAAAAAAATGCATTTGTATATAACATATATACTTTAAACATTTTTAAATACGAGTCAAAAAGTTGCTTTGGTCGTATGAAAAAAAAACCTATCGTATGAAAATTAAATCTAGAGAGTGCTTGTTAATAATTTTAATTTTATATATGTTCCCTAGTAGCAATTATTGCCGATAGATTTGTTAAATATTGAAAATATTGGGCCAATAGATATTGATTGATCATCAAATGATCAACATGCTACTAGGATTAGCTATAATATATATATATAAATAGGATTCTTAGTTTGCGAAAACAGTTTCCTCTCAATTTAAGTGTAAGTTATTTATTTGTATATAGTGTGTAAATATAGCGATAATTTGTGCTCTTGTTTATATGTAAGATATAGATTAGATGGCGATTATTATATCACTGCATGAAACGATCTCACGTTGTATATTCCTCATTCTTATATACAAGTCTAGATACATATGTTATACATAGCTTAGATAGAGAAAGTACGTATAACGTATATATCCCAGTGTTTTCCGTAATAAGTGATTATAATATTCCATGTAATCCGCTTTACATTTAATTATACACTTTGTCGTCGATTAAAATGAAGTAAAAAGTCTTTTACTCTCGACATGCGTATTTTCTTCGACCTTTTCCTCGCTTCTTATAACTTATTATAATATAATAATAATATAATGAGTATTAAAGAAATAAGTACTATAATTATTACTGACAGAAAATATTTCATAATAATTGTATTAATAAATCAGCAAAGTCTAAACTTTCAAACTACATTGTTTAATGCAATGGGTTAACTAATATAACGACAATGTTAATGAGGATTAATGGACATCTTTTGTCCATTGAACTTCGGTTTTACTATGTTTATTTGAAAGAAATAAATATAAAATAAGTTCCTAAAAAAAAAAAGAATATCAGATCATTCCAAAAGATAATGAAAAAAATATAAATTTATTTTTCACATATACTTGATGACATAATTATAATTAAACAAGTGACATAATTATCAATCAATATGCAAAATGATTGCTTTCAGCAGAAAAAGCAATTTTGCAACTGTTGTAAAATTTTTTAATACGATATCGATATTACCCGTAGTTCTTTACTGGATCAAAAAATGTATAAATCAAATACATTAAAGACTTTATATAACAGTTGCGCAAAACTGCTTTTTCTGCTGAACCGCAGCCAATATCTCAAGTAGTAATAAATTATAAAAAATTAAAAAGCTAATAAAAATAAAAAGAAATAGCTGCATAACTTGTAACGCAATAAATTCTAAAAATAACGATAATGATCAGTTATTTTAAAGAAATTTATTCTCCTATTATTATACTTACGCGAGAGTAACAGAAATAAAAGCAATAATGATATAATGGTTCAATTGCCAATTAAACGTTCAGCAATCACATCGCCGAGAGGCGTTTAGAAATGTCGCCACGCTGCTGCGGTAATAAGCACTCAACTAAAATTATCCTCGCGTTAATTAACATCGTTACCATACCGGCGTTCTCTACGTTCTTCACGTATGGACGCGCGCAACAAAGTTACGTTTTTGGAAAGGCGTTCTGTTTCATCGAGAAAACTCTCAAAGTTCCCGTTTTCGATGACGCCTCGCGACGGACTAATTGATCTCGAACTAACGAGCCGTCCGGTATCTCGAGCATGGTCGGTGAGATACACTCAAGTGGAAGTCTGGTCAATGAGACATGTGATTCCCGTTACTGCTATTATATATGTAATTTTGTTCCATTTTAGCACGTTGAATTTATTGGCGTGTTTATATTCATATTCGGATTACAAATCCAGGTATATATATTATGCTTTTTAATGATATATGTAAAATTTTAGTGGATATAATTTATGAAATAATCCTATATAATAGCTTTTCACGTACATATTTAATAAATCAATACCATTATTTTACAAATTTTTGTTTACAATTTATTGAAGCAAATGTCTGACTGCGATACAATTATTTGTTGGTGCATTATTCTATATCATATATTTGTTCCCCAGAGCTTTACTTGTTAGATATATTTTCCCCATTTAATTGAAGAAAATTTCGTTTACTGTCAGTTCGATTTTCCTGAAAGGAAAGCAAATCGCAAACACCGACTCTGAAGTATTTCTAACGGAATTTGACCGAGGATGACACTAGTAGGTACGTCAATATTCGAACGCGTGTTCGCACGCGGACTTGTGGCGATCGACGCGAGATAAGCGATGTAGGTGCGCACCTGTTAGACGATATTGCGTGCACACGTATGCGTTTACGTGCTCACAGAGATCGGATTTACGAACGTTTTTTTTTTTTTTTTTTTCGGTATCGTGTACAGCAAAGCTACCGGTAGTTGCGAAAGGATTATGATCGTCAAAAATAGATAGGAGATACCGCACACATGTGTTGCTTAATTCTGACGTATCAAAAATAAAAATAAAATGTTCGTAAAAACGTCAATGTCAGGTTAATAAAAAATAGAAAGGGTATTTTTCAAGATCCATCCAATAATATTTTTATAGGAATGAAAGTAAATTGTGCATGTAGACTTATAAAATACAAAGATTTAAAGCAACTTTGAGAAAATAAAAAAAAAGGTTAAATTTTTCATTTTTTTCTTTTTTTCAGTGAGGAAAGACGTAACTTCTTAATCACAAATGTATTTATTATCTTTAGTGTCATTTATTGGATTTGCGCTAAAAGTATGATTTGAAAAAATCGTAATATAAGAGGCAAATATAGAAAATTCTTGAATCTCTCACAATCATTTTCAAGTTTTTACATACATAGGTATTCGTACATTTTTTACACGACTGAAACTGTTCAAAGTATTGCGAACAAATTTACTAAATTGTGATGCATTATATGAACATATCGCTCCCTTACTTCAAAACTGACCAATTCAAGAAACTAAGTTTTTCAGACAAGGGGAAAAACTATTTTTCATTCTACAGAAAATTATTGATCAATCAAAGAATCAGCAAAGAGAATAGATTCTTAACATGATTGAATATCACTTTTGTCATTTTCGTTTCACAACTTTAAAAAAAAACTATTCTTTTAAAATTGTAACAATTTTGATGATCTCTTTGAGTTTTGATAACTTTAATTATTTTTTTATATAACTTTATAAAAACTTAATTTAGTTCACTTTTGATTAAAAGTGTAATGTTTATTTAAATAATTTATATGATAATAATTTTTAGAAAAAGAGTTATTTGAACTGTGTCACTTTTGAAGAAAAGGAACGATGTATTACAAATATATGTATATAAGCGTTTAATGTATCATTAATAAAAAGAATTCTATGTCACGCGTGTAATAAAAGTACGACAATAATTATCCATATAAGGGCATTAATTATTGGTTGCTATTAAGCGAGTAAAAGAGTATTGTGACTATTAATGATCATGAGAACGCAACAAATCGTGCTATAAATTGCTATTTTGCGGAAAGTCCTGTTATCGCGTTTTATTATCATTAAAGTAATTAGGGACTTTAATACCTTAAACATCGATCGTCCATTTGCTAATTGACATTCCTTAACCACCCATACATCAATTAATTACGATGAAAAGGAAGTAAGCAACGTGTCAGCTCGTAAGACTCGCGCGAGCTCGTAAGACTTCGCGTGTTCGGCTTTTATCGACGCGTGTTTTAAATATATGCACGTCTGCGTGTGTTGTCTATGCGTATAATATATTATTAATCACCATAAACTCGAATACCGAAGAAACAGGATTGCATATCTCTATGTCATTAGAAATTCATGAGTGCGCCCTGATGGAATAATTCGGGGAACCGTTAATTATCGCCCGTAAAGTGGTGATTCACAATTGACAACTGATATATATATATATATATTGTATATAAACTGGTATATATAAACTGAACGCGTTTATACTGCCGAACGTAGATTTAATTTTTAAGCAATAATTATCCGCGTGTCGTCATAGACATCTATATTAATTTTCTAAACGAGAATCAATTTGGTGTGACGTGACACTTTTTGTATAATCCGCTGATAATTACCCGGTCCGTATTTTACCGCCAGACAACAACGTCCACCAGCATTATTACTTATCATTAATTTAAACGTGGCGAACGCCGGATGGGGTCGAATGGTCGCGGAACGCGCGCGCGGAAAGGGCAACGACGACCTCCACCGTCGTTGGAAACAAACGCACGGGCGGTGGCCCAAACCGGGGATAAATTACAGAGTCGTTGTCCTGGCCATTGTATTTAACTACGGCGATGCGTAATTGCTGGAACGCCGTTGCATACGCGAGTGGGGTAGGAAAAGGGATCGGGGCGGAAGGGGAGAGGGCGAGGTGGGGTCCGATAGGAGAAGCGAGAAGGAGCGACGTATAGGGGTGGTTGGCGGGACGAAGAACGAGTTAGAACGTATAAGGGACGCAGCGTGAGGGACTACGAAGAGAACTTGGGGAACTGGGGCCGAAAGGGGATTGCCACTGTGGTCGAGAACCATAGTCATCGGAATGGCCATTAGAGGTCTGTACGTTCCCACCAGTGGCTCACTAAATTTCGCCTTCTTATGCCCCCGCGCGGACCACCACTGCCGCCTTGCGCGATCCACGTGAATTAATGGCTGCGGTGCCTCGCGCGCACCGTTTATTACAATATCAGCCCGTTGCGGCAATGCCGTGTGTGTTTCGCGTGAACTCTCGCGTTGCGCGACGAGCTAGTTTTCGGTTACGGCCGGAAATGTCCGTCGTTAATTGCACGCTCAGAAATATACGGAGCTTATGATCCCGGTCTCTCCTGCGATGGAGACCGGAATCATAATACGAGTCTAGTGTTAATATTTTACGAAACGTCGGGATTATACGCGGTTTATTTGAAGATAAATTAACGCTACCATAATGATCACGCAACCCAAATTTCAATTGCAATTTTCAATTGTAATGTATATACAATTTGTCTAACTTCAACAGTTCAATGTAACATGATTTGGGTTACATGTGGAGCTCTGATTGGAATTTAAATTAGTGATAAAATTTTGTGAAATGTTTTGCAATTCAAGTAGAGTTTGTTTTTAATATATATATCATATATATATATATATATATATATATACTA